>NW_028225183.1:55360829-55388629 GCF_052327205.1 Somniosus microcephalus
AACACACGCTCCAAAACACACCAAAACACACACTCCAAAACAGCAAAACACATACTGCAAAACACCAAAACACACACTCCAAAACACCAAAATACAAACGGCAAAACACCAAAACACACACTCCAGAACACCAAAACACACACTCCAAAACACACCAAAACACACATTCCAAAACACACCAAAACACACACACCAAAACACTCCAAAACACCAAAACACACACTCCAAAACAATCCAAAACACCAAAACACACACTCCAAAACACCAAAGCACACACTCCAAAAGAGTCCAAAACACCAAAACACAAACTCCAAAAGAGTCCAAAACACCAAAACACACACTCCAAAATAGTCCAAAACACCAAAACACACACTCCAAAACACCAAAGCACAGAGTCCGAAACACCAAAATACACACTCCAACACACCAAAACACACACTCCAAAACACACCAAAACACACACTCCAAAACACCAAAACACACACTCCAAAACACCAAAGAACACACTCCAAAACACCTAAACACAGACTCCAAAACACCAAAACACACACTCCAAAACACCAAAACACACACTCTAAAAACACCAAAACACACACTCCAAAACACACACTCCAAAACACAAAAACACACACTCCAAAACACAGCAAAACACACACTCCAAAGCACTCCAAAACACCAAAACACACACTCCAAAACAGTCCAAAACACCAAAACTTATACTCCAAAACACTCCAAAACACCAAAATACACACTCCAAAACACCAAAACACAAACTCCAAAACAGTCCAAAACAACAGAACACAAACTCCAAAACCTTCCAAAACACCAAAACACACTCCAAAATAGTCAAAAACACAAAAACACACACTGCAAAACATCAAAACACACACTCCAGAACACCAAAACACACACTCCAAAACACAGCAATACACACACTCCAAAACACCAAAACACACACTCCAAAACACACCAATACACTTACTCCAAATCAACAAAGCACACACTCCAAAACACCAAAACACACATTCCAAAACACACCAAAGCACACACTCCAAAACACCAAAACACACACTCCAAAACACACTTTCCAAAACACCAAAACACACACTCCAAAACACCAAAACACACACTCCAAAATACGAAAACACACACTCCAAAACATCATATCACACACTCCAAAACACCAAAACACACGCTCCAAAACACAACAAAACACACACTCCAAAACAGCAAAACACAAACTGCAAAACACCAAAACTCACACTCCAAAACACCAAAATACAAACGGCAAAACACCAAAACACACACTCCAGAACACCAAAACACACACTCCAAAACACACACTCCAAAACACACCAAAACACCCACTCCAAAACACCAAAACACACACTCCTAAACACAACAAAACACCCACTCCAAAACACCAAAACACACACTCCAAAACACTCCAAAACACCAAAACACACACTCCAAAACACTCCAAAACACACACTCCAAAACACTCCAAAACACCAAAACACACACTCCAAAACACCAAAACACACACTCCATAACACCAAAACACACACTCCAAAACACCAACACACACACTCCAAAAGACCTAAACACACACTCCAAAGTATCAAAACACACACTCCAAAACACCAAAACACAAACTACAAAACACAAAACATACACTCCAAAACACACCAAAACACGCACTCCAAAACAGACCAAAACACACATTCCAAAACAGTCCAAAACACACACACCAAAAAAGTCCAAAACACCAAAACACCAAAACACATACTCCAAAACATTCCAAAAAACCAAAACACACACTCCAAAACACTCCAAAACACACACTCCAAAACACACCAAACACACATTCCAAAACACCAAAACACACACTCCAAATCACTCCAAAACACACACTCCAAAACACACACTCCAAAACCCCAAAACACACACTCCAAAACACACCAAAACAAACAATCCAAAACACCAAAACACACACCCCAAAACACCTAAACACACACTCCAAAAAACCAAAACAAACACTCCAAAACACCAACACACTCCAAAAACAATAAAACACACACTCCAAAACACAGCAAAACACACACTCCAAAACACAAAAACACACACTCCAAAACACACCAAAACACACACTCCAAAGCACTCCAAAACACCAAAACACACTCTCCAAAACACTCCATAACACCAAAACACAAACTCCAATACAGTCCAAAACAACAGAACACAAACTCCAAAACAGTCCAAAACTCCAAAACACACTCCAAAATTGTCCAAAACACAAACACACACACTGTAAAACACCAAAACACAAACTCCAAAACAACAAAACACACACTCCAAAACAACAAAACACACACTCCAAAATACACATTCCAAAACACCAAAACACACACTCCAAAACACACCAAAACACACACTCCAAAACACACCAAAACACACATTCAAAACACCAAAACACACACTCCAGATCAGTCCAAAACAACAAAGCACACACTCCAAAACACACAGTCCAAAACACCAAAATACACACTCCAAGTCACCAAAACACACACTCCAAAACATACCAAAACACACACTCCAAAACACCAAAACTCACACTCCAAAACACAAAAACACACACCCCAAAACACCAAAACACACACTCCAAAACACACACTCCATAACACACCAAAACACACACTCCAAAACACCAAAACACACACTCCAAATCAGTCCAAAACACCAAAGCACACACTCCAAAACACACAGTCCATAACACCAAAATACACTGCAACACACCAAAACACACACTCCAAAACACACCAAAACACACTCCAAAACACCAAAGCACAAACTCCAAAACACCAAAACACACACCCCAAAACACCTAAACACACACTCCAAAACACCAAAACACACACTCCAAAACACCAAAACACACACTCCAAAAACAATAAAACACACTCCAAAACACACACTCCAAAACACAAAAACACACACTCCAAAACACACCAAAACACACACTCCAAAGCACTCCAAAACACCAAAACACACACTCCAAAACACTCCAAAATACCAAAAACTCAAACTCCAAAACAGTCCGAAACTCATAAACACACTCCAAAATAGTTCAAAACACAAAAACATACACTGCAAAACACCAAAACACACACTCCAGAACACCAAAACACACATTCCAAAACACCAAAACACACACTCCAAAACAGTCCAAAACACCAAAACACACACTCCAAAACACCAAAACACACGCTCCAAAACACACCAAAACACACACTCCAAAACACCAAAACACACACTCCAAAACAGTCCAAAACACACACACCAAAACAGTCCAAAACACGAATACACCAAAACGCACACTCCAAACACCAAAACACACACTCCAAAACGCCAAAACACACACTCCAAAACACACCAAAACACATACTCCAAAACACACCAAAACACACATTCTAAACACCAAAACACACACTCCAGATCAGTCCAAAACAACAAAGCACACACTCCAAAACACACAGTCCAAAACACCAAAATACACACTCCAACACACCAAAACACACACTCCAAAACACCAAAACACACACTCCAAAAACAATAAAACACACACTCCAAAACACACACTCCAAAACACAAAAACACACACTCCAAAACACACCAAAACACACACTCCAAAGCACTCCAAAACACCAAAACACACACTCCAAAACACTCCAAAACACCAAAAACTCAAACTCCAAAACAGTCCGAAACTCATAAACACACTCCAAAATAGTCCAAAACACAAAAACATACACTGCAAAACACCAAAACACACACTCCAGAACACCAAAACACACATTCCAAAACACCAAAACACACACTCCAAAACAGTCCAAAACACCAAAACACACACTCCAAAACACCAAAACACACGCTCCAAAACACACCAAAACACACACTCCAAAACACCAAAACACACACTCCAAAACAGTCCAAAACACACACACCAAAACAGTCCAAAACACGAATACACCAAAACGCACACTCCAAACACCAAAACACACACTCCAAAACACCAAAACACACACTCCAAAACACACCAAAACACATACTCCAAAACACACCAAAACACACATTCTAAACACCAAAACACACACTCCAGATCAGTCCAAAACAACAAAGCACACACTCCAAAACACACAGTCCAAAACACCAAAATACACACTCCAACACACCAAAACACACACTCCAAAACACACCAAAACACACACTCCAAAACACCAAAACACACACTCCAAAACACAAAAACACACACCCCAAAGCACTCCAAAACACCAAAACACACACTCCAAAACACTCCAAAACACCAAAAACTCAAACTCCAAAACAGTCCGAAACTCATAAACACACTCCAAAACACACACTCCAAAACACACCAAAACACACACTCCAAAACACCAAAACACACAATCCAAATCAGTCCAAAACAACAAAGCACACACTCCAAAACACACAGTCCATAACACCAAAATACACTGCAACACACCAAAACACACACTCCAAAACACACCAAATCACACTCCAAAACACCAAAGCACAAACTCCAAAACACCAAAACACACACTCCAAAACAGAAAAACACACACCCCAAAACACCAAAACACACACTCCAAAACACACACTCCAAAACACACCAAAACACACACTCCATAACACCAAAATACACACTCCAAATCAGTCCAAAACACCAAAGCACACACTCCAAAACACACAGTCCAAAACACCAAAATACACACTCCAACACACCAAAACACACACTCCAAAACACACCAAAACACACTCCAAAACACCAAAGCACAGACTCCAAAACACCAAAACAAACACCCCAAAGCACCTAAACACACACTCCAAAACACCAAAGCACAGAGTCCGAAACACCAAAATACACACTCCAACACACCAAAACACACACTCCAAAACACACCAAAACACACACTCCAAAACACCAAAACACACACTCCAAAACACCAAAGAACACACTCCAAAACACCTAAACACAGACTCCAAAACACCAAAACACACACTCCAAAACACCAAAACACACACTCTAAAAACACCAAAACACACACTCCAAAACACACACTCCAAAACACAAAAACACACACTCCAAAACACAGCAAAACACACACTCCAAAGCACTCCAAAACACCAAAACACACACTCCAAAACAGTCCAAAATACCAAAACTTATACTCCAAAACACTCCAAAACACCAAAATACACACTCCAAAACACCAAAACACAAACTCCAAAACAGTCCAAAACAACAGAACACAAACTCCAAAACCTTCCAAAACACCAAAACACACTCCAAAATAGTCAAAAACACAAAAACACACACTGCAAAACATCAAAACACACACTCCAGAACACCAAAACACACACTCCAAAACACAGCAATACACACACTCCAAAACACCAAAACACACACTCCAAAACACACCAATACACTTACTCCAAATCAACAAAGCACACACTCCAAAACACCAAAACACACATTCCAAAACATACCAAAGCACACACTCCAAAACACACCAGAACACACACTCCAAATCAGTCCAAAACACCAAAACACACACTCCAAAACACACTTTCCAAAACACCAAAACACACACTCCAAAACACCAAAACACACACTCCAAAATACGAAAACACACACTCCAAAACATCATATCACACACTCCAAAACACCAAAACACACGCTCCAAAACACAACAAAACACACACTCCAAAACAGCAAAACACAAACTGCAAAACACCAAAACTCACACTCCAAAACACCAAAATACAAACGGCAAAACACCAAAACACACACTCCAGAACACCAAAACACACACTCCAAAACACACACTCCAAAACACACCAAAACACCCACTCCAAAACACCAAAACACACACTCCTAAACACAACAAAACACCCACTCCAAAACACCAAAACACACACTCCAAAACACTCCAAAACACCAAAACACACACTCCAAAACACTCCAAAACACACACTCCAAAACACTCCAAAACACCAAAACACACACTCCAAAACACCAAAACACACACTCCATAACACCAAAACACACACTCCAAAACACCAACACACACACTCCAAAAGACCTAAACACACACTCCAAAGTACCAAAACACACACTCCAAAACACCAAAACACAAACTACAAAACACCAAAACATACACTCCAAAACACACCAAAACACGCACTCCAAAACAGACCAAAACACACATTCCAAAACAGTCCAAAACACACACACCAAAAAAGTCCAAAACACCAAAACACCAAAACACATACTCCAAAACATTCCAAAAAACCAAAACACACACTCCAAAACACTCCAAAACACACACTCCAAAACACACCAAACACACATTCCAAAACACCAAAACACACACTCCAAATCACTCCAAAACACACACTCCAAAACACACACTCCAAAACCCCAAAACACACACTCCAAAACACACCAAAACAAACAATCCAAAACACCAAAACACACACCCCAAAACACCTAAACACACACTCCAAAAAACCAAAACAAACACTCCAAAACACCAACACACTCCAAAAACAATAAAACACACACTCCAAAACACAGCAAAACACACACTCCAAAACACAAAAACACACACTCCAAAACACACCAAAACACACACTCCAAAGCACTCCAAAACACCAAAACACACTCTCCAAAACACTCCATAACACCAAAACACAAACTCCAATACAGTCCAAAACAACAGAACACAAACTCCAAAACAGTCCAAAACTCCAAAACACACTCCAAAATTGTCCAAAACACAAACACACACACTGTAAAACACCAAAACACAAACTCCAAAACAACAAAACACACACTCCAAAACAACAAAACACACACTCCAAAATACACATTCCAAAACACCAAAACACACACTCCAAAACACACCAAAACACACACTCCAAAACACACCAAAACACACATTCAAAACACCAAAACACACACTCCAGATCAGTCCAAAACAAAAAAGCACACACTCCAAAACACACAGTCCAAAACACCAAAATACACACTCCAAGTCACCAAAACACACACTCCAAAACATACCAAAACACACACTCCAAAACACCAAAACTCACACTCCAAAACACAAAAACACACACCCCAAAACACCAAAACACACACTCCAAAACACACACTCCATAACACACCAAAACACACACTCCAAAACACCAAAACACACACTCCAAATCAGTCCAAAACACCAAAGCACACACTCCAAAACACACAGTCCATAACACCAAAATACACTGCAACACACCAAAACACACACTCCAAAACACACCAAAACACACTCCAAAACACCAAAGCACAAACTCCAAAACACCAAAACACACACCCCAAAACACCTAAACACACACTCCAAAACACCAAAACACACACTCCAAAACACCAAAACACACACTCCAAAAACAATAAAACACACTCCAAAACACACACTCCAAAACACAAAAACACACACTCCAAAACACACCAAAACACACACTCCAAAGCACTCCAAAACACCAAAACACACACTCCAAAACACTCCAAAATACCAAAAACTCAAACTCCAAAACAGTCCGAAACTCATAAACACACTCCAAAATAGTTCAAAACACAAAAACATACACTGCAAAACACCAAAACACACACTCCAGAACACCAAAACACACATTCCAAAACACCAAAACACACACTCCAAAACAGTCCAAAACACCAAAACACACACTCCAAAACACCAAAACACACGCTCCAAAACACACCAAAACACACACTCCAAAACACCAAAACACACACTCCAAAACAGTCCAAAACACACACACCAAAACAGTCCAAAACACGAATACACCAAAACGCACACTCCAAACACCAAAACACACACTCCAAAACGCCAAAACACACACTCCAAAACACACCAAAACACATACTCCAAAACACACCAAAACACACATTCTAAACACCAAAACACACACTCCAGATCAGTCCAAAACAACAAAGCACACACTCCAAAACACACAGTCCAAAACACCAAAATACACACTCCAACACACCAAAACACACACTCCAAAACACCAAAACACACACTCCAAAAACAATAAAACACACACTCCAAAACACACACTCCAAAACACAAAAACACACACTCCAAAACACACCAAAACACACACTCCAAAGCACTCCAAAACACCAAAACACACACTCCAAAACACTCCAAAACACCAAAAACTCAAACTCCAAAACAGTCCGAAACTCATAAACACACTCCAAAATAGTCCAAAACGCAAAAACATACACTGCAAAACACCAAAACACACACTCCAGAACACCAAAACACACATTCCAAAACACCAAAACACACACTCCAAAACAGTCCAAAACACCAAAACACACACTCCAAAACACCAAAACACACGCTCCAAAACACACCAAAACACACACTCCAAAACACCAAAACACACACTCCAAAACAGTCCAAAACACACACACCAAAACAGTCCAAAACACGAATACACCAAAACGCACACTCCAAACACCAAAACACACACTCCAAAACACCAAAACACACACTCCAAAACACACCAAAACACATACTCCAAAACACACCAAAACACACATTCTAAACACCAAAACACACACTCCAGATCAGTCCAAAACAACAAAGCACACACTCCAAAACACACAGTCCAAAACACCAAAATACACACTCCAACACACCAAAACACACACTCCAAAACACACCAAAACACACACTCCAAAACACCAAAACACACACTCCAAAACACAAAAACACACACCCCAAAGCACTCCAAAACACCAAAACACACACTCCAAAACACTCCAAAACACCAAAAACTCAAACTCCAAAACAGTCCGAAACTCATAAACACACTCCAAAACACACACTCCAAAACACACCAAAACACACACTCCAAAACACCAAAACACACAATCCAAATCAGTCCAAAACAACAAAGCACACACTCCAAAACACACAGTCCATAACACCAAAATACACTGCAACACACCAAAACACACACTCCAAAACACACCAAATCACACTCCAAAACACCAAAGCACAAACTCCAAAACACCAAAACACACACTCCAAAACAGAAAAACACACACCCCAAAACACCAAAACACACACTCCAAAACACACACTCCAAAACACACCAAAACACACACTCCATAACACCAAAATACACACTCCAAATCAGTCCAAAACACCAAAGCACACACTCCAAAACACACAGTCCAAAACACCAAAATACACACTCCAACACACCAAAACACACACTCCAAAACACACCAAAACACACTCCAAAACACCAAAGCACAGACTCCAAAACACCAAAACAAACACCCCAAAGCACCTAAACACACACTCCAAAACACCAAAACAGACTCTACAAAACATCAAAACACACACTCCAAAAACAATAAAACACACACTCCAAAACACACACTCCAAAACACAAAAACACACACTCCAAAACACACCAAAACACACACTCCAAAGCACTCCAAAACACCAAAACACACACTCCAAAACACTCCAAAACACCAAAACTTAAACTCCAAAACAGTCCTAAACACCAAAATACACACTCCAAAACACTCCATAACATCAAAACACAAACTCCAAAACAGTCCAAAACAACAGAACACCAACTCCAAAACAGTCCAAAACTCCAAAACACACTCCAAAATAGTCCAAAACACAAAAACACACACTGTAAAACACCAAAACACACACTCCAGAACACTATAACACACATTCCAAAACACCAAAACACACACTCCAAAACAGTCCAAAACACACACACCAAAACACGAAAAAACCAAAATACACACTCCAAAACAACAAAACACACACTCCAAAACAACAAAACACACACTCCAAAACACACACTCCAAATCACCAAAACACACACTCCAAAACAGACCAAAACACACACACCAAAACACACACTCCAAAACACCAAAACACACACTCCAAAACACACACCCCAAAACACCTAAACACACACTCCAAAACACCAAAACAAACTCTCCAAAACACCAAAACACACACTCCAAAAACAATAAAACACACACTCCAAAACACACCAAAACACACACTCCAAAACACAAAAAAACACACTCCAAAACACACCAAAACACACACTCCAAAGCACTCCAAAACACCAAAACACACTCTCCAAAACACTCCATAACTCCAAAACACAAACTCCAATACTGTCCAAAACAACAGAACACAAACTCCAAAACAGTCCAAAACTCCAAAACACACTCCAAAATTGTCCAAAACACAAACTCCAAAACACCAAAACACACACTCCAAAACAACAAAACACACACTCCAAAACACACATTCCAAAACACCAAAACAAACACTCCAAAACACACCAAAACACACACTCCAAAACACACATTCAAAACACCAAAACACACACTCCAGATCAGTCCAAAACAACAAAGCACACACTCCAAAACACACAGTCCAAAACACCAAAATATACACTCCAACACACCAAAACACACACTCCAAAACATATCAAAACACACACTCCAAAACACCAAAACTCACACTCCAAAACACAAAAACACACACCCCACAACACCAAAACACACACTCCAAAACACACACTCCAAAACACACCAAAACACACACTCCAAAACACCAAAACACACACTCCAAATCAGTCCAAAACACCAAAGCACACACTCCAAAACACACAGTCCATAACACCAAAATACACTGCAACACACCAAAACACACACTCCAAAACACACCAAAACACACTCCAAAACACCAAAGCACAAACTCCAAAACACCAAAACACACACCCCAAAACACCAAAACACACACTCCAAAACACCAAAACACACACTCCAAAACACCAAAACACACACTCCAAAAACAATAAAACACACACTCCAAAACACACCAAAACACACACTCCAAAACACAAAAACACGCACTCCAAAACACACCAAAACACACACTCCAAAGCACTCCAAAACACACACTCCAAAACACTCCAAAACACCAAAAACTCAAACTCCAAAACAGTCCGAAACTCATAAACACACTCCAAAATAGTCCAAAACACAAAAACATACACTGCAAAACACCAAAACACACACTCCAGAACACCAAAACACACATTCCAAAACACCAAAACACACACTCCAAAACAGTCCAAAACACCAAAACGCACACTCCAAAACAGCAAAACACACGCTCCAAAACACACCAAAACACACACTCCAAAACACCAAAACACACACTCCAAAACAGTCCAAAACACACACACCAAAACAGTCCAAAACACGAATACACCAAAACGCACACGCCAAACACCAACACACACACACCAAAACACCAAAACACACACTCCAAAACACACCAAAACACATACTCCAAAACACACCAAAACACACATTCAAAACACCAAAACACACACTCCAGATCAGTCCAAAACAACAAAGCACACACTCCAAAACACACAGTCCAAAACACCAAAATACACACTCCAAAACACCAAAACACACACTCCAAAACACAAAAACACACACCCCAAAACACCAAAACACACACTCCAAAACACACACTCCAAAACACACCAAAACACACACTCCAAAACACCAAAACACACACTCCAAATCAGTCCAAAACACCAAAGCACACACTCCAAAACACACAGTCCATAACACCAAAATACACTGCAACACACCAAAACACACACTCCAAAACACACCAAAACACACTCCAAAACACCAAAGCACAAACTCCAAAACACCAAAACACACACCCCAAAACACCTAAACACACAGTCCAAAACACCAAAACACACACTCCAAAACACCAAAACACACACTCCAAAAACAATAAAACTCACACTCTAAAACACACCAAAACACACACTCCAAAACACAAAAACACACACTCCAAAACACACCAAAACACACACTCCAAAGCACTCCAAAACACCAAAACACACACTCCAAAACACTCCAAAACACCAAAAATTAAACTCCAAAACACCAAAATACACACTCCAAAACACTCCATAACACCAAAAACTCAAACTCCAAAACAGTCCGAAACTCATAAACACACTCCAAAATAGTCCAAAACACAAAAACATACACTGCAAAACACCAAAACACACACTCCAGAACACCAAAACACACAGTCCAAAACACCAAAACACACACTCCAAAACAGCAAAACACACGCTCCAAAACACACCAAAACACACACTCCAAAGCACCAAAACACACACACCAAACACCAAAACACACACTCCAAAACACACCAAAACACACACTCCAAAACACACCAAAACACACACTCCAAAACACCAAAACACACACTCCAAATCAGTCCAAAACAACAAAGCACACACTCCAAAGCACACAGTCCAAAACACCAAAATACACACTCCAACACACCAAAACACACACTCCAAAACACACCAAAACACACACTCCAAAACAACAAACCACACACTCCAAAACAGAAAAACACACACCCCAAAACACCAAAACACACACTCCAAAACAGACACTCCAAAACACACCAAAACACACACTCCATAACACCAAAACACACACTCCAAATCAATCCAAAACACCAAAGCACACACTCCAAAACACACAGTCCAAAACACCAAAATACACACTGCAACACACCAAAACACACACTCCAAAACACACCAAAACACACTCCAAAACACCAAAGCACAAACTCCAAAACACCAAAACACCCCCCCCAAAACACCTAAACACACACTCCAAAACACCAAAACACACACTCCAAAACACCAAAACACCCACTCCAAAACACCAAAACACACACTCCAAAAACAATAAAACACACACTCCAAAACACACCAAAACACACACTCCAAAACACAAAAACACACTCCAAAACACACCAAAACACACACTCCAAAGCACTCCAAAACACCAAAATACACACTCCAAAACACTCCATAACACCAAAAACTCAAACTCCAAAACAGTCCAAAACTCATAAACACACTCCAAAATAGTCCAAAACACAAAAACATACACTGCAAAACACCAAAACACACACTCCAGAACACCAAAACACACATTCCAAAACACCAAAACACACACTCCAAAACAGTCCAAAACACCAAAACACACACTCCAAAACAGCAAAACACACGCTCCAAAACACACCAAAACACACACTCCAAAGCACCAAAACACACACTCCAAAACACCAAAACACACACTCCAAAACACACCAAAACACACACTCCAAAACACACCAAAACACACACTCCAAAACACCAAAACACACACTCCAAATCAGTCCAAAACAACAAAGCACACAATACAATAATACAATACAAATCGCTTTATTGGCATGATAAGGTACATCTTATGTTGCCAAAGCATCAAAATACATTTATGGTTGAACACATAAACGCGGTTCCATTCATACAGTGTATAAACAGGTATATCCCTGAGTTTATAAATATATTTTCGCCTTGTTTATATATACTCTTGTCTTAGTTTACTGGTTGTCCCTCTGTTCATGGCAAGCTGTAACATAGTGTGCCGCCAGTGTTACACAGCTTCTCTCCTCCCCCAGTAGGAATGGGAGTTTTTGGTTGTCACTCAGATTTCTGAATTCAGGGCATATTTGTGAGAATTTTTGATAGAAATTCTCTCTGATGCCCTGATATTTTCCACAGGCTGTGAGGAAGTGCATCTCTGTCTCAACTACTCCCTGACTGCAGTGAGAGCATATCCTGTCTTCTCTTGGCAGCCTGGTCTGCCTGTGTCTGCCTTTTTCGATCGCTAGGCTATGTTCGCTAAGTCTGTACCTTGTCAAGGTTCTTCTCAGTTTGTTATCCTTTACCATGGTCAGGTAATCAGCTATGTTGTATTGTCTGTTTAGGGCCAAGTAGCAATTGAGTTTGCTTTGGGTTTTTGTTGTTTCTGCCCAATATGACAGATATTTTTCCTTTTGCTTAGCGATGATTGTGTTGGGTCGAATTCTTTGTGTTACCCTGTCACTGTCCTGGGGCTGGTTATTGTTAGTATTGTTATTAGTTACTTTATTGAGTCCCAGGACTAGTTGACTGAGGGTATTCTTCTTTATGGTCAGCTCTTGGCATTTCAGGGCGTCGTAGTGATAGCATTGGGGGTTGCTCATTTGTAGGTGATTCCAAAATTTGGTGGCTCTTTTTTGGATAGTGATTATTAATGGGTATTGGCCTAGTTCCGCCCTGCATGCGTTGTTTACTGTTTTCCTTTGAGTCCGGAGGATACTTTTACAGAATTCCGCATGTCCAAAGCACACAGTCCAAAACACCAAAATACACACTCCAACACACCAAAACACACACTCCAAAACACACCAAAACACACACTCCAAAACACCAAAACACACACTCCAAAACAGAAAAACACACACCCCAAAACACCAAAACACACACTCCAAAACACACACTCCAAAACACACCAAAACACACACTCCATAACACCAAAACACACACTCCAAATCAGTCCAAAACACCAAAGCACACACTCCAAAACACACAGTCCAAAACACCAAAATACACACTCCAACACACCAAAACACACACTCCAAAACACAACAAAACACATTCCAAAACACCAAAGCACATACTCCAAAACACCAAAACACACACCGCAAAACACCTAAACACACACTCCAAAACACCAAAACAGACTCTACAAAACACCAAAACACACGCTCCAAAAACAATAAAACACACACTCCAAAACACACCAAAACACACACTCCAAAACACAAAAACACACACTCCAAAACACATCAAAACACACACTCCAAAGCACTCCAAAACACCAAAACACACACTCCAAAACACCAAAACTTAAACTCCAAAACACTCCTAAACACCAAAATACATACTCCAAAACATTCCATAACACCAAAACACAAACTCCAAAACAGTCCAAAACAACAGAACACCAACTCCAAAACAGTCCAAAACTCCAAAACACACTCCAAAATAGTCCAAAACACAAAAACACACACTGTAAAACAACAAAACACACACTCCAGAACACTAAAACACACATTCCAAAACACCAAAACACACACTCCAAAACAGTCCAAAACACACACACCAAAACACGAAAAAACCAAAACACACACTCCAAAACACCAAAACACACACTCCAAAACAACAAAACACACACTCCAAAACACACACTCCAAATCACCAAAACACACACTCCAAAACAGACCAAAACACACACACCAAAACACACACTCCAAAACACCAAAACACACACTCCAAAACACACACCCCAAAACACCTAAACACACACTCCAATACACCAAAACAAACTCTCCAAAACACCAAAACACACACTCCAAAAACAATAAAACACACACTCCAAAACACACCAAAACACAAAAACACACACTCCAATACACATTAAAACACACACTCCAAAGCACTCCAAAACACCAAAACACAATCTCCAAAACACTCCATAACACCAAAACACAAACTCCAATACAGTCCAAAACAACAGAACACAAGCTCCAAAACAGTCCAAAACTCCAAAACACACTCCAAAATTGTCCAAAGCACAAACACACACACTGTAAAACACCAAAACACAAACTCCAAAACACCAAAACACACACTCCAAAACAACAAAACACACACTCCAAAACACACATTCCAAAACACCAAAACACACACTCCAAAACACACCAAAACACACACTCCAAAACACACCAAAACACACATTCAAAACACCAAAACACACACTCCAGATCAGTCCAAAACAACAAAGCACACACTCCAAAACACACAGTCCAAAACTCCAAAATACACACTCCAACACACCAAAACACACACTCCAAAACATACCAAAACACACACTCCAAAACACCAAAACTCACACTCCATAACACAAAAACACACACCCCAAAACACCAAAACACACACTCCAAAACACACACTCCAAAACACACCAAAACACACACTCCAAAACACCAAAACACACACTCCAAATCAGTCCAAAACACCAAAGCACACACTCCAAAACACACAGTCCATAACACCAAAATACATTGCAACACACCAAAACACACACTCCAAAACACACCAAAACACACTCCAAAACACCAAAGCACAAACTCCAAAACACCAAAACACACACCCCAAAACACCTAAACACACACTCCAAAACACCAAAACACACACTCCAAAACACCAAAACACACACTCCAAAAACAATAAAACACACACTCCAAAACACACCAAAACACACACTCCAAAACACAAAAACACACACTCCAAAACATACCAAAACACACACTTCAAATCACTCCAAAACACCAAAACACAAACTCCAAAACAGTCCAAAACAACAGAACACAATCTCCAAAACAGTCCAAAACTCCAAAACACACTCCAAAATAGTCCAAAACACAAAAACACACACTGTAAAACACCAAAACACACACTCCAGAACACCAAAAAACACATTCCAAAACACCAAACACACACTCCAAAACACGAAAAAACCAAAACACACACTCCAAAACACCAAAACACACTCTCCAAAACAACAAAACACACACTCCAAAACACACACTCCAAAACACCAAAACACACACTCCAAAAGAGACCAAATCACACACACCAAAACACACACTCCAAACACCAAAACACACACTCCAAAACACACACTCCAAAACAACAAAACTCAAACTCCAAAACAGTCCGAAACTCATAAACACACTCCAAAATAGTCCAAAACACAAAAACATACACTGCAAAACACCAAAACACACACTCCAGAACACCAAAACACACATTCCAAAACACCAAAACACACACTCCAAAACAGTCCAAAACACCAAAACACACACTCCAAAACACCAAAACACACTCTCCAAAACAACAAAACACACACTCCAAAACACACACTCCAAAACACCAAAACACACACTCCAAAACAGATCAAATCACACACACCAAAACACACACTCCAAAACACCAAAACACACACTCCAAAACACACACCCCAAAACACCTAAACACACACTCCAAAACACCAAAACAAACTCTCCAAAACACCAAAACACACACTCCAAAAACAATAAAACACACACTCCAAAACACACCAAAACACACACTCCAAAACACAAAAACACACACTCCAAAACACATCAAAACACACACTCCAAAGCACTCCAAAACACCAAAACACACTCTCCAAAACACTCCATAACACCAAAACACAAACTCCAATACAGTCCAAAACAACAGAACACAAGCTCCAAAACAGTCCAAAACTACAATACACACTCCAAAATTGTCCAAAACACAAACACACACACTGTAAAACACCAAAACACAAACTCCAAAACAACAAAACACACACTCCAAAACAACAAAACACACACTCCAAACACACCAAAACACACACTCCAAAACACACCAAAACACACATTCAAAACACCAAAACACACACTCCAGATCAGTCCAAAACAACAAAGCACACACTCCAAAACACACAGTCCAAAACTCCAAAATACACACTCCAACACACCAAAACACACACTCCAAAACATACCAAAACACACACTCCAAAACACCAAAACTCACACTCCATAACACAAAAACACACACCCCAAAACACCAAAACACACACTCCAAAACACACACTCCAAAACACACCAAAACACACACTCCAAAACACCAAAACACACACTCCAAATCAGTCCAAAACACCAAAGCACACACTCCAAAACACACAGTCCATAACACCAAAATACACTGCAACACACCAAAACACACACTCCAAAACACACCAAAACACACTCCAAAACACCAAAGCACAAACTCCAAAACACCAAAACACACACCCCAAAACACCTAAACACACACTCCAAAACACCAAAACACACACTCCAAAACACCAAAACACACACTCCAAAAACAATAAAACACACACTCCAAAACACACCAAAACACACACTCCAAAACACAAAAACACACACTCCAAAACACACCAAAACACACACTCCAAATCACTCCAAAACACCAAAACACAAACTCCAAAACAGTCCAAAACAACAGAACACAATCTCCAAAACAGTCCAAAACTCCAAAACACACTCCAAAATAGTCCAAAACACAAAAACACACACTGTAAAACACCAAAACACACACTCCAGAACACCAAAAAACACATTCCAAAACACCAAACACACACTCCAAAACACGAAAAAACCAAAACACACACTCCAAAACACCAAAACACACTCTCCAAAACAACAAAACACACACTCCAAAACACACACTCCAAAACACCAAAACACACACTCCAAAACAGACCAAATCACACACACCAAAACACACACTCCAAACACCAAAACACACACTCCAAAACACACACTCCAAAACAACAAAACTCAAACTCCAAAACAGTCCGAAACTCATAAACACACTCCAAAATAGTCCAAAACACAAAAACATACACTGCAAAACACCAAAACACACACTCCAGAACACCAAAACACACATTCCAAAACACCAAAACACACACTCCAAAACAGTCCAAAACACCAAAACACACACTCCAAAACACCAAAACACACTCTCCAAAACAACAAAACACACACTCCAAAACACACACTCCAAAACACCAAAACACACACTCCAAAACAGACCAAATCACACACACCAAAACATACACTCCAAACACCAAAACGCACACTCCAAAACACATACTCCAAAACACCAAAACACACACTCCAAAACAGTCCAAAACACCAAACACAAACTCCAAAACAGTACAAAACACCAAAACACACACTCCAAAACAGTCCAAAACAACAAAACACACACTCCAAAACACCAAAACACACACTCCAAAACACCAAAACACAAACTGCAAAACACCAAAACACACACTCCAAAACACACACTCCAATAACACCAAAATACACACTCCAAAACACACCAAAACACACATTCCAAAGCACCAAAACACACGCTCCAAAATACACCAAAACACACACTCCAAAACACCAAAACACACACTCCAAAACACACCAAAACACACACTCCAACACACACCAAAACACACACTCCAAAACACTTCAAAACAACAAAACACACACTCCAAAACACTCCAAAACAAACACTCCAAAACACACCAAAACACACACTCCAAAACACCAAAACACACACTCCAAATCAGTCCAAAACACCAAAACACAAACTCCAAAACACACCAAAACACACACTCCAAAACACCAAAACACACACTCCAAAACACACCAAAACACACACTCCAAATCAGTCCAAAACACCAAAACACACACTCCAAAACACCAAAGCACACACTCCAAAATGCCAAAACACACACTCCAAAACACCAAAACACACAGTCCAAAGCACCAAAACACACACTCCAAAACACACCAAAACACACACTCCAAAACACATCACAACACACTTTCCAAAACACCAAAACACACACTCCAAATCAATCCAAAAGATCACAACACTCACTCCAAAACACCAAAATACACACTCCAACACACCAAAACACACACTCCAAAACACCAAAACACACACTCGAAAATACCAAAACACACACTCCAAAACACCAAAACTTAAACTCCAAAATACCAAAACACACACTCCAAAACACCAAAACTTAAACTCCAAAACACCAAAATACACACTCCAAAACACTGCATAACACCGAAACACAAACTCCAAAACAGCCCAAAACTCCAAAACACACTCCAAAATAGTCCAAAACACAAAAACACACACTGCAAAACAACAAAACGCACACTCCAGAACACCAAAAAACACATTCAAAAACACCAAAACACACACTCCAAAACAGTCCAAAACACACACCAAAACAGTCCAAAACACGAATACACCAAAACGCACACTCCAAACACCAAAACACACACTCCAAAACACCAAAACACACACTCCAAAACACACCAAAACACATACTCCAAAACACACCAAAACACACATTCAAAACACCAAAACACACACTCCAGATCAGTCCAAAACAACAAAGCACACACTCCAAAACACACAGTCCAAAACACCAAAATACACACTCCAACACACTTTGGTGTTTTGACACACACTCCAAAACACCAAAAACACCAAAACACACACTCCAAAACACAAAAACACACACCCCAAAACACCAAAACACACACTCCAAAACACACACTCCAAAACACACCAAAACACACACTCCAAAACACCAAAACACACACTCCAAATCAGTCCAAAACACCAAAGCACACACTCCAAAACACACAGTCCATAACACCAAAATACACTGCAACACACCAAAACACACACTCCAAAACACACCCAAACACATTCCAAAACACCAAAGCACAAACTCCAAAACACCAAAACACACACCCCAAAACACCAAAACACACACTCCAAAAACAATAAAACACACACTGTAAAACACACCAAAACACACACTCCAAAACACAAAAACACACACTCCAAAACACACGCTCCAAAGCACTCCAAAACACCAAAACACACACTCCAAAACACTCCAAAACACCAAAAATTAAACTCCAAAACACCAAAATACACACTCCAAAACACTCCATAACACCAAAAACGCAAACTCCAAAACAGTCCGAAACTCATAAACACACTCCAAAATAGTCCAAAACACAAAAACATACACTGCAAAACACCAAAACACACACTCCAGAACACCAAAACACACATTCCAAAACACCAAAACACACACTCCAAAACAGTCCAAAACAGCAAAACGCAAACTCCAAAACAGTCCGAAACTCATAAACACACTCCAAAATAGTCCAAAACACAAAAACATACACTGCAAAACACCAAAACACACACTCCAGAACACCAAAACACACATTCCAAAACACCAAAACACACTCTCCAAAACACTCCATAACACCAAAACACAAACTCCAATACAGTCCAAAACAACAGAACACAAGCTCCAAAACAGTCCAAAACTACAATACACACTCCAAAATTGTCCAAAACACAAACACACACACTGTAAAACACCAAAACACAAACTCCAAAACAACAAAACACACACTCCAAAACAACAAAACACACACTCCAAAACACACATTCCAAAACACCAAAACACACACTCCAAAACACACCAAAACACACACTCCAAAACACACCAAAACACACATTCAAAACACCAAAACACACACTCCAGATCAGTCCAAAACAACAAAGCACACACTCCAAAACACACAGTCCAAAACTCCAAAATACACACTCCAACACACCAAAACACACACTCCAAAACATACCAAAACACACACTCCAAAACACCAAAACTCACACTCCATAACACAAAAACACACACCCCAAAACACCAAAACACACACTCCAAAACACACACTCCAAAACACACCAAAACACACACTCCAAAACACCAAAACACACACTCCAAATCAGTCCAAAACACCAAAGCACACACTCCAAAACACACAATCCATAACACCAAAATACACTGCAACACACCAAAACACACACTCCAAAACACACCAAAACACACTCCAAAACACCAAAGCACAAACTCCAAAACACCAAAACACACACCCAAAACACCTAAACACACAGTCCAAAACACCAAAACACACACTCCAAAACACCAAAACACACACTCCAAAAACAATAAAACACACACTCCAAAACACACCAAAACACACACTCCAAAACACAAAAACACACACTCCAAAACACACCAAAACACACACTCCAAATCACTCCAAAACACCAAAACACAAACTCCAAAACAGTCCAAAACAACAGAACACAATCTCCAAAACAGTCCAAAACTCCAAAACACACTCCAAAATAGTCCAAAACACAAAAACACACACTGTAAAACACCAAAACACACACTCCAGAACACCAAAAAACACATTCCAAAACACCAAACACACACTCCAAAACACGAAAAAACCAAAACACACACTCCAAAACACCAAAACACACTCTCCAAAACAACAAAACACACACTCCAAAACACACACTCCAAAACACCAAAACACACACTCCAAAACAGACCAAATCACACACACCAAAACACACACTCCAAACACCAAAACACACACTCCAAAACACACACTCCAAAACAACAAAACTCAAACTCCAAAACAGTCCGAAACTCATAAACACACTCCAAAATAGTCCAAAACACAAAAACATACACTGCAAAACACCAAAACACACACTCCAGAACACCAAAACACACATTCCAAAACACCAAAACACACACTCCAAAACAGTCCAAAACACCAAAACACACACTCCAAAACACCAAAACAAACTCTCCAAAACAACAAAACACACACTCCAAAACACACACTCCAAAACACCAAAACACACACTCCAAAACAGACCAAATCACACACACCAAAACACACACTCCAAACACCAAAACGCACACTCCAAAACACATACTCCAAAACACCAAAACACACACTCCAAAACAGTCCAAAACACCAAACACAAACTCCAAAACAGTCCAAAACACCAAAACACACACTCCAAAACAGTCCAAAACAACAAAACACACACTCCAAAACACCAAAACACACACTCCAAAACACCAAAACACAAACTGCAAAACACCAAAACACACACTCCAAAACACACACTCCAATAACACCAAAATACACACTCCAAAACACACCAAAACACACATTCCAAAGCACCAAAACACACGCTCCAAAATACACCAAAACACACACTCCAAAACACCAAAACACACACTCCAAAACACACCAAAACACACACTCCAACACACACCAAAACACACACTCCAAAACACTTCAAAACAACAAAACACACACTCCAAAACACTCCAAAACAAACACTCCAAAACACACCAAAACACACACTCCAAAACACCAAAACACACACTCCAAATCAGTC
The DNA here is from genome assembly GCF_052327205.1 of Somniosus microcephalus. Taxonomy (NCBI): domain Eukaryota; kingdom Metazoa; phylum Chordata; class Chondrichthyes; order Squaliformes; family Somniosidae; genus Somniosus; species Somniosus microcephalus. Next base: position 55,383,936 of record NW_028225183.1, read on the forward strand.
CAAAACACCAAAAACACACTCCAAAACACACCAAAACACACACTCCAAAACACCAAAACACACACTCCAAAACACACCAAAACACACACTCCAAATCAGTCCAAAACACCAAAACACACACTCCAAAACACCAAAGCACACACTCCAAAATGCCAAAACACACACTCCAAAACACCAAAACACACAGTCCAAAGCACCAAAACACACACTCCAAACACACCAAAACACACACTCCAAAACACATCACAACACACTTTCCAAAACACCAAAACACACACTCGAAATCAATCCAAAAGATCACAACACTCACTCCAAAACACCAAAATACACACTCCAACACACCAAAACACACACTCCAAAACACCAAAACACACACTCGAAAATACCAAAACACACACTCCAAAACACCAAAACTTAAACTCCAAAATACCAAAACACACACTCCAAAACACCAAAACTTAAACTCCAAAACACCAAAATACACACTCCAAAACACTGCATAACACCAAAACCAAAACACAAACTCCAAAACAGCCCAAAACTCCAAAACACACTCCAAAATAGTCCAAAACACAAAAACACACACTGCAAAACAACAAACGCACACTCCTGAACACCAAAAAACACATTCAAAAACACCAAAACACACACTCCAAAACAGTCCAAAACACACACCAAAACAGTCCAAAACACGAATACACCAAAACGCACACTCCAAACACCAAAACACACACTCCAAAACACCAAAACACACACTCCAAAAACACACCAAAACACATACTCCAAAACACACCAAAACACACATTCAAAACACCAAAACACACACTCCAGATCAGTCCAAAACAACAAAGCACACACTCCAAAACACACAGTCCAAAACACCAAATACACACTCCAACACACTTTGGTGTTCTGACACACACTCCAAAACACCAAAAACACCAAAACACACACTCCAAAACACAAAAACACACACCCCAAAACACCAAAACACACACTCCAAAACACACACTCCAAAACACACCAAAACACACACTCCAAAACACCAAAACACACACTCCAAATCAGTCCAAAACACCAAAGCACACACTCCAAAACACACAGTCCATAACACCAAAATACACTGCAACACACCAAAACACACACTCCAAAACACACCAAAACACATTCCAAAACACCAAAGCACAAACTCCAAAACACCAAAACACACACCCCAAAACACCAAAACACACACTCCAAAAACAATAAAACACACACTGTAAAACACACCAAAACACACACTCCAAAACACAAAAACACACACTCCAAAACACATGCTCCAAAGCACTCCAAAACACCAAAACACACACTCCAAAACACTCCAAAACACAAAAATTAAACTCCAAAACACCAAAATACACACTCCAAAAACACTCCATAACACCAAAAACGCAAACTCCAAAACAGTCCGAAACTCATAAACACACTCCAAAATAGTCCAAAACACAAAAACATACACTGCAAAAACACCAAAACACACACTCCAGAACACCAAAACACACATTCCAAAAACACCAAAACACACACTCCAAAACAGTCCAAAACACCAAAACACACACTCCAAAACAGCAAAACACACGCTCCAAAACACACCAAAAACACACACTCCAAAGCACCAAAACACACACTCCAAAACACCAAAAAAAACACTCCAAAACACACCAAAACACACACTCCAAAACACACCAAACACACACTCCAAATCAGTCCAAAACAACAAAGCACACACTCCAAAGCACACAGTCCAAAACACCAAAATACACACTCCAACACACCAATACACACACTCCAAAACACACCAAAACACACACTCCAAAACAACAAACCACACACTCCAAAACAGAAAAACACACACCCCAAAACACCAAAACACACACACCCAAAACACACACTCCAAAACACACCAAAACACACACTCCATAACACCAAAACACACACTCCAAATCAGTCCAAAACACCAAAGCACACACTCCAAAACAAACAGTCCAAAACACCAAAATACACACTGCAACACACCAAAACACACACTCCAAAACACACCAAAGACACACTCCAAAACACCAAAGCACAAACTCCAAAACACCAAAACACACACCCCAAAACACCTAAACACACACTCCAAAACACCAAAACACACACTCCAAAACACCAAAACAGACACTCCAAAAACAATAAAACACACACTCCAAAACACACCAAACACACACGCCAACACAAAAACACACTCAAAACACACCAATACACACACTCCAAAGCACTCCAAAACACCAAAATACACACTCCAAAACACTCCATAACACCAAAAACTCAAACTCCAAAACAGTCCAAAACGCATAAACACACTCCAAAATAGTCCAAAACACAAAAACATACACTGCAAAACACCAAAACACACACTCCAGAACACCAAAACACACATTCCAAAACACCAAAACACACACTCCAAAACAGTCCAAAACACCAAAACACACACTCCAAAACAGCAAAACACACGCTCCAAAAACACACCAAAACACACACTCCAAAGCACCAAAACACACACTCCAAAACACCAAAACACACACTCCAAAACACACCAAAACACACACTCCAAAACACACCAAAACACACACTCCAAAACAACAAAACACACACTCCAAATCAGTCCAAAACAACAAAGCACACACTCCAAAGCACACAGTCCAAAACACCAAAATACACACTCCAACACACCAAAACACACACTCCAAAACACACCAAAACACACACTCCAAAACACCAAAACACACACTCCAAAACAGAAAAACACACACCCCAAAACACCAAAACACACACTCCAAAACACACACTCCAAAACACACCAAAACACACACTCCAAAACACCAAAACACACACTCCAAATCAGTCCAAAACACCAAAACACACACTCCAAAACACACCAAAACACACACTCCAAAACACCAAAACACACACTCCCAAAACACACCAAAACACACACTCCAAATCAGTCCAAAACACCAAAACACACACTCCAAAACACAAAGCACACACTCCAAAATGCCAAAACACACACTCCAAAACACCAAAACACACAGTCCAAAGCACCAAAACACACACTCCAAAACACACCAAAACACACACTCCAAAACACATCACAACACACTTTCCAAAACACCAAAACACACACTCCAAATCAATCCAAAAGATCACAACACTCACTCCAAAACACCAAAATACACACTCCAACACACCAAAACACACACTCCAAAACACCAAAACACACACTCGAAAATACCAAAACACACACTCCAAAACACCAAAACTTAAACTCCAAAATACCAAAACACACACTCCAAAACACCAAAACTTAAACTCCAAAACACCAAAATACACACTCCAAAACACTGCATAACACCAAAACACAAACTCCAAAACAGCCCAAAACTCCAAAACACACTCCAAAATAGTCCAAAACACAAAAACACACACTGCAAAACAACAAAACGCACACTCCAGAACACCAAAAAACACATTCAAAAACACCAAAACACACACTCCAAAACAGTCCAAAACACACACCAAAACAGTCCAAAACACGAATACACCAAAACGCACACTCCAAACACCAAAACACACACTCCAAAACACCAAAACACACACTCCAAAACACACCAAAACACATACTCCAAAACACACCAAAACACACATTCAAAACACCAAAACACACACTCCAGATCAGTCCAAAACAACAAAGCACACACTCCAAAACACACAGTCCAAAACACCAAAATACACATTCCAACACACTTTGGTGTTTTGACACACACTCCAAAACACCAAAAACACCAAAACACACACTCCAAAACACAAAAACACACACCCCAAAACACCAAAACACACACTCCAAAACACACACTCCAAAACACACCAAAACACACACTCCAAAACAACAAAACACACACTCCAAATCAGTCCAAAACACCAAAGCACACACTCCAAACACACAGTCCATAACACCAAAATACACTGCAACACACCAAAACACACACTCCAAAACACACCAAAACACATTCCAAAACACCAAAGCACAAACTCCAAAACACCAAAACACACACCCCAAAACACCAAAACACACACTCCAAAAACAATAAAACACACACTGTAAAACACACCAAAACACACACTCCAAAACACAAAAACACACACTCCAAAACACACGCTCCAAAGCACTCCAAAACACCAAAACACACACTCCAAAACACTCCAAAACACCAAAAATTAAACTCCAAAACACCAAAATACACATTCCAAAACACTCCATAACACCAAAAACGCAAACTCCAAAACAGTCCGAAACTCATAAACACACTCCAAAATAGTCCAAAACACAAAAACATACACTGCAAAACACCAAAACACACACTCCAGAACACCAAAACACACATTCAAAACACCAAAACACACACTCCAAAACAGTCCAAAACACCAAAACGCAAACTCCAAAACAGTCCGAAACTCATAAACACACTCCAAAATAGTCCAAAACACAAAAACATACACTGCAAAACACCAAAACACACACTCCAGAACACCAAAAACACATTCAAAACACCAAAACACACTCTCCAAAACACTCCATAACACCAAAACACAAACTCCAATACAGTCCAAAACAA
>NW_028225183.1:55389129-55419318 GCF_052327205.1 Somniosus microcephalus
CAAATCACTCCAAAACACCCACTCCAAAAGACTCCAAAACACCAAAATACACACTCCAAAAGACTCCAAAACACTCCAAAGCACCAAAATACACACTCCAAAACACCAAAACACACACTCCAAAACACACACTCCAAAACACCAAAGTACACACTCCAACACACCAAAACACACACTCCAAAACACCAAAACACACACTCCAAATACGAAAACACACACTCCAAAACACCAAATCACACACTCCAAAACACCAAAACACACGCTCCAAAACACACCAAAACACACACTCCAAAACAGCAAAACACAAACTGCAAAACGCCAAAACACACACTCCAAAACACTAAAATGAAAACGGCAAAACACCAAAATACACACTCCAGAACACCAAAACACACACCCCAAAACACACCAAAACACACACTCCAAAACACACCAAAACACACACTCCAAAACACCAAAACACACACTCCAAAACACACCAAAGCACACACTCCAAAACAAACCATAACACACACTCCAAAACACCAAAACACACACTCCAAAACACCAAAACACACGCTCCAAAACACACCAAACACACACTCCAAAACAGCAAAACACAAACTGCAAAACGCCAAAACACACACTCCAAAACACCAAAATACAAACGGCAAAACACCAAAACACACACTCCAAAACAATCCAAAACGCCAAAACACACATTCCAAAACACCAAAACACACACTCCAGAACAGCCCAAAACACCAAAACACAAACTCCAAAACAGTCCAAACACCAAAACACACACTCCAAAATAGTCCAAAACAACAACACACACTCCAAAACACACACTCCAAAACACCAAAACACACACTCCAAAATACGAAAACACAAACTCCAAAACACCAATCACACAGTCCCAAAACACCAAAACACACGCTCCAAAACACACCAAAACACACACTCCAAAACAGCAAAACACAAACTGCAAAACGCCAAAACACACACTCCAAAACACTAAAATGAAAACGGCAAAACACCAAAACACACACTCAAACAAAACACACAAAACCAAAACACACACCCCAAAACACACCAAACACACACTCCAAAACACACCAAACACACACTCCAAAACACCAAAACACACAATCCAAAACACACCAAAGCACACACTCCAAAACAAACCATAACACAACTCCAAAACACCAAAACACACACTCCAAATCAGTCCAAAACACCAAAACACACACTCCAACACACCAAAACACACACTCCAAAAACACCAAAACACACACTACCAAAATACGAAAACACACACTCCAAAACACCAAATCACACACTCCAAAACACCAAAACACACGCTCCAAAACACACCAAAACACACACTCCAAAACAGCAAACACAAACTGCAAAACGCCAAAACACACACTCCAAAACACCAAATACAAACGGCAAAACACCAAAACACACACTCCAAAACAATCAAAACGCCAAAACACACATTCCAAAACACCAAAACACACACTCCAGAACAGCCCAAAACACCAAACACAAACTCCAAAACAGTCCAAAACACCAAAACACACACTCCAAAATAGTCCAAAACAACAACACACACTCCAAAACACACACTCCAAAACACCAAAACACACACTCCAAAATACGAAAACACACACTCCAAAACACCAAATCACACACTCCAAAACACCAAAACACACGCTCCAAAACACACCAAAACACACACTCCAAAACAGCAAACACAAACTGCAAAACGCCAAAACACACACTCCAAAACACCAAATCACACACTCCAAAACACCAAAACACACGCTCCAAAACACACCAAAACACACACTCCAAAACAGCAAAACACAAACTGCAAAACGCCAAAACACACACTCCAAAACACTAAAATGAAAACGGCAAAACACCAAACACACACTCCAGAACACCAAAACACACACCCCAAAACACACCCAAAACACACACTCCAAAACACACCAAAACACACACTCTAGAACACCAAAAAACACACTCCAAAACACACCAAAGCACACACTCCAAAACAAACCATAACACACACTCCAAAACACCAAAACACACACTCCAAATCAGTCCAAAACACCAAAACACACACTCCAAAACACACACTCCAAAACACAAAGTACACACTCCAACACACCAAAACACACACTCCAAAACACCAAAACACACACTCCAAAATACGAAAACACACACTCCAAAACACCAAATCACACACTCCAAAACACCAAAACACACGCTCCAAAACACACCAAAACACACACTCCAAAACAGCAAAACACAAACTGCAAAACGCCAAAACACACACTCCAAAACACCAAAATACAAACGGCAAAACACCAAAACACACACTCCAAAACAATCCAAAACGCCAAAACACACATTCCAAAACACCGAAACACACACTCCAGAACAGCCCAAAACACCAAAACACAAACTCCAAAACAGTCCAAAACACCAAAACACACACTCCAAAATAGTCCAAAACAACAACACACACTCCAAAACACACACTCCAAAACACCAAAACACACACTCCAAAATACGAAAACACACACTCCAAAACACCAAATCACACACTCCAAAACACCAAAACACACGCTCCAAAACACACCAAAACACACACTCCAAAACAGCAAAACACAAACTGCAAAACGCCAAAAACACACACTCCAAAACACACTAAATGAAACGGCAAAACACAAAACACACACTCCAGAACACCAAAACACACACCCCAAAACACACCAAAATACACACTCCAAAACACACCAAAACACACACTCCAAAACACACCAAAACACACACTCCAAAACACCAAAACACACACTCCAAAACACACCAAAGCACACACTCAAAACAAACCATAACACACACTCCAAAACACCAAAACACACACTCCAAATCAGTCCAAAACACCAAAACACACACTCCAAATCACACACTCCAAAACACCAAAGTACACACTCCAACACACCAAAACACACACTCCAAAACACCAAAACACACACTCCAAAATACGAAAACACACACTCCAAAACACCAAATCACACACTCCAAAACACCAAAACACACGCTCCAAAACACACCAAAACACACACACTACCAAAACAGCAAAACACAACTGCAAAACGCCAAAACACACACTCCAAAACACCAAAATACAAACGGCAAAACACCAAAACACACACTCCAAAACAATCCAAAACGCCAAAACACACATTCCAAAACACCAAAACACACACTCCAGAACAGCCCAAAACACCAAACACACACTCCAAAACAGTCCAAAACACCAAAACACACACTCCAAAATAGTCCAAAACAACAACACACACTCCAAAACACACACTCCAAAACACCAAAACACACACTCCAAAATACGAAAACACACACTCCAAAACACCAATCACACACTCCAAAACACCAAAACACACGCTCCAAAACACACCAAAACACACACTCCAAAACAGCAAAACACAAACTGCAAAACGCCAAAACACACACTCCAAAACACTAAATGAAAACGGCAAAACACCAAAACACACACTCCAGAACACCAAAACACACACCCCAAAACACACCAACACACACACACACTCCAAAACACACCAAAACACACACTCCAAAACACCAAAACACACACTCCAAAACACACCAAAGCACACACTCCAAAACAAACATAACACACACTCCAAACACCAAAACACACACACCAAAAACACACACTCCAAAACACCAAAACACACACTCCAAAATACGAAAACACACACTCCAAAACACCAAATCACACACTCCAAAACACCAAAACACACGCTCCAAAACACACCAAAACACACACTCCAAAACAGCAAAACACAAACTGCAAAACGCCAAAACACACACTCCAAAACACCAAAATACAAACGGCAAAACACCAAAACACACACTCCAGAACACCAAAACACACACTCCAAAACACACCAAAACACACACTCCAAAACACACCAAAACACAAACTCCAAAACACCAAAACACACACTCCAAAACACACCAATACACACGCTCTAAAACACTCCAAAACACCAAAACACACACTCCAAAACACAAAACACACACTCCAAAACACCAAAACACACACTCCATAACACAAAACACACACTCCAAAACACACCAATACACACACTCCAAAACACTGCAAAACACCAAAGCACAGGCTCCAAATCACTCCAAAAACACCCACTCCAAAAGAATCCAAAACACCAAAATACACACTCCAAAAGACTCCAAAACACTCCAAAGCACCAAAAATACACACTCCAAAACGCTCCAAAACACCAAAACACACACTCCAAAACACACACTCCAAAACACCAAAGTACACACTCCAACACACCAAAACACACACTCCAAAACACCAAAACACACACTCCAAAATACGAAAACACACACTCCAAAACACCAAATCACACACTCCAAAACACCAAAACACACGCTCCAAAACATACCAAAACACACACTCCAAAACAGCAAAACACAAACTGCAAAACGCCAAAACACACACTCCAAAACACTAAAATGAAAACGGCAAAACACCAAAACACACACTCCAGAACACCAAAACACACACCCCAAAACACACCAAAACACACACTCCAAAACACACCAAAACACACACTCCAAAACACCAAAACACACACTCCAGAAACACACCAAAGCACACACTCCAAAACAAACCATAACACACACTCCAAAACACCAAAACACACACTCCAAATCAGTCCAAAACACCAAAACACACACTCCAAAACACACACTCCAAAACACCAAAGTACACACTCCAACACACCAAAACACACACTCCAAAACACCAAAACACACACTCCAAAATACGAAAACACACACTCCAAAACACGCAAATCACACACTTCAAAACACCAAAACACACGCTCCAAAACACACCAAAACACACACGCCAAAACAGCAAAACACAAACTGCAAAACGCCAAAACACACACTCCAAAACACCAAAATACAAACGGCAAAACACCAAAACACACACTCCAAAACAATCCAAAACGCCAAAACACACATTCCAAAACACCAAAACACACACTCCAGAACAGCCCAAAACACCAAAACACAAACTCCAAAACAGTCCAAAACACCAAAACACACACTGCCAAAATAGTCCAAAACAACAACACACACTCCAAACACACACTCCAAAACACCAAAACACACACTCCAAAATACGAAAACACACACTCCAAAACACCAAATCACACACTCCAAAACACCAAAACACACGCTCCAAAACACACCAAAACACACACTCTCAAAACACCAAAACACAAACTGCAAAACGCCAAAACACACACTCCAAAACACTAAAATGAAAACGGCAAAACACCAAAACACACACTCCAGAACACCAAAACACACACCCCAAAAACACACCAAAACACACACTCCAAATCACACCAAAACACACACTCCAAAACACCAAAACACACACTCCAAAACACACCAAAGCACACACTCCAAAACAAACCATAACACACACTCCAAAACACCAAAACACACACTCCAAATCAGTCCAAAACACCACAAACACACACTCCAAAAACACACACTCCAAAACACCAAAGTACACACTCCAACACACCAAAACACACACTCCAAAACACCAAAACACACACTCCAAAATACGAAAACACACACTCCAAAACACCAAATCACACACTCCAAAACACCAAAACACACGCTCCAAAACACACCAAAACACACACTCCAAAACAGCAAAACACAAACTGCAAAACGCCAAAACACACACTCCAAAACACCAAAATACAAACGGCAAAACACCAAAACACACACTCCAAAACAATCCAAAACGCCAAAACACACATTCCAAACACCAAAACACACACTCCAGAACAGCCCAAAACACAAAACACAAACTCCAAAACAGTTCTAAACACCAAAACACACACTCCAAAATAGTCCAAAACAACAAACACACACTCCAAAACACACACTCCAAAAACACCAAAACACACACTCCAAAATACGAAAACACACACTCCAAAACACCAAATCACACACTCCAAAACACCAAAACACACGCTCCAAAACGCCAAAACACAAACTCCAAAACACTAAAATGAAAACGGCAAAACACCAAAACACACACTCCAGAACACCAAAACACACACCCCAAAACACACCAAAACACACACTCCAAAACACTCCAAAACACACATTCCAAAACACACCAAAACACACACTCCAAAACACACCAAAACACACACTCCAAAACACCAAAACACACACTCCAAAACACACCAAAGCACACACTCCAAAACAAACCATAACACACACTCCAAAACACCAAAACACACACTCCAAATCAGTCCAAAACACCAAAACACACACTCCAAAACACACACTCCAAAACACCAAAGTACACACTCCAACACACCAAAACACACACTCCAAAACACCAAAACACACACTCCAAAATACGAAAACACACACTCCAAAACACCAAATCACACACTCCAAAACACCAAAACACACGTTCCAAAACACACCAAAACGACACACTCCAAAACAGCAAAAACACAAACTGCAAAACGCCAAAACACACACTCCAAAACACCAAAATACAAACGGCAAAACACCAAAACACACACTCCAAAACAATCCAAAACGCAAAACACACATTCCAAAACACCAAAACACACACTCCAGAAACAGCCCAAAACACCAAAACACAAACTCCAAAACAGTCCAAAACACCAAAACACACACTCCAAAATAGTCCAAAACAACAACACACACTCCAAAACACACACTCCAAAACACCAAAACACACACTCCAAAATACGAAAACACACACTCCAAAACACCAAATCACACACTCAAAACACCAAAACACACGCTCCAAAACACACCAAAACACACACTCCAAAACAGCAAAACACAAACTGCAAAACGCCAAAACCACACTCCAAAACACTAAAATGAAAACGGCAAAAACACCAAAAACACACACTCCAGAACACCAAAACACACACCCCAAAACACACCAAAACACACACTCCAAAACACACCAAAACACACACTCCAAAACACCAAAACACACACTCCAAAACACACCAAAGCACACACTCCAAAACAAACCATAACACACACTCCAAAACACACAAACACACACTCCAAATCAGTCCAAAACACCCAAAACACGACACTCCAAAACACACACTCCAAAACACCAAAGTACACATTCCAACACACCAAAACACACACTCCAAAACACCAAAACACACACTCCAAAATACGAAAACACACACTCCAAAACACCAAATCACACACTCCAAAACACCAAAACACACGCTCCAAAACACACCAAAACACACACTCCAAACAGCAAAACACAAACTGCAAAACGCCAAAACACACACTCCAAAACACCAAAATACAAACGGCAAAACACCAAAACACACACTCCAAAACAATCCAAAACGCCAAAACACACATTCAAAAACACCAAAACACACACTCCAGAAAAGCCCAAAACACCAAAACACAAACTCCAAAACAGTCCAAAACACCAAAACACACACTCCAAAATAGTCCAAAACAACAACACACACTCCAAAACACACACTCCAAAACACCAAAACACACACTCCAAAATACGAAAACACACACTCCAAAACACCAAATCACACACTCCAAAACACCAAAACACACGCTCCAAAACGCCAAAACACAAACTCCAAAACACTAAAATGAAAACGGCCAAAACACCAAACACACACTCCAGAACACCAAAACACACACCCCAAAACACACCAAAACACACACTCCAAAACACACCAAAACACACACTCCAAAACACACCAAAACACACACTCCAAAACACACCAAAACACACACTCCAAAACACCAAAACACACACTCCAACAACACACCAAAGCACACACTCCAAAACAAACCATAACACACACTCCAAAACACCAAAACACACACTCCAAATCAGTCCAAAACACCAAAACACACACTCCAAAACACACACTCCAAAACACCAAAGTACACACTCCAACACACCAAAACACACACTCCAAAACACCAAAACACACACTCCAAAATACGAAAACACACACTCCAAAACACCAAATCACACACTCCAAAACACCAAAACACACGCTCCAAAACACACCAAAACACACACTCCAAAACAGCAAAAACACAAACTGCAAAACGCCAAAACACACACTCCAAAACACCAAAATACAAACGGCAAAACACCAAAACACACACTCCAAAACAATCCAAAACGCCAAAACACACATTCCAAAACACCAAAACACACACTCCAGAACAGCCCAAAACCACCAAAACACAAACTCCAAAACAGTCCCAAAACACCAAAACACACACTCCAAATAGTCCAAAACAACAACACACACTCCAAACACACACTCCAAAACACCAAAACACACACTCCAAAATACGAAAACACACACTCCAAAACACCAAATCACACACTCCAAAACACCAAAAACACACGCTCCAAAACACACCAAAACACACACTCCAAAACAGCAAAACACAAACTGCAAAACGCCAAAACACACACTCCAAAACACTAAAATGAAAACGGCAAAACACCAAAACACACACTCCAGAACACCAAAACACACACCCCAAAACACACCAAAAACACACACTCCAAAACACACCAAAACACACACTCCAAAACACCAAAACACACACTCCAAAACACACCAAAGCACACACTCCAAAACAAACCAATAACACACACTCCAAAACACCAAAACACACACTCCAAATCAGTCCAAAACACCAAAACACACACTCCAAAGCACACACTCCAAAACACCAAAGTACACACTCCAACACACCAAAACACACACTCCAAAACACCAAAACACACACTCCAAAATACGAAAACACACACTCCAAAACACCAAATCACACACTCCAAAACACCAAAACACACGCTCCAAAACACACCAAAACACACACTCCAAAAACAGCAAAACACAAACTGCAAAACGCCAAAACACACACTCCAAAACACCAAAATACAAACGGCAAAACACCAAAACACACACTCCAGAACACCAAAACACACACTCCAAAACACACCAAAACACACACTCCAAAACACACCAAAACACAAACTCCAAAACACCAAAACACACACTCCAAAACACACCAATACACACGCTCTAAAAACACTCCAAAACACCAAAACACACACTCCAAAACACAAAAACACACACTCCAAAACACCAAACACACACTCCATAACACCAAAACACCACTCCAAAACACACCAATACACACACTCCAAACACTGCAAAACACCAAAGCACAGGCTCCAAATCACTCCAAAACACCCACTCCAAAAGACTCCAAAACACCAAAATACACACTCCAAAAGACTCCAAAACACTCCAAAGCACCAAAATACACACTCCAAAACACTCCAAAACACCAAAACACACACTCCAAAAACACACACTCCAAAACACCAAAGTACACACTCCAACACACCAAAACACACACTCCAAAACACCAAAACACACACTCCAAAATACGAAAACACACACTCCAAAACACCAAATCACACACTCCAAAACACCAAAACACACACTCCAAAACACACCAAAACACACACTCCAAAACAGCAAAACACAAACTGCAAAACGCCAAAACACACACTCCAAACACACTAAAATGAAAACGGCAAAACACCAAAACACACACTCCAGAACACCAAAACACACACCCCAAAACACACCAAACACACACGCTCCAAACACACCAAAACACACACTCCAAAACACCAAAACACACACTCCAAAACACACCCAAAGCACACACTCCAAAACAAACCATAACACACACTCCAAAACACCAAAACACACACTCCAAATCAGTCGCGAAACACCAAAACACACACTCCAAAACACACACTCCAAAACACCAAAGTACAACACTCCAACACACCAAAACACACACTCCAAAACACCAAAACACACACTCCAAAATACGAAAACACACACTCCAAAACACCAAATCACACACTCCAAAACACCAAAACACACGCTCCAAAACACACCAAAACACACACTCCAAAACAGCAAAACACAAACAGCAAAACGCCAAAACACACACTCCAAAACACCAAAATACAAACGGCAAAACACCCAAAACACACACTCCAAAACAATCCAAACGCCCAAACACACATTCCAAAACACCAAAACACACACTCCAGAACAGCCCGAAAACACCAAAACACAAACTCCAAAACAGTCCAAAACACCCAAAACACACACTCCAAAATAGTCCCAAAACAACAACACACACTCCAAAACACACACTCCAAAACACCAAAACAACACACTCCAAAATACGAAAAAAAAACACTCCAAAACACCAAATCACACACTCCAAAACACCAAAAACACGCTCCAAAACACACCAAAACACACACTCCAAAACAGCAAAACACAAACTGCAAAACGCCAAAACACACACTCCAAAACACTAAAATGAAAACGGCAAAACACCAAAACACACACTCCAGAACACCAAAACACACCCCCCAAAACACACCAAAACACACACTCCAAAACACACCAAAACACACACTCCAAAACACCAAAACACACACTCCAAAACACACCAAAGCACACACTCCAAAACAAACCATAACACACACTCCAAAACACCAAAACACACATCTCCAAATCAGTCCAAAACACCAAAACACACACTCCAAAACACACACTCCAAAACAAAAAAGTACACACTCCAACACACCAAAACACACACTCCAAAACACCAAAACACACACTCCAAAATACGAAAACACACACTCCAAAACACCAAATCACACACTCCAAAACACCAAAACACACGCTCCAAAACACACCAAAACACACACTCTGTAAAACACCAAAACACACACTCCAGAACACCAAAACACACATTCCAAAACACCAAAACACACACTCCAAAACAGTCCAAAACACACACACCAAAACACGAAAAAAGCAAAACACACACTCCAAAACACCAAAACATACACTCCAAAACAACAAAACACACACTCCAAAACACACACTCCAAAACACCAAAACAGACACTCCAAAACAGACCAAAAACACACACACCAAAACACACACTCCAAAAAACCAAACACACACACTCCAAAACACACACTCCAAAACACCAAAACACATACTCCAAAACAGTCCAAAATACCAAAACACACACTCCAAAACACTCCAAAACAGCAAAACACACACTCGAAAACAATCCAAAACGCCAAAACACACACTCCAAAACACCAAAACCACACACTCCAAAACAGCCCAAAACACCAAAACACAAACTCCAAAACAGTCCAAAACACCAAAACACACACTCCAAAACAGTCCAAAACAACAAAACACAACACTCCAAAACACCAAAACACACAGTCCAAAATACCAAAACACAAACTGCAAAACACCAAAATACACACTCCAAAACACACACTCCAAAAACACCAAATTACACACTCCAAAACACACCAAAACACACACTCCAAAGCACCAAAACACACACTCCAAAACACACCAAAACACACACTCCAAAACACTCCAAAACACCAAAACACACACTCCAAAACATTCCAAAACACCAAAATACACACTCCAAAACACTCCAAAACACCTAAACACAAACTCCAAAACAGTCCAAAACAACAGAACAAAAACTCCAAAAACAGTCCAAAAAACATACTCCAAAATAGTCCAAAACACCAAAACACACACTCCAAATCACCAAAACACACGCTCCAAAAACACACCAAAACACACACTCCAAAAACACGCAAAATACACACTCCAAAGCACCAAAACACAGACTCCAAAACACCAAAATACACACTCCAAAACACACCAAAACACACACTCCAAAACACACCAAAACACACACTCCGCAAAACACCAAAACACACACTCCAAATCAGTCCAAAACACCAAAACACACACTCCAAAACCCCAAAACACACACTCCAAACAGAAAAACACACACCACAAAACACCAAAATAAACACTCCAAAACACACACTCCAAAACACAACAAACAACACACACTCCAAAACCAGCCAAAACACACACTCAAATCAGTCCATCACACCAAAGCACACACTCCAAAACACACAGTCCGAAGCAGCAACATACACAGCACCAACACACCAAAACACACACTCCAAAACACAACAAAACACACTCTCCAAAATACCAAAGCACACATTCCAAAACACCAAAACACACACCCCAAAACACCTAAACACACACTCCAAAACACCAAAACACCCACTCCAAAAACACCAAAAACACACCAAAACACATACTCCAAAACACCAAAACACACACTCCAAAATTCCAAAAACACACACCCCAAAACACCAAAACACACACGCCAAAACACACACTCCAAAACACACCAAAGCACACACTCCAAAGCACCAAAACACACTCCAAATCAGTCCAAAACACCAAAACACACACTCCAAAACACACACTCCAAAACACAAAAATACACACTTCAAAACACTCCAAAACACCAAAACATAAACTCCAAAACACCAAAATACACATTCCAAAATACTCCATAACACCAAAACACAAACTCCAAACAGTCCAAAACTCCAAAACACACTCCAAAATAGTCCAAAACAAAAAAACACACACTGCAAAACACCAAAACACACACTCCAGAACACCAAAACACACATTCCAAAACACCAAACACACACTCCAAAACAGTCCAAAACACCAAAACACACACTCCAAAACAGCAAAACACACGCTCCAAAACACACCAAAACACACACTCCAAAGCACCAAAATACACACTCCAAAACACACCAAAACACACACTCCAAACACACCAAAACACACTCCAAAACATCAACACACACACTCCAAATCTGTCCAAAACAACAAAGCACACACTCCAAAGCACACAGTCCAAAACACCAAAATACACACTCAACACACCAAAACACACACTCCAAAATACCACCAAAACACACACTCCAAAACATCAAAACACACACTCCAAAACAGAAAAACACACACCACAAAACACCAAAATAAACACTCAAAAGACACACTCCAAAACACAACAAAACACACACTCCAAAACACCAAAACACACACTCCAAATCAGTCCAAAACACCAAAGCACACACTCCAAAACACACAGTCCAAAACACCAACATACACACTCCAACACACCAAAACACACACTCCAATACACAACAAAAAACACTCTCCAAAACACCAAAGCACACATTCCAAAACACCAAAACACACACTCCAAAATAGCAAAACACACAACACAAAACACCAAAACACACACGCCAAAAGCACACACTCCAAAACACACCAAAGCACACACTCCAAAACACCAAAACACACACTCCAAATCAGTCCAAAACACCAAAGCACACATTCCAAAACACACCGTCCAAAACACCAAAATACACACTCCAACACACCAAAACACACACTCCAAAACACACCATAACACACACTCCAAAACACCAAAACACACATTCCAAAACACCAAAACACACACCCCAAAACACCTAAACAAAAACTCCAAAACACACACTCCAAAACACCAAAAAACACACTCCAAAAACACCAAAACACACACTCCAAAACACACACTCCAAAACACAAAAATACACACTCCAAAACACCAAACGTAAACTCCAAAACACCAAAATAAACACTCCAAAACACTCCAAAACACCAAAACACAAACTCCAAAACAGTCCAAAACAACAGAACACAAACTCCAAAACAGTCCAAAACACCAAAACACACTCAAAATTGTCCAAAACACAAAAACACACACTGCAAAACACCAAACACACACTCCAGAACACCAAAAAACACATTCCAAAACACCAAAACACCAAAACACACACTCCAATAGAGTCCAAAACACCAAAACACAAATTCTAAATCAGTTCAAATCGCCAAAAAAACACACTCCAAAATAGTCCAAAACACCTAAACACACACTCCGAAACACCAAAACAGACACTCCAAAACACCAAAACACAAACTGCAAAACACCAAAACACACACTCCAAAACACTAAAACACACACTCCAAAAACACCAAAACACACACTCCAAAACAAACCAAAATACACACTCGAAAACACCAAAACACACACTCCAAAACACACCAAAGCACTCACTCCAAAACACTCCGAAACACCAAAACACACACTCCAAAATACTCCAAAACAACAGAACACAAACTCCAAAACAGTCCAAAACATCAAAACACACACTCCAAAATATTCCAAAACCCCAATAACACACGCTCCAAAACACCAAAACACCCACTCCAAAACACCATAATTCAAACTGCAAAACACCAAAACACACACTCCAAAACACCAAAACAAACACTCCAAAACACACCAAAACACACACTCCAAAACACAACAAAACACACATTCCAAAACACCAAAACACACACTCCAAAACACCAAAACACACACTCCAAAACACCAAAACACACTTTTCAAAACACCAAAACACACACTCAAAAGCAGACACTCCAAAACACCAAAACACACACTCCAAAACAACAAAACACACACTCCAAAACACACACTCCAAAACACCAAAACACACACTCCAAAACAAACCAAAACACACACACCAAAACACACACTCCAAAACACAAACTCCAAAACACCAAAACACATACTCCAAAACAGTCCAAAATACCAAAACACACACTCCAAAATACTCCAAAACAGCAAAACACACGCTCGAAAACAATCCAAAACGCAAAACACACACTCCAAAACAGCAGAACACACACTCCAAAACAGTCCAAAACACCAAAACACAAACTCCAAAACAGTCCAAAACACCAAAACACACACTCCAAAACACACACTCCAAAACACCAAAATACACACTCCAAAACACAAAAACACACATTCCAAAGCACCAAAACACACACTCCAAAACACAACAAAACACACACTCCAAAACACTCCAAACACCAAAATACACACTCCAAAACACCAAAACACAAACTCCAAAACAGTCCAAAACAACAGAACAAAAACTCCAAAACAGTCCAAAAAACATACTCCAAAATAGTCCAAAACACCAATAACACACACTCCAAAACACCAAAACACACACTCTAAAACACCAAACACAAACTGCAAAACACCAAAACACACACTCCAAACCACCAAAACAAACACTCCAAAACACACCAAAACACACACTCCAAAACACCAAAACACACACTCCAGAACACCAAAAAAGCACATTCCAAAACACCAAAACACACACTCCAAAACACACCAAAACACACATTCCAAAACACCAAAACACACACTCCAAAACAACAAAGCACACACTACAAAACACATAGTCCAAAACACCAAAATACACTCCAACACACCAAAACACACACTCCAAAACAAACTCCAAAACACCAAAGCACACACTCCAAAACACCAAAACACACACCCCAAAACACTTAAACACACACTCCAAAACACCAAAACACACACTCCAAAACACCAAAACACACACTCCAAAAACAATAAAACAAACACTCCAAAACACACCAAAACACACACTCCAAAACATAAAAACACACACTCCAAAACACACCAAAACACACTCCAAAGCACTCCAAAACACCAAAAGACACACTCCAAAACACCAAAACTTAAACTCCAAAACACCAAAATACACACTCCAAAACAGTCCATAACACCAAAACACAAACTCCAAAACAGTCCAAAACTCCAAAACACACTCCAAAATAGTCCAAAACACAAAAACACACACTGCAAAACACCAGAACACACACTCCAGAACACCAAAACACACATTCCAAAACACCAAAACAAACACTCCAAAACAGTCCAAAACACCAAAACACACACTCCAAAACAGCAAAACACACGCTCCAAAACAATCCAAAACGCAAAACACACACTCCAAAACACCAGAACACACACTCCAAAACAGTCCAAAACACCAAAACACACACTCCAAAACAGTCCAAAACAACAAAACACAACACCAAAACACACACTCCAAAACACCAAAACACACACTGCCAAAACACCAAAACACACCAAAACACCAAAACACACACTCCAAAACACCAAAACACACACTCCAAAACACCAAAACACACACTCCAAAACACACAAAACACACACTCCAAAAACACACCCAAACACACCAAAACACACACCAACACCAAACACACACTCCAAAACACACCAAACACACACTCCAAACACACACCAAAACACACACACCAAAACACACTCCAACACACCCAAAACACACACTCCAAACACACCAAAACACACACTCCAAAACACAAACACACACTCCAAAACCCAAAACACACAAAACACACACCACAAAACACCAAAATAAACACTCCAAAACACACACTGCAAAACACAACTAAACACACACTCCAAAACACCAAAACACACACTCCAAATCAGTCCATAACACCAAAGCACACACTCCAAAACACACAGTCCAAAACACCAACATACACACTCCAACACACCAAAACACACACTCCAAAACACAACAAATCACACTCACCAAAACACCAAAGCACACATTCCAAAACACCAAAACACACCCCCCAAAACACCTAAACACACACTCCAAAACACCAAAACACCCACTCCAAAAACTCCAAAACACATACTCCAAAACATCAAAACACACACTCCAAAACACCAAAACACACACCCCAAAACACCAAAACACACACGCCAAAACACACACTCCAAAACACACCAAAGCACACACTCCAAAACACCAAAACACACTCCAAATCAGTCCAAAACACCAAAACACACACTCCAAAACACACACTCCAAAACACAAAAATACACACTCCAAAACACTCCAAAACACCAAAACCTAAACTCCAAAACACTCCAAAACACCAAAATAAACACTCCAAAACACTCCAAAACACCAAAACACAAACTCCAAAACAGTCCAAAACAACAGAACACAAATTCCAAAACAGTCCAAAACACCAAAACACACTCAAAATTGTCCAAAACACAAAAACACACACTGCAAAACACCAAAACACACACTCCAGAACACCAAAAAACACATTCCAAAACACCAAAACACACACTCCAAAACACCAAAACACACACTCCAAAAGAGTCCAAAACACCAAAACACAAATTCCAAATCAGTCCAAAACACCAAAAAACACACTCCAAAATAGTCCAAAACACCAAAACACACACTCCGAAACACCAAAACAGACACTCCAAAACACCAAAACACAAACTGCAAAACACCAAACCACACACTCCAAAACACCAAAACACACACTCCAAAAACACCAAAACACACACTCCAAAACAAACCAAAACACACACTCGAAAACACCAAAACACACACTCCAAAACACACCAAAGCACACACTCCAAAACACTCCGAAACACCAAAACACACACTCCAAAATACTCCAAAACAACAGAACACAAACTCCAAAACAGTCCAAAACACCAAAACACACACTCCAAAATATTCCAAAACACCAATAACACACACTCCAAAACACCAAAACACCCACTCCAAAACACCATAATTCAAACTGCAAAACACCAAAACACACACTCCAAAACACCAAAACAAACATTCCAAAACACACCAAAACACACACTCCAAAACACACCAAAACACACATTCCAAAACACCAAAACACACACTCCAAAACACCAAAACACACACTCCAAAACACCAAAACACACTCTCCAAAACACCAAAACACACACTCCAAAACAGTCCAAAACACACACACCAAAACACGAAAAAACCAAAACACACACTCCAAAACACCAAAACACACACTCCAAAACAACAAAACACACACTCCAAAACACACACTCCAAAACACCAAAACACACACTCCAAAACAGACCAAAACACACACACCAAAATACACACTCCAAAAAACCAAAACACACACTCCAAAACACCAAAACACACACTCCAAAACAACAAAACACACACTCCAAAACACACACTCCAAAACAGCAAAACACACACTCCAAAACAGACCAAAGCACACACACCAAAATAGACACTCCAAAACACCAAAACACACACTCCAAAACACAGACTCCAAAACACCAAAACACATACTCCAAAACAGTCCAATATACCAAAACACACACTCCAAAATACTCCAAAACAGCAAAACACACGCTCGAAAACAATCCAAAACGCAAAACACACACTCCAAAACACCAGAACACACACTCCAAAACAGTCCAAAACACCAAAACACAAACTCCAAAACAGTCCAAAACACCAAAACACACACTCCAAAACAGTCCAAAACAACAAAACACACACTCCAAAACACCAAAACACACACTCCAAAACACCAAAACACAAACTGCAAAACACCAAAACACACACTCCAAAACACACACTCCAAAAACACCAAAATACACACTCCAAAACACAAAAACGCACACTCCAAAGCACCAAAACACGCACTCCAAAACACACCAAAACACACACTCCAAAACACTCCAAAACACCAAAACACACACTCCAAAACACTCCAAAACACCAAAATACACACTCCAAAACACTCCAAAACACCAAAACACAAACTCCAAAACAGTCCAAAACAACAGAACAAAAACTCCAAAATAGTCCAAAACACCAATAACACACACTCCAAAACACCAAACACACACTCTAAAACACCAAAACACACACTCCAAAACACCAAAACACACACTCCAAATCAGTCCAAAACACCAAAACACACACTCCAAAACACATGCTCCAAAACACCAAAACACACACTCCAGAACACCAAAGCACACACTCCAAAATGCCAAAACACACACTCCAAAACACCAAAACACACACTCCAAAGCACCAAAACACACGCTCCAAAACACACCAAACACACACTCCAAAACACCAAAACACACACTCCAAAACACCAAAACACACACTCCAAAACACACCAAAACACACACTCCAAAACAAATCATAACACACTCTCCAAAACACCAAAACACATACTCCAAAACACCAAAATAGACACTCCAACACACCAAAACACACACTCCAAAACACCAAAACACACACTCGAAAATACCAAAACACACACTCCAAAACACACGCTCCAAAACACACCAAAACACCAAAACTTAATCTCCAAAACACCAAAATACACACTCCAAAACACTCCATAACACCAAAACACAA
The DNA here is from genome assembly GCF_052327205.1 of Somniosus microcephalus. Lineage (NCBI taxonomy): Eukaryota > Metazoa > Chordata > Chondrichthyes > Squaliformes > Somniosidae > Somniosus > Somniosus microcephalus. The sequence continues at coordinate 55,408,538 of NW_028225183.1, forward strand.
ACTCCAAAACAGTCCAAAACTCCAAAACACACTCCAAAATAGTCCAAAACACAAAAACACGCACTCCAGAACATCAAAACACACACTCCAAAACAGCAAAACACACGCTTCAAAACAATCCAAAACGCAAAACACACACTCCAAAACACCAGAACACACACTCCAAAACAGTTCAAAACACCAAAACACACACTCCAAAACAGTCCAAAACACACACTCCAAAACACCAAAACACAAACTGCAAAACACCAAAACACACACTCCAAAAACACCAAAATACACACTCCAAAGCACCAAAACACACACTCCAAAACACCAAAATACACACTCCAAAACACACCAAAACACACACTCCAAAACACACCAAAACACACACTCCAAAACACCAAAACACACACTCCAAATCAGTCCAAAGCAACTAAGCACACACTCCAAAGCACACAGTCCAAAACACCAAAATACACACTCCAACACACCAAAACACACACTCCAAAACACACCAAAACACACACTCCAAAACCCCAAAACACGCACTCCAAAACAGAAAAACACACACCACAAAACACCAAAATAAACACTCCAAAACACACACTCCAAAACACAACAAAACACACACTCCAAAACACCAAAACACACACTCCAAATCAGTCCATAACACCAAAGCACACACTCCAAAACACACAGTCCAAAACACCAACATACACAGTCCAACACACCAAAATACACACTCCAAAACACAACAAAACACACTCACCAAAACACCAAAGCACACATTCCAAAACACCAAAACACACACCCCAAAACACCTAAACACACACTCCAAAACACCAAAACACCCACTCCAAAAACTCCAAAACACATACTCCAAAACACCAAAACACACACTCCAAAACACCAAAACACACACCCCAAAACACCAAAACACACACGCCAAAACACACACTCCAAAACACACCAAAGCACACACTCCAAAACACCAAAACACACTCCAAATCAGTCAAAAACACCAAAACACACACTCCAAAACACACACTCCAAAACACAAAAATACACACTCCAAAACACTCCAAAACACCAAAACGTAAACTCCAAAACACTCCAAAACACCAAAATAAACACTCCAAAACACTCCAAAACACCAAAACACAAACTCCAAAACAGTCCAAAACAACAGAACACAAATTCCAAAACAGTCCAAAACACCAAAACACACTCAAAATTGTCCAAAACACAAAAACACACACTGCAAAACACCAAAACACACACTCCAGAACACCAAAAAACACATTCCAAAACACCAAAACACACACTCCAAAACACCAAAACACACACTCCAAAAGAGTCCAAAACACCAAAACACAAATTCCAAATCAGTCCAAAACACCAAAACACACACTCCGAAACACCAAAACAGACACTCCAAAACACCAAAACACAAACTGCAAAACACCAAACCACACACTCCAAAACACCAAAATACACACTCCAAAAACACCAAAGCACACACTCCAAAACAAACCAAAACACACACTCGAAAACACCAAAAAACACACTCCAAAACACACCAAAGCACACACTCCAAAACACTCCGAAACACCAAAACACACACTCCAAAATACTCCAAAACAACAGAACACAAACTCCAAAACAGTCCAAAACACCAAAACACACACTCCAAAATATTCCAAAACACCAATAACACACACTCCAAAACACCAAAACACCCACTCCAAAACACCATAATTCAAACTGCAAAACACCAAAACACACACTCCAAAACACCAAAACAAACATTCCAAAACACACCAAAACACACACTCCAAAACACACCAAAACACACATTCCAAAACACCAAAACACACACTCCAAAACACCAAAACACACACTCCAAAACACCAAAACACACTCTCCAAAACACCAAAACACACACTCCAAAACAGTCCAAAACACACACACCAAAACACGAAAAAACCAAAACACACACTCCAAAACACCAAAACACACACTCCAAAACAACAAAACACACACTCCAAAACACACACTCCAAAACACCAAAACACACACTCCAAAACAGACCAAAACACACACACCAAAATACACACTCCAAAAAACCAAAACACACACTCCAAAACACCAAAACACACACTCCAAAACAACAAAACACACACTCCAAAACACACACTCCAAAACACCAAAACACACACTCCAAAACAGACCAAAACACACACACCAAAATACACATTCCAAAACACCAAAACACACACTCCAAAACACACACTCCAAAACACCAAAACACATACTCCAAAACAGTCCAAAATACCAAAACACACACTCCAAAATATTCCAAAACAGCAAAACACACGCTCGAAAACAATCCAAAACGCAAAACACACACTCCAAAACACCAGAACACACACTCCAAAACAGTCCAAAACACCAAAACACAAACTCCAAAACAGTCCAAAACACCAAAACACACACTCCAAAACAGTCCAAAACACACACTCCAAAACACCAAAACACAAACTGCAAAACACCAAAACACACACTCCAAAACACACACTCCAAAAACACCAAAATACACACTCCAAAGCACAAAAACACACACTCCAAAGCACTAAAACACACACTCCAAAACACACCAAAACACACACTCCAAAACACTCCAAAACACCAAAACACACACTCCAAAACACCAAAATACACACTCCAAAACACTCCAAAACACCAAAACACAAACTCCAAAACAGTCCAAAACAACAGAACAAAAACTCCAAAACAGTCCAAAAAACATACTCCAAAATAGTCCAAAACACCAATAACACACACTCCAAAACACCAAACACACACTCTAAAACACCAAAACACACACTCCAAAACACCAAAACACACACTCCAAATCAGTCCAAAACACCAAAACACACACTCCAAAACACATGCTCCAAAACACCAAAACACACACTCCAGAACACCAAAGCACACACTCCAAAATGCCAAAACACACACTCCAAAACACCAAAACACACACTCCAAAGCACCAAAACACACGCTCCAAAACACACCAAAACACACACTCCAAAACACCAAAACACACACTCCAAAACACCAAAACACACACTCCAAAACACACCAAACACACACTCCAAAACACCAAAACACACACTCCAAAACACATCATAACACACTCTCCAAAACACCAAAACACATACTCCAAAACACCAAAATAGACACTCCAACACACCAAAACAAACACTCCAAAACACCAAAACACACACTCGAAAATACCAAAACACACACTCCAAAACACACGCTCCAAAACACACCAAAACACCAAAACTTAATCTCCAAAACACCAAAATACACACTCCAAAACACTCCATAACACCAAAACACAAACTCCAAAACAGTCCAAAACTCCAAAACACACTCCAAAATAGTCCAAAACACAAAAACACGCACTCCAGAACATCAAAACACACACTCCAAAAACAATAAAACACACTCCAAAACACACCAAAACACACACTCCAAAACACAAAAACACACACTCCAAAACACAACAAAACACACACTCCAAAGCACTCCAAATCACCAAAACACACAGTCCAAAACACTACAAAACACCAAAACTTAAACTCCAAAACACCAAAATACACACTCCAAAACACTCCATAACACCAAAACACAAACTCCAAAACAGTCCAAAACTCCAAAACACACTCCAAAATAGTCCAAAACACCAAAACACACACTCTAAAACACCAAACACAAACTGCAAAACACCAAAACACACACTCCAAACCACCAAAACAAACACTCCAAAACACACCAAAACACACACTCCAAAACACCAAAACACACACTCCAGAACACCAAAAAAGCACTTTCCAAAACACCAAAACACACACTCCGAAACAGTCCAAAACACACACACCAAAACAGTCCAAAACACGAATACACCAAAACACACACTTCAAAACACCAAAACACACACTCCAAAACACACCAAAACACACATTCCAAAACACCAAAACACACACTCCAAATCAGTCCAAAACAACAAAGCACACACTCCAAAACACATAGTCCAAAACACCAAAATACACTCCAACACACCAAAACACACACTCCAAAACACACCAAAACACACTCCAAAACACCAAAGCACACACTCCAAAACACCAAAACACACACCCCAAAACACTTAAACACACACTCCAAAACACCAAAACACACACTCCAAAACACCAAAACACACACTCCAAAAACAATAAAACAAACACTCCAAAACACACCAAAACACACACTCCAAAACATAAAAACACACACTCCAAAACACACCAAAACACACTCCAAAGCACTCCAAAACACCAAAAGACACACTCCAAAACACTCCAAAACACCAAAACTTAAACTCCAAAACACCAAAATACACACTCCAAAACACTCCATAACACCAAAACACAAACTCCAAAACAGTCCAAAACTCCAAAACACACTCCACAATAGTCCAAAACACAAAAACACACACTGCAAAACACCAGAACACACACTCCAGAACACCAAAACACACATTCCAAAACACCAAAACACACACTCCAAAACAGTCCAAAACACCAAAACACACACTCCAAAACAGCAAAACACACGCTCCAAAACAATCCAAAACGCAAAACACACACTCCAAAATACCAGAACACACACTCCAAAACAGTCCAAACACCAAAACACAAACTCCAAAACAGTCCAAAACACCAAAACACACACTCCAAAACAGTCCAAAACAACAAAACACACACACCAAAACACCAAAACACACACTCCAAAACACCAAAACACAAACTGCAAAACACCAAAACACACACTCCAAAAACACCAAAATACACACTCCAAAGCACCAAAACACACACTCCAAAACACCAAAATACACACTCCAAAACAGTCCAAAACACACACACCAAAACACGAAAAAACCAAAACACACACTCCAAAACACCAAAACACACACTCCAAAACAACAAAACACACACTCCAAAACACACACTCCAAAACACCAAAACACACACTCCAAAACAAACCAAAACACACACACCAAAACACATACTCCAAAACACAAACTCCAAAACACCAAAACACATACTCCAAAACAGTCCAAAATACCAAAACACACACTCCAAAATACTCCAAAACAGCAAAACACACGCTCGAAAACAATCCAAAACGCAAAACACACACTCCAAAACAGCAGAACACACACTCCAAAACAGTCCAAAACACCAAAACACAAACTCCAAAACAGTCCAAAACACCAAAACACACACTCCAAAACAGTCCAAAACAACAAAACACACACTCCAAAACACCAAAACACACACTCCAAAACACCAAAACACACACTCCAAAACACCAAAACACAAACTACAAAACACCAAAACACACATTCCAAAACACACCAAAACACGCACTCCAAAACAGACCAAAACACACATTCCAAAACACCAAAACACACACTCCAAAACAGTCCAAAACACACACACCAAAAAAGTCCAAAACACGAATACACCAAAACACACACTCCAAAAAAACCAAAACACACACTCCAAAACACCAAAACACACACTCCAAAACACACACTCCAAAACACCAAAACACATACTCCAAAACAGTCCAAATAACCAAAACACACACTCCAAAACACTCCAAAACACCAAAACACACACTCCAAAACAATCCAAAACGCCAAAACACGCATTCCAAAACACCAAAACACACACTCCAAAACAGCCCAAAACACCAAAACACAAACTCCAAAACAGTCCAAAACACCAAAACACACACTCCAAAATAGTCCAAAACAACAACACACACTCCAAAACACACACTCCAAAACACCAAAACACACACTCCAAAACAGTCCAAAACAACAAAACACACACACCAAAACACCAAAACACACACTCCAAAACACCAAAACACAAACTGCAAAACACCAAAACACACACTCCAAAACACACACTCCAAAAACACCAAAATACACACTCCAAAGCACCAAAACACACACTCCAAAACACCAAAATACACACTCCAAAACACACCAAAACACACACTCCAAAACACACCAAAACACACACTCCAAAACACCAAAACACACACTCCAAATCAGTCCAAAGCAACTAAGCACACACTCCAAAGCACACAGTCCAAAACACCAAAATACACACTCCAACACACCAAAACACACACTCCAAAACAAACCAAAACACACACTCCAAAACCCCAAAACACACACTCCAAAACAGAAAAACACACACCACAAAACACCAAAATAAACACTCCAAAACACACACTCCAAAACACACACTCCAAAAGACCAAAACACACACTCCAAATCAGTCCATAACACCAAAGCACACACTCCAAAACACACAGTCCAAAACACCAACATACACAGTCCAACACACCAAAACACACACTCCAAAACACAACAAAACACACTCACCAAAACACCAAAGCACACATTCCAAAACACACACCCCAAAACACCTAAACACACACTCCAAAACACCAAAACACCCACTCCAAAAACTCCAAAACACATACTCCAAAACAGCAAAACACACACTCCAAAACACCAAAACACACACCGCAAAACACCAAAACACACACGCCAAAACACACACTCCAAAACACACCAAAGCACACACTCCAAAACACCAAAACACACTCCAAATCAGTCAAAAACACCAAAACACACACTCCAAAACACACACTCCAAAACACAAAAATACACACTCCAAAACACTCCAAAACACCAAAACGTAAACTCCAAAACACTCCAAAACACCAAAATAAACACTCCAAAACACCAAAACACAAACTCCAAAACAGTCCAAAACAACAGAACACAAATTCCAAAACAGTCCAAAACAACAAAAAACACTCAAAATTGTCCAAAACACAAAAACACACACTGCAAAACACCAAAACACACACTCCAGAACACCAAAAAACACATTCCAAAACACCAAAACACACACTCCAAAACACCAAAACACACAATCCAAAAGAGTCCAAAACACCAAAACACAAATTCCAAATCAGTCCAAAACACCAAAACACACACTCCGAAACACCAAAACAGACACTCCAAAACACCAAAACACAAACTGCAAAACACCAAACCACACACTCCAAAACACCAAAACACACACTCCAAAAACACCAAAGCACACACTCCAAAACAAACCAAAACACACACTCGAAAACACCAAAAAACACACTCCAAAACACACCAAAGCACACACTCCAAAACACTCCGAAACACCAAAACACACACTCCAAAATACTCCAAAACAACAGAACACAAACTCCAAAACAGTCCAAAACACCAAAACACACACTCCAAAATATTCCAAAACACCAATAACACACACTCCAAAACACCAAAACACCCACTCCAAAACACCATAATTCAAACTGCAAAACACCAAAACACACACTCCAAAACACCAAAACAAACATTCCAAAACACACCAAAACACACACTCCAAAACACACCAAAACACACATTCCAAAACACCAAAACACACACTAAAAAACAGCAAAACACACACTCCAAAACACCAAAACACACTCTCCAAAACACCAAAACACACACTCCAAAACAGTCCAAAACACACACACCAAAACACGAAAAAACCAAAACACACACTCCAAAACACCAAAACACACACTCCAAAACAACAAAACACACACTCCAAAACACACACTCCAAAACACCAAAACACACACTCCAAAACAGACCAAAACACACACACCAAAATATACACTCCAAAAAACCAAAACACACACTCCAAAACACCAAAACACACACTCCAAAACAACAAAACACACACTCCAAAACACACACTCCAAAACACCAAAACACACACTCCAAAACAGACCAAAACACACACACCAAAATACACATTCCAAAACACCAAAACACACACTCCAAAACACACACTCCAAAACACCAAAACACATACTCCAAAACAGTCCAAAATACCAAAACACACACTCCAAAATACTCCAAAACAGCAAAACACACGCTCGAAAACAATCCAAAACGCAAAACACACACTCCAAAACACCAGAACACACACTCCAAAACAGTCCAAAACTCCAAAACACAAACTCCAAAACAGTCCGAAACACCAAAACACACACTCCAAAACAGTCCAAAACAACAAAACACACACTCCAAAACACCAAAACACACACTCCAAAACACCAAAACACAAACTGCAAAACACCAAAACACACACTCCAAAACACACACTCCAAAAACACCAAAATACACACTCCAAAACACAAAAACACACACTCCAAAGGACCAAAACACACACTCCAAAACACACCAAAACACACACTCCAAAACACTCCAAAACACCAAAACACACACTCCAAAACACTCCAAAACACCAAAATACACACTCCAAAACACTCCAAAACACCAAAACACAAACTCCAAAACAGTCCAAAACAACAGAACAAAAACTCCAAAACAGTCCAAAAAACATACTCCAAAATAGTCCAAAACACCAATAACACACACTCCAAAACACCAAACACACACTCTAAAACACCAAAACACACACTCCAAAACACCAAAACACACACTCCAAATCAATCCAAAACACCAAAACACACACTCCAAAACACATGCTCCAAAACACCAAAACACACACTCCAGAACACCAAAGCACACACTCCAAAATGCCAAAACACACACTCCAAAACACCAAAACACACACTCCAAAGCACCAAAACACACGCTCCAAAACACACCAAAACACACACTCCAAAACACCAAAACACACACTCCAAAACACCAAAACACACACTCCAAAACACACCAAACACACACTCCAAAACACCAAAACACACACTCCAAAACACATCATAACACACTCTCCAAAACACCAAAACACATACTCCAAAACACCAAAATAGACACTCCAACACACCAAAACACACACTCCAAAACACCAAAACACACACTCGAAAATACCAAAACACACACTCCAAAACACACGCTCCAAAACACTCCATAACACCAAAACACAAACTCCAAAACACACTCCAAAATAGTCCAAAACACAAAAACACGCACTCCAGAACATCAAAACACACACTCCAAAAACAATAAAACACACTCCAAAACACACCAAAACACACACTCCAAAACACAAAAACACACACTCCAAAACACAACAAAACACACACTCCAAAGCACTCCAAATCACCAAAACACACACTCCAAAACACTACAAAACACCAAAACTTAAACTCCAAAACACCAAAATACACACTCCAAAACACTCCATAACACCAAAACACAAACTCCAAAACAGTCCAAAACTCCAAAACACACTCCAAAATAGTCCAAAACACCAAAACACACACTCTAAAACACCAAACACAAACTGCAAAACACCAAAACACACACTCCAAACCACCAAAACAAACACTCCAAAACACACCAAAACACACACTCCAAAACACCAAAACACACACTCCAGAACACCAAAAAAGCACTTTCCAAAACACCAAAACACACACTCCGAAACAGTCCAAAACACACACACCAAAACAGTCCAAAACACGAATACACCAAAACACACACTTCAAAACACCAAAACACACACTCCAAAACACACCAAAACACACATTCCAAAACACCAAAACACACACTCCAAATCAGTCCAAAACAACAAAGCACACACTCCAAAACACATAGTCCAAAACACCAAAATACACTCCAACACACCAAAACACACACTCCAAAACACACCAAAACACACTCCAAAACACCAAAGCACACACTCCAAAACACCAAAACACACACCCCAAAACACTTAAACACACACTCCAAAACACCAAAACACACACTCCAAAACACCAAAACACACACTCCAAAAACAATAAAACAAACACTCCAAAACACACCAAAACACACACTCCAAAACATAAAAACACACACTCCAAAACACACCAAAACACACTCCAAAGCACTCCAAAACACCAAAAGACACACTCCAAAACACTCCAAAACACCAAAACTTAAACTCCAAAACACCAAAATACACACTCCAAAACACTCCATAACACCAAAACACAAACTCCAAAACAGTCCAAAACTCCAAAACACACTCCACAATAGTCCAAAACACAAAAACACACACTGCAAAACACCAGAACACACACTCCAGAACACCAAAACACACATTCCAAAACACCAAAACACACACTCCAAAACAGTCCAAAACACCAAAACACACACTCCAAAACAGCAAAACACACGCTCCAAAACAATCCAAAACGCAAAACACACACTCCAAAATACCAGAACACACACTCCAAAACAGTCCAAAACACCAAAACACAAACTCCAAAACAGTCCAAAACACCAAAACACACACTCCAAAACAGTCCAAAACAACAAAACACACACACCAAAACACCAAAACACACACTCCAAAACACCAAAACACAAACTGCAAAACACCAAAACACACACTCCAAAAACACCAAAATACACACTCCAAAGCACCAAAACACACACTCCAAAACACCAAAATACACACTCCAAAACAGTCCAAAACACACACACCAAAACACGAAAAAACCAAAACACACACTCCAAAACACCAAAACACACACTCCAAAACAACAAAACACACACTCCAAAACACACACTCCAAAACACCAAAACACACACTCCAAAACAAACCAAAACA
>NW_028225183.1:55419818-55448303 GCF_052327205.1 Somniosus microcephalus
CACACACCAAAACACACACTCCAAAACACAAACTCCAAAACACCAAAACACATACTCCAAAACAGTCCAAAATACCAAAACACACACTCCAAAATACTCCAAAACAGCAAAACACACGCTCGAAAACAATCCAAAACGCAAAACACACACTCCAAAACAGCAGAACACACACTCCAAAACAGTCCAAAACACCAAAACACAAACTCCAAACAGTCCAAAACACCAAAACACACACTCCAAAACAGTCCAAAACAACAAAACACACACTCCAAAACACCAAAACACCCACTCCAAAACACCAAAACACAAACTGCAAAACACCAAAACACACACTCCAAAACACACACTCCAAAACACCAAAATACACACTCCAAAACACAAAAACACACATTCCAAAGCACCAAAACACACACTCCAAAACAGTCCAAAACACGAATACACCAAAACACACACTTCAAAACACCAAAACACACACTCCAAAACACACCAAAACATACATTCCAAAACACCAAAACACACACTCCAAAACACCAAAACCCACACTCCAAAACACTCCAAAACACCAAAACACACACTCCAAATCACTCCAAAACACACACTCCAAAACACACACTCCAAAACCCCAAAACACACACTCCAATACACAACAAAACAAACACTCCAAAACACCAAAACACACACCCCAAAACACCTAAACACACACTCCAAAGCTCCAAAACACACACTCCAAAACACCAAAACACAAACTACAAAACACCAAAAGACACATTCCAAAACACACCAAAACACGCACTCCAAAACAGACCAAAACACACATTCCAAAACACACACTCCAAAACAGTCCAAAACACACACACCAAAAAAGTCCAAAACACGAATACACCAAAACACACACTCCAAAAAAACCAAAACACACACTCCAAAACACCAAAACACACACTCCAAAACACACACTCCAAAACACCAAAACACATACTCCAAAAGAGTCCAAATAACCAAAACACACACTCCAAAACACTCCAAAACACCAAAACACACACTCCAAAACAATCCAAAACGCCAAAACACGCATTCCAAAACACCAAAACACACACTCCAAAACAGCCCAAAACACCAAAACACAAACTCCAAAACAGTCCAAAACACCAAAACACACACTCCAAAATAGTCCAAAACAACAACACACACTCCAAAACACACACTCCAAAACACCAAAACACACACTCCAAAACAGTCCAAAACAACAAAACACACACACCAAAACACCAAAACACACACTCCAAAACACCAAAACACAAACTGCAAAACACCAAAACACACACTCCAAAACACACACTCCAAAAACACCAAAATACACACTCCAAAGCACCAAAACACACACTCCAAAACACCAAAATACACACTCCAAAACACACCAAAACACACACTCCAAAACACACCAAAACACACACTCCAAAACACCAAAACACACACTCCAAATCAGTCCAAAGCAACTAAGCACACACTCCAAAGCACACAGTCCAAAACACCAAAATACACACTCCAACACACCAAAACACACACTCCAAAACAAACCAAAACACACACTCCAAAACCCCAAAACACACACTCCAAAACAGAAAAACACACACCACAAAACACCAAAATAAACACTCCAAAACACACACTCCAAAACACAACAAAACACACACTCCAAAACACCAAAACACACACTCCAAATCAGTCCATAACACCAAAGCACACACTCCAAAACACACAGTCCAAAACACCAACATACACAGTCCAACACACCAAAACACACAATCCAAAACACAACAAAACACACTCACCAAAACACCAAAGCACACATTCCAAAACACACACCCCAAAACACCTAAACACACACTCCAAAACACCAAAACACCCACTCCAAAAACTCCAAAACACATACTCCAAAACACCAAAACACACACTCCAAAACACCAAAACACACACCCCAAAACACCAAACACACACGCCAAAACACACACTCCAAAACACACCAAAGCACACACTCCAAAACACCAAAACACACTCCAAATCAGTCCAAAACACCAAAACACACACTCCAAAACACACACTCCAAAACACAAAAATACACACTCCAAAACACTCCAAAACACCAAAACGTAAACTCCAAAACACTCCAAAACACCAAAATAAACACTCCAAAACACCAAAACAAAAATTCCAAATCAGTCCAAAACACCAAAACACACACTCCGAAACACCAAAACAGACACTCCAAAACACCAAAACACAAACTGCAAAACACCAAACCACACACTCCAAAACACCAAAACACACACTCCAAAAACACCAAAGCACACACTCCAAAACAAACCAAAACACACACTCGAAAACACCAAAAAACACACTCCAAAACACACCAAAGCACACACTCCAAAACACTCCGAAACACCAAAACACACACTCCAAAATACTCCAAAACAACAGAACACAAACTCCAAAACAGTCCAAAACACCAAAACACACACTCCAAAATATTCCAAAACACCAATAACACACACTCCAAAACACCAAAACACCCACTCCAAAACACCATAATTCAAACTGCAAAACACCAAAACACACACTCCAAAACACCAAAACAAACATTCCAAAATACACCAAAACACACACTCCAAAACACACCAAAACACACATTCCAAAACACCAAAACACACACTCCAAAACACCAAAACACACACTCCAAAACACCAAAACACACTCTCCAAAACACCAAAACACACACTCCAAAACAGTCCAAAACACACACACCAAAACACGAAAAAACCAAAACACACACTCCAAAACACCAAAACACACACTCCAAAACAACAAAACACACACTCCAAAACACACACTCCAAAACACACACTCCAAAACAGACCAAAACACACACACCAAAATATACACTCCAAAAAACCAAAACACACACTCCAAAACACCAAAACACACACTCCAAAACAACAAAACACACACTCCAAAACACACACTCCAAAACACCAAAACACACACTCCAAAACAGACCAAAACACACACACCAAAATATACATTCCAAAACACCAAAACACACACTCCAAAACACACACTCCAAAACACCAAAACACATACTCCAAAACAGTCCAAAATACCAAAACACACACTCCAAAATACTCCAAAACAGCAAAACACACGCTCGAAAACAATCCAAAACGCAAAACACACACTCCAAAACACCAGAACACACACTCCAAAACAGTCCAAAACTCCAAAACACAAACTCCAAAACAGTCCGAAACACCAAAACACACACTCCAAAACAGTCCAAAACAACAAAACACACACTCCAAAACACCAAAACACACACTCCAAAACACCAAAACACAAACTGCAAAACACCAAAACACACACTCCAAAAACACCAAAATACACACTCCAAAACACAAAAACACACACTCCAAAGCACCAAAACACACACTCCAAAACACACCAAAACACACACTCCAAAACACCAAAACACACACTCCAAAACACTCCAAAACACCAAAATACACACACTCCAAAACACTCCAAAACACCAAAACACAAACTCCAAAACAGTCCAAAACAACAGAACAAAAACTCCAAAACAGTCCAAAAAACATACTCCAAAAATAGTCCAAAACACCAATAACACACACTCCAAAACACCAAACACACACTCTAAAACACCAAAACACACACTCCAAAACACCAAAACACACACTCCAAATCAGTCCAAAACACCAAAACACACACTCCAAAACACATGCTCCAAAACACCAAAACACACACTCCAGAACACCAAAGCACACACTCCAAAATGCCAAAACACACACTCCAAAACACCAAAACACACACTCCAAAGCACCAAAACACACGCTCCAAAACACACCAAAACACACACTCCAAAACACCAAAACACACACTCCAAAACACTAAAACACACACTCCAAAACACACCAAAACACACACTCCAAAACACATCATAACACACTCTCCAAAACACCAAAACACATACTCCAAAACACCAAAATAGACACTCCAACACACCAAAACACACACTCCAAAACACCAAAACACACACTCGAAAATACCAAAACACACACTCCAAAACACACCAAAACACCAAAACTTAATCTCCAAAACACCAAAATACACACTCCAAAACACTCCATAACACCAAAACACAAACTCCAAAACAGTCCAAAACTCCAAAACACACTCCAAAATAGTCCAAAACACAAAAACACGCACTCCAGAACATCAAAACACACACTCCAAAAACATTAAAACACACTCCAAAACACACCAAAACACACACTCCAAAACACAAAAACACACACTCCAAAACACAACAAAACAC
This sequence comes from Somniosus microcephalus, assembly GCF_052327205.1. Lineage (NCBI taxonomy): Eukaryota > Metazoa > Chordata > Chondrichthyes > Squaliformes > Somniosidae > Somniosus > Somniosus microcephalus. The sequence goes on from NW_028225183.1 coordinate 55,424,206, forward strand.
ACACTCCAAAGCACTCCAAATCACCAAAACACACACTCCAAAACACTCCAAAACACCAAAACTTAAACTCCAAAACACCAAAATACACACTCCAAAACACTCCATAACACCAAAACACAAACTCCAAAACAGTCCAAAACTCCAAAACACACTCCAAAATAGTCCAAAACACCAAAACACACACTCTAAAACACCAAACACAAACTCGAAAACAGTCCAAAACACCAAAACACACACTCCAAAACAGTCCAAAACAACAAAACACACACTCCAAAACACCAAAACACACACTCCAAAACACCAAAACACAAACTGCAAAACACCAAAACACACACTCCAAAACACACACTCCAAAACACCAAAATACACACTCCAAAACACAACAAAACACACACTCCAAAACACTCCAAAACACCAAAATACACACTCCAAAACACTCCAAAACACCAAAACACAAACTCCAAAACAGTCCAAAACAACAGAACAAAAACTCCAAAACAGTCCAAAAAACATACTCCAAAATAGTCCAAAACACCAATAACACACACTCCAAAACACCAAACACACACTCTAAAACACCAAACACAAACTGCAAAACACCAAAACACACACTCCAAACCACCAAAACAAACACTCCAAAACACACCAAAACACACACTCCAAAACACCAAAACACACACTCCAGAACACCAAAAAAGCACATTCCAAAACACCAAAACACGCACTCCGAAACAGTCCAAAACACACACACCAAAACAGTCCAAAACACGAATACACCAAAACACACACTTCAAAACACCAAAACACACACTCCAAAACACACCAAAACACACATTCCAAAACACCAAAACACACACTCCAAATCAGTCCAAAACAACAAAGCACACACTCCAAAACACATAGTCCAAAACACCAAAATACACTCCAACACACCAAAACACACTCTCCAAAACACACCAAAACACACTCCAAAACACCAAAGCACACACTCCAAAACACCAAAACACAACCCCAAAACACTTAAACACACACTCCAAAACACCAAAACACACACTCCAAAACACCAAAACACACACTCCAAAAACAATAAAACAAACACTCCAAAACACACCAAAACACACACTCCAAAACATAAAAACACACACTCCAAAACACACCAAAACACACTCCAAAGCACTCCAATACACCAAAAGACACACTCCAAAACACTCCAAAACACCAAAACTTAAACTCCAAAACACCAAAATACACACTCCAAAACACTCCATAACACCAAAACACAAACTCCAAAACAGTCCAAAACTCCAAAACACACTCCAAAATAGTCCAAAACACAAAAACACACACTGCAAAACACCAGAACACACACTCCAGAACACCAAAACACACATTCCAAAACACCAAAACACACACTCCAAAACAGTCCAAAACACCAAAACACACACTCCAAAACAGCAAAACACACGCTCCAAAACAATCCAAAACGCAAAACACACACTCCAAAACACCAGAACACACACTCCAAAACAGTCCAAAACACCAAAACACAAACTCCAAAACAGTCCAAAACACCAAAAGACACACTCCAAAACAGTCCAAAACAACAAAACACACACACCAAAACACCAAACACACACTCCAAAACACCAAAACACAAACTGCAAAACACCAAAACACACACTCCAAAACACACACTCCAAAAACACCAAAATACACACTCCAAAGCACCAAAACACACACTCCAAAACACCAAAATACACACTCCAAAACAGTCCAAAACACACACACCAAAACACGAAAAAACCAAAACACACACTCCAAAACACCAAAACACACACTCCAAAACACCAAAACACACACTCAAAAACAGTCCAAAACACACACACCAAAACACGAAAAAACCAAAACACACACTCCAAAACACCAAAACACACACTCCAAAACAACAAAACACACACTCCAAAACACACACTCCAAAACACCAAAACACACACTCCAAAACAAACCAAAACACACACACCAAAACACACACTCCAAAACACAAACTCCAAAACACCAAAACACATACTCCAAAACAGTCCAAAATACCAAAACACACACTCCAAAATACTCCAAAACAGCAAAACACACGCTCGAAAACAATCCAAAACGCAAAACACACACTCCAAAACAGCACACTCCAAAACAGTCCAAAACACCAAAACACAAACTCCAAAACAGTCCAAAACACCAAAACACACACTCCAAAACAGTCCCAAAACAACAAAACACACACTCCAAAACACCAAAACACACACTCCAAAACACCAAAACACAAACTGCAAAACACCAAACACACACTCCAAAACACACACTCCAAAACACCAAAATACACACTCCAAAACACAAAAACACACATTCCAAAGCACCAAAACACACACTCCAAAACAGTCCAAAACACGAATACACCAAAACACACACTTCAAAACACCAAAACACACACTCCAAAACCACACCAAAACATACATTCCAAAACACCAAAACACACACTCCAAAACACCAAAACCCACACTCCAAAACACTCCAAAACACCAAAAACACACACTCCAAAACACTCCAAAACACCAAAATACACACTCCAAAAACACTCCAAAACACCAAAACACAAACTCCAAAACAGTCCAAAACAACAGAACAAAAAACTCCAAAACAGTCCAAAAAACATACTCCAAAATTAGTCCAAAACACCAATAACACACACTCCAAAACACCAAAACACACACTCTAAAACACCAAACACAAACTGCAAAACACCAAAACACGCACTCCAAGCCACCAAAACAAACACTCCCAAAACACACCAAAGCACACACTCCAAAACACCAAACACACTCCAAATCAGTCCAAAACACCAAAACACACACTCCAAAACACATGCTCCAAAACACCAAAACACACACTCCAGAACACCAAAGCACACACTCCAAAATGCCAAAACACACACTCCAAAACACCAAAACACACACTCCAAAGCACCAAAACAAACGCTCCAAAACACACCAAACACACACTCCAAAACACCAAAACACACACTCCAAAACACCAAAACACACACTCCCAAAACACACCAAAACACACACTCCAAAACACATCATAACACACTCTCCAAAACACCAAAACACATACTCCAAAACACCAAAATAGACACTCCAACACACCAAAACACACACTCCAAAACACCAAAACACACACTCGAAAATACCAAAACACACACTCCAAAACACACGCTCCAAAACACACCAAAACACCAAAACTTAATCTCCAAAACACCAAAATACACACTCCAAAACACTCCATAACACCAAAACACAAACTCCAAAACAGTCCAAAACTCCAAAACACACTCCAAAATAGTCCAAAACACAAAAACACGCACTCCAGAACATCAAAACACACACTCCAAAACAGCAAAACACACGCTTCAAAACAATCCAAAACGCAAAACACACACTCCAAAACACCAGAACACACACTCCAAAACAGTTCAAAACTCCAAAACACACACTCCAAAACAGTCCAAAACAACAAAACACACACACCAAAACACCAAAACACACACTCCAAAACACCAAAACACAAACTGCAAAACACCAAAACACACACTCAAAAACACACACTCCAAAAACACCAAAATACACACTCGAAAGCACCAAAACACACACTCCAAAACACCAAAATACACACTCCAAAACACACCAAAACACACACTCCAAAACACACCAAAACACACACTCCAAAACACCAAAACACACACTCCAAATCAGTCCAAAGCAACTAAGCACACACTCCAAAGCACACAGTCCAAAACACCAAAATACACACTCCAACACACCAAAACACACACTCCAAAACACACCAAAACACACACTCCAAAACCCCAAAACACACACTCCAAAACAGAAAAACACACACCACAAAACACCAAAATAAACACTCCAAAACACACTGCAAAACACAACAAAACACACTCACCAAAACACCAAAGCACACATTCCAAAACACCAAAACACACACCCCAAAACACCTAAACACACACTCCAAAACACCAAAACACCCACTCCAAAAACTCCAAAACACATACTCCAAAACACCAAAACACACACTCCAAAACACCAAAACACACACCCCAAAACACCAAAACACACACGCCAAAACACACACTCCAAAACACACCAAAGCACACACTCCAAAACACCAAAACACACTCCAAATCAGTCAAAAACACCAAAACACACACTCCAAAACACACACTCCAAAACACAAAAATACACACTCCAAAACACTCCAAAACACCAAAACGTAAACTCCAAAACACTCCAAAACACCAAAATAAACACCCCAAAACACTCCAAAACACCAAAACACAAACTCCAAAACAGTCCAAAACAACAGAAAACAAATTCCAAAACAGTCCAAAACACCAAAACACACTCAAAATTGTCCAAAACACAAAAACACACACTGCAAAACACCAAAACACACACTCCAGAACACCAAAAAACACATTCCAAAACACCAAAACACACACTCCAAAACACCAAAACACACACTCCAAAAGAGTCCAAAACACCAAAACACAAATTCCAAATCAGTCCAAAACACCAAAACACACACTCCGAAACACCAAAACAGACACTCCAAAACACCAAAACACAAACTGCAAAACACCAAACCACACACTCCAAAACACCAAAACACACACTCCAAAAACACCAAAGCACACACTCCAAAACAAACCAAAACACACACTCGAAAACACCAAAAAACACACTCCAAAACACACCAAAGCACACACTCCAAAACACTCCGAAACACCAAAACACACACTCCAAAATACTCCAAAACAACAGAACACAAACTCCAAAACAGTCCAAAACACCAAAACACACACTCCAAAATATTCCAAAACACCAATAACACACACTCCAAAACACCAAAACACCCACTCCAAAACACCATAATTCAAACTGCAAAACACCAAAACACACACTCCAAAACACCAAAACAAACATTCCAAAACACACACTCCAAAACACATCAAAACACACATTCCAAAACACCAAAACACACACTCCAAAACACCAAAACACACACTCCAAAACACCAAAACACACTCTCCAAAACACCAAAACACACACTCCAAAACAGACCAAAACACACACACCAAAACACGAAAAAACCAAAACACACACTCCAAAACACCAAAACACACACTCCAAAACAACAAAACACACACTCCAAAACACACACTCCAAAACACCAAAACACACACTCCAAAACAGATCAAAACACACACACCAAAATACACACTCCAAAAAACCAAAACACACACTCCAAAACACCAAAACACACACTCCAAAACAACAAAACACACACTCCAAAACACACACTCCAAAACACCAAAACACACACTCCAAAACAGACCAAAACACACACACCAAAATACACATTCCAAAACACCAAAACACACACTCCAAAACACACACTCCAAACACCAAAACACATACTCCAAAACAGTCCAAAATACCAAAACACACACTCCAAAATACTCCAAAACAGCAAAACACACGCTCGAAAACAATCCAAAACGCAAAACACACACTCCAAAACACCAGAACACACACTCCAAAACAGTCCAAAACAACAAAACACAAACTCCAAAACAGTCCAAAACACCAAAACACACACTCCAAAACAGTCCAAAACAACAAAACACACACTCCAAAACACCAAAACACACACTCCAAAACACCAAAACACAAACTGCAAAACACCAAAACACACTCCAAAACACACACTCCAAAAACAACAAAATACACACTCCAAAGCACAAAAACACACACTCCAAAGCACCAAAACACACACTCCAAAACACACCAAAACACACACTCCAAAACACTCCAAAACACCAAAACACACACTCCAAAACACTCCAAAACACCAAAATACACACTCCAAAACACTCCAAAACACCAAAACACAAACTCCAAAACAGTCCAAAACAACAGAACAAAAACTCCAAAACAGTCCAAAAAACATACTCCAAAATAGTCCAAAACACCAATAACACACACTCCAAAACACCAAACACACACTCTAAAACACCAAAACACACACTCCAAAACACCAAAACACACACTCCAAATCAGTCCAAAACACCAAAACACACACTCCAAAACACATGCTCCAAAACACCAAAACACGCACTCCAGAACACCAAAGCACACACTCCAAAATGCCAAAACACACACTCCAAAACACCAAAACACACACTCCAAAGCACCAAAACACACGCTCCAAAACACACCAAAACACACACTCCAAAACACCAAAACACACACTCCAAAACACCAAAACACACACTCCAAAACACACCAAACACACACTCCAAAACACCAAAACACACACTCCAAAACACATCATAACACACTCTCCAAAACACCAAAACACATACTCCAAAACACCAAAATAGACACTCCAACACACCAAAACACACACTCCAAAACACCAAAACACACACTCGAAAATACCAAAACACACACTCCAAAACACACGCTCCAAAAGACACCAAAACACCAAAACTTAATCTCCAAAACACCAAAATACACACTCCAAAACACTCCATAACACCAAAACACAAACTCCAAAACAGTCCAAAACTCCAAAACACACTCCAAAATAGTCCAAAACACAAAAACACGCACTCCAGAACATCAAAACACACACTCCAAAAACAATAAAACACACTCCAAAACACACCAAAACACACACTCCAAAACACAAAAACACACACTCCAAAACACAACAAAACACACACTCCAACAAAGCACTCCAAATCACCAAAACACACACTCCAAAACACTACAAAACACCAAAACTTAAACTCCAAAACACAAAATACACACTCCAAAACACTCCATAACACCAAAACACAAACTCCAAAACAGTCCAAAACTCCAAAACACACTCCAAAATAGTCCAAAACACCAAAACACACACTCTAAAACACCAAACACAAACTGCAAAACACCAAAACACACACTCCAAACCACCAAAACAAACACTCCAAAACACACCAAAACACACACTCCAAAACACCAAAACACACACTCCAGAACACCAAAAAAGCACTTTCCAAAACACCAAAACACACACTCCGAAACAGTCCAAAACACACACACCAAAACAGTCCAAAACACGAATACACCAAAACACACACTTCAAAACACCAAAACACACACTCCAAAACACTCCAAAACACCAAAACACACACTCCAAAACACTCCAAAACACCAAAATACACACTCCAAAACACTCCAAAACACCAAAACACACACTCCAGAACACCAAAAAAGCACATCCCAAAACACCAAAACACACACTCCGAAACAGTACAAAACACACACACCAAAACAGTCCAAAACACGAATACTCCAAAACACACACTTCAAAACACCAAAACACACACTCCAAAACACACCAAAACACACATTCCAAAACACCAAAACACACACTCCAAAACACCAAAACCCACACTCCAAAACACACCAAAACACACACTTCAAAACACACCAAACACACATTCCAAAACACCAAAACACACACTCCAAATCACTCCAAAACACACACTCCAAAACACACACTCCAAAACCCCAAAACACACACTCCAATACACAACAAAACAAACACTCCAAAACACCAAAACACACACCCCAAAACACCTAAACACACACTCCAAAGCTCCAAAACACACACTCCAAAACACCAAAACACAAACTACAAAACACCAAAAGACACATTCCAAAACACACCAAAACACGCACTCCAAAACAGACCAAAACACACATTCCAAAACACACACTCCAAAACAGTCCAAAACACACACACCAAAAAAGTCCAAAACACGAATACACCAAAACACACACTCCAAAAAAACCAAAACACACACTCCAAAACACCAAAACACACACTCCAAAACACACACTCCAAAACACCAAAACACATACTCCAAAAGAGTCCAAATAACCAAAACACACACTCCAAAACACTCCAAAACACCAAAACACACACTCCAAAACAATCCAAAACGCCAAAACACGCATTCCAAAACACCAAAACACACACTCCAAAACAGCCCAAAACACCAAAACACAAACTCCAAAACAGTCCAAAACACCAAAACACACACTCCAAAATAGTCCAAAACAACAACACACACTCCAAAACACACACTCCAAAACACCAAAACACACACTCCAAAACAGTCCAAAACAACAAAACACACACACCAAAACACCAAAACACACACTCCAAAACACCAAAACACAAACTGCAAAACACCAAAACACACACTCCAAAACACACACTCCAAAAACACCAAAATACACACTCCAAAGCACCAAAACACACACTCCAAAACACCAAAATACACACTCCAAAACACACCAAAACACACACTCCAAAACACACCAAAACACACACTCCAAAACACCAAAACACACACTCCAAATCAGTCCAAAGCAACTAAGCACACACTCCAAAGCACACAGTCCAAAACACCAAAATACACACTCCAACACACCAAAACACACACTCCAAAACAAACCAAAACACACACTCCAAAACCCCAAAACACACACTCCAAAACAGAAAAACACACACCACAAAACACCAAAATAAACACTCCAAAACACACACTCCAAAACACAACAAAACACACACTCCAAAACACCAAAACACACACTCCAAATCAGTCCATAACACCAAAGCACACACTCCAAAACACACAGTCCAAAACACCAACATACACAGTCCAACACACCAAAACACACAATCCAAAACACAACAAAACACACTCACCAAAACACCAAAGCACACATTCCAAAACACACACCCCAAAACACCTAAACACACACTCCAAAACACCAAAACACCCACTCCAAAAACTCCAAAACACATACTCCAAAACACCAAAACACACACTCCAAAACACCAAAACACACACCCCAAAACACCAAAACACACACGCCAAAACACACACTCCAAAACACACCAAAGCACACACACTCCAAAACACCAAAACACACTCCAAATCAGTCCAAAACACCAAAACACACACTCCAAAACACACACTCCAAAACACAAAAATACACACTCCAAAACACTCCAAAACACCAAAACGTAAACTCCAAAACACTCCAAAACACCAAAATAAACACTCCAAAACACCAAAACAAAAATTCCAAATCAGTCCAAAACACCAAAACACACACTCCGAAACACCAAAACAGACACTCCAAAACACCAAAACACAAACTGCAAAACACCAAACCACACACTCCAAAACACCAAAACACACACTCCAAAAACACCAAAGCACACACTCCAAAACAAACCAAAACACACACTCGAAAACACCAAAAAACACACTCCAAAACACACCAAAGCACACACTCCAAAACACTCCGAAACACCAAAACACACACTCCAAAATACTCCAAAACAACAGAACACAAACTCCAAAACAGTCCAAAACACCAAAACACACACTCCAAAATATTCCAAAACACCAATAACACACACTCCAAAACACCAAAACACCCACTCCAAAACACCATAATTCAAACTGCAAAACACCAAAACACACACTCCAAAACACCAAAACAAACATTCCAAAATACACCAAAACACACACTCCAAAACACACCAAACACACATTCCAAAACACCAAAACACACACTCCAAAACACCAAAACACACACTCCAAAACACCAAAACACACTCTCCAAAACACCAAAACACACACTCCAAAACAGTCCAAAACACACACACCAAAACACGAAAAAACCAAAACACACACTCCAAAACACCAAAACACACACTCCAAAACAACAAAACACACACTCCAAAACACACACTCCAAAACACACACTCCAAAACAGACCAAAACACACACACCAAAATATACACTCCAAAAAACCAAAACACACACTCCAAAACACCAAAACACACACTCCAAAACAACAAAACACACACTCCAAAACACACACTCCAAAACACCAAAACACACACTCCAAAACAGACCAAAACACACACACCAAAATATACATTCCAAAACACCAAAACACACACTCCAAAACACACACTCCAAAACACCAAAACACATACTCCAAAACAGTCCAAAATACCAAAACACACACTCCAAAATACTCCAAAACAGCAAAACACACGCTCGAAAACAATCCAAAACGCAAAACACACACTCCAAAACACCAGAACACACACTCCAAAACAGTCCAAAACTCCAAAACACAAACTCCAAAACAGTCCGAAACACCAAAACACACACTCCAAAACAGTCCAAAACAACAAAACACACACTCCAAAACACCAAAACACACACTCCAAAACACCAAAACACAAACTGCAAAACACCAAAACACACACTCCAAAACACACACTCCAAAAACACCAAAATACACACTCCAAAACACAAAAACACACACTCCAAAGCACCAAAACACACACTCCAAAACACACCAAAACACACACTCCAAAACACCAAAACACACACTCCAAAACACTCCAAAACACCAAAATACACACTCCAAAACACTCCAAAACACCAAAACACAAACTCCAAAACAGTCCAAAACAACAGAACAAAAACTCCAAAACAGTCCAAAAAACATACTCCAAAATAGTCCAAAACACCAATAACACACACTCCAAAACACCAAACACACACTCTAAAACACCAAAACACACACTCCAAAACACCAAAACACACACTCCAAATCAGTCCAAAACACCAAAACACACACTCCAAAACACATGCTCCAAAACACCAAAACACACACTCCAGAACACCAAAGCACACACTCCAAAATGCCAAAACACACACTCCAAAACACCAAAACACACACTCCAAAGCACCAAAACACACGCTCCAAAACACACAAACACACACACTCCAAAACACCAAAACACACACTCCAAAACACTAAAACACACACTCCAAAACACACCAAAACACACACTCCAAAACACATCATAACACACTCTCCAAAACACCAAAACACATACTCCAAAACACCAAAATAGACACTCCAACACACCAAAACACACACTCCAAAACACCAAAACACACACTCGAAAATACCAAAACACACACTCCAAAACACACCAAAACACCAAAACTTAATCTCCAAAACACCAAAATACACACTCCAAAACACTCCATAACACCAAAACACAAACTCCAAAACAGTCCAAAACTCCAAAACACACTCCAAAATAGTCCAAAACACAAAAACACGCACTCCAGAACATGAAAACACACACTCAAAAACATTAAAACACACTCCAAAACACACCAAAACACACACTCCAAAACACAAAACACACACTCCAAAACACAACAAAACACACACTCCAAAGCACTCCAAATCACCAAAACACACACTCCAAAACACTCCAAAACACCAAAACTTAAACTCCAAAACACCAAAATACACACTCCAAAACACTCCATAACACCAAAACACAAACTCCAAAACAGTCCAAAACTCCAAAACACACTCCAAAATAGTCCAAAACACCAAAACACACACTCTAAAACACCAAACACAAACTGCAAAACACCAAAACACACACTCCAAACCACCAAAACAAACACTCCAAAACACACCAAAACACACACTCCAAAACACCAAAACACACACTCCAGAACACCAAAAAAGCACATTCCAAAACACAAAACACACACTCCGAAACAGTCCAAAACACACACACCAAAACAGTCCAAAACACGAATACACCAAAACACACACTTCAAAACACCAAAACACACACTCCAAAACACACCAAAACACACATTCCAAAACACCAAAACACACACTCCAAATCAGTCCAAAACAACAAAGCACACACTCCAAAACACATAGTCCAAAACACAAAATACACTCCAACACACCAAACACACTCTCCAAAACACACCAAAACACACTCCAAAACACCAAAGCACACACTCCAAAACACCAAAAACACACCCCAAAACACTTAAACACACACTCCAAAACACCAAAACACACACTCCAAAACACCAAAACACACACTCCAAAAACAATAAAACAAACACTCCAAAACACACCAAAACACACACTCCAAAACATAAAAACACACACTCCAAAACACACCAAAACACACTCCAAAGCAGTCCAATACACCAAAAGACACACTCCAAAACACTCCAAAACACCAAAACTTAAACTCCAAAACCCCAAAATACACACTCCAAAACACTCCATAACACCAAAACACAAACTCCAAAACAGTCCAAAACTCCAAAACACACTCCAAAATAGTCCAAAACACAAAAACACACACTGCAAAACACCAGAACACACACTCCAGAACACCAAAACACACATTCCAAAACACCAAAACACACACTCCAAAACAGTCCAAAACACCAAAACACACACTCCAAAACAGCAAAACACACGCTCCAAAACAATCCAAAACGCAAAACACACACTCCAAAACACCAGAACACACACTCCAAAACAGTCCAAAACACCAAACACAAACTCCAAAACAGTCCAAAACACCAAAAGACACACTCCAAAACAGTCCAAAACAACAAAACACACACACCAAAACACCAAAACACACACTCCAAAACACCAAAACACAAACTGCAAAACACCAAAACACACACTCCAAAACACACACTCCAAAAACACCAAAATACACACTCCAAAGCACCAAAACACACACTCCAAAACACCAAAATACACACTCCAAAACAGTCCAAAACACACACACCAAAACACGAAAAAACCAAAACACACACTCCAAAACACCAAAACACACACTCCAAAACACCAAAACACACACTCAAAAACAGTCCAAAACACACACACCAAAACCACGAAAAAACCAAAACACACACTCCAAAACACCAAAACACACACTCCAAAACAACAAAACACACACTCCAAAACACACACTCCAAAACACCAAAACACACACTCCAAAACAAACCAAAACACACACACCAAAACACACACTCCAAAACACAAACTCCAAAACACCAAAACACATACTCCAAAACAGTCCAAAATACCAAAACACACACTCCAAAATACTCCAAAACAGCAAAACACACGCTCGAAAACAATCCAAAACGCAAAACACACACTCCAAAACAGCAGAACACACACTCCAAAACAGTCCAAAACACCAAAACACAAACTCCAAAACAGTCCAAAACACCAAAACACACACTCCAAAACAGTCCAAAACAACAAAACACACACTCCAAAACACCAAAACACACACTCCAAAACACCAAAACACAAACTGCAAAACACCAAAACACACACTCCAAAACACACACTCCAAAACACCAAAATACACACTCCAAAACACAAAAACACACATTCCAAAGCACCAAAACACACACTCCAAAACAGTCCAAAACACGAATACACCAAAACACACACTTCAAAACACCAAAACACACACTCCAAAACACACCAAAACATACATTCCAAAACACCAAAACACACACTCCAAAACACCAAAACCCACACTCCAAAACACTCCAAAACACCAAAACACACACTCCAAAACACTCCAAAACACCAAAATACACACTCCAAAACACTCCAAAACACCAAAACACAAACTCCAAAACAGTCCAAAACAACAGAACAAAAACTCCAAAACAGTCCAAAAAACATACTCCAAAATAGTCCAAAACACCAATAACACACACTCCAAAACACCAAAACACACACTCTAAAACACCAAACACAAACTGCAAAACACCAAAACACGCACTCCAAGCCACCAAAACAAACACTCCAAAACACACCAAAGCACACACTCCAAAACACCAAAACACACTCCAAATCAGTCCAAAACACCAAAACACACATTCCAAAACACACACTCCAAAACACAAAAATACACACTCCAAAACACTCCAAAACACCAAAACGTAAACTCCAAAACACTCCAAAACACCAAAATAAACACTCCAAAACACTCCAAAACACCAAAACACAAACTCCAAAACAGTCCAAAACAACAGAACACAAATTCCAAAACAGTCCAAAACACCAAAACACACTCAAAATTGTCCAAAACACAAAAACACACACTGCAAAACACCAAAACACACACTCCAGAACACCAAAAAACACATTCCAAAACACCAAAACACACACTCCAAAACACCAAAACACACACTCCAAAAGAGTCCAAAACACCAAAACACAAATTCCAAATCAGTCCAAAACACCAAAACACACACTCCGAAACACCAAAACAGACACTCCAAAACACCAAAACACAAACTGCAAAACACCAAACCACACACTCCAAAACACCAAAACACACACTCCAAAAACACCAAAGCACACACTCCAAAACAAACCAAAACACACACTCGAAAACACCAAAAAACACACTCCAAAACACACCAAAGCACACACTCCAAAACACTCCGAAACACCAAAACACACACTCCAAAATACTCCAAAACAACAGAACACAAACTCCAAAACAGTCCAAAACACCAAAACACACACTCCAAAATATTCCAAAACACCAATAACACACACTCCAAAACACCAAAACACCCACTCCAAAACACCATAATTCAAACTGCAAAACACCAAAACACACACTCCAAAACACCAAAACAAACATTCCAAAACACACCAAAACACACACTCCAAAACACACCAAAACACACATTCCAAAACATCAAAACACACACTCCAAAACACCAAAACACACACTCCAAAACACCAAAACACACTCTCCAAAACACCAAAACACACACTCCAAAACAGTCCAAAACACACACACCAAAACACGAAAAAACCAAAACACACACTCCAAAACACCAAAACACACACTCCAAAACAACAAAACACACACTCCAAAACACACACTCCAAAACACCAAAACACACACTCCAAAACAGACCAAAACACACACACCAAAATACACACTCCAAAAAACCAAAACACACACTCCAAAACACCAAAACACACACTCCAAAACAACAAAACACACACTCCAAAACACACACTCCAAAACACCAAAACACACACTCCAAAACAGACCAAAACACACACACCAAAATACACATTCCAAAACACCAAAACACACACTCCAAAACACACACTCCAAAACACCAAAACACATACTCCAAAACAGTCCAAAATACCAAAACACACACTCCAAAATACTCCAAAACAGCAAAACACACACTCGAAAACAATCCAAAACGCAAAACACACACTCCAAAACACCAGAACACACACTCCAAAACAGTCCAAAACTCCAAAACACAAACTCCAAAACAGTCCGAAACACCAAAACACACACTCCAAAACAGTCCAAAACAACAAAACACACACTCCAAAACACCAAAACACACACTCCAAAACACCAAAACACAAACTGCAAAACACCAAAACACACACTCCAAAACACACACTCCAAAAACACCAAAA
The DNA here is from genome assembly GCF_052327205.1 of Somniosus microcephalus. Lineage (NCBI taxonomy): Eukaryota > Metazoa > Chordata > Chondrichthyes > Squaliformes > Somniosidae > Somniosus > Somniosus microcephalus. The sequence goes on from NW_028225183.1 coordinate 55,439,781, forward strand.
TACACACTCCAAAACACAAAAACACACACTCCAAAGCACCAAAACACACACTCCAAAACACACCAAAACACACACTCCAAAACACTCCAAAACACCAAAACACACACTCCAAAACACTCCAAAACACCAAAATACACACTCCAAAACACTCCAAAACACCAAAACACAAACTCCAAAACAGTCCAAAACAACAGAACAAAAACTCCAAAACAGTCCAAAAAACATACTCCAAAATAGTCCAAAACACCAATAACACACACTCCAAAACACCCAAACACACACTCTAAAACACCAAAACACACACTCCAAAACACCAAAACACACACTCCAAATCAGTCCAAAACACCAAAACACACACTCCAAAACAACAAAACACACACTCCAAAACACACACTCCAAAACACCAAAACACACACTCCAAAACAAACCAAAACACACACACCAAAACACACACTCCAAAACACAAACTCCAAAACACCAAAACACATACTCCAAAACAGTCCAAAATACCAAAACACACACTCCAAAATACTCCAAAACAGCAAAACACACGCTCGAAAACAATCCAAAACGCAAAACACACACTCCAAAACAGCAGAACACACACTGCAAAACAGTCCAAAACACCAAAACACAAACTCCAAAACAGTCCAAAACACCAAAACACACACTCCAAAACAGTCCAAAACAACAAAACACACACTCCAAAACACCAAAACACACACTCCAAAACACCAAAACACAAACTGCAAAACACCAAAACACACACTCCAAAACACACACTCCAAAACACCAAAATACACACTCCAAAACACAAAAACACACATTCCAAAGCACCAAAACACACACTCCAAAACAGTCCAAAACACGAATACACCAAAACACACACTTCAAAACACCAAAACACACACTCCAAAACACACCAAAACATACATTCCAAAACACCAAAACACACACTCCAAAACACCAAAACCCACACTCCAAAACACTCCAAAACACCAAAACACACACTCCAAAACACTCCAAAACACCAAAATACACACTCCAAAACACTCCAAAACACCAAAACACAAACTCCAAAACAGTCCAAAACAACAGAACAAAAACTCCAAAACAGTCCAAAAAACATACTCCAAAATAGTCCAAAACACCAATAACACACACTCCAAAACACCAAAACACACACTCTAAAACACCAAACACAAACTGCAAAACACCAAAACACGCACTCCAAGCCACCAAAACAAACACTCCAAAACACACCAAAGCACACACTCCAAAACACCAAAACACACTCCAAATCAGTCCAAAACACCAAAACACACATTCCAAAACATACACTCCAAAACACAAAAATACACACTCCAAAACACTCCAAAACACCAAAACGTAAACTCCAAAACACCAAAATAAACACTCCAAAACACTCCAAAACACCAAAACACAAACTCCAAAACAGTCCAAAACAACAGAACACAAATTCCAAAACAGTCCAAAACACCAAAACACACTCAAAATTGTCCAAAACACAAAAACACACACTGCAAAACACCAAAACACACACTCCAGAACACCAAAAAACACATTCCAAAACACCAAAACACACACTCCAAAACACCAAAACACACACTCCAAAAGAGTCCAAAACACCAAAACACAAATTCCAAATCAGTCCAAAACACCAAAACACACACTCCGAAACACCAAAACAGACACTCCAAAACACCAAAACACAAACTGCAAAACACCAAACCACACACTCCAAAACACCAAAACACACACTCCAAAAACACCAAAGCACACACTCCAAAACAAACCAAAACACACACTCGAAAACACCAAAAAACACACTCCAAAACACACCAAAGCACACACTCCAAAACACTCCGAAACACCAAAACACACACTCCAAAATACTCCAAAACAACAGAACACAAACTCCAAAACAGTCCAAAACACCAAAACACACACTCCAAAATATTCCAAAACACCAATAACACACACTCCAAAACACCAAAACACCCACTCCAAAACACCATAATTCAAACTGCAAAACACCAAAACACACACTCCAAAACACCAAAACAAACATTCCAAAACACACCAAAACACACACTCCAAAACACACCAAAACACACATTCCAAAACACCAAAACACACACTCCAAAACACCAAAACACACACTCCAAAACACCAAAACACACTCTCCAAAACACCAAAACACACACTCCAAAACAGTCCAAAACACACACACCAAAACACGAAAAAACCAAAACACACACTCCAAAACACCAAAACACACACTCCAAAACAACAAAACACACACTCCAAAACACACACTCCAAAACACCAAAACACACACTCCAAAACAGACCAAAACACACACACCAAAATACACACTCCAAAAAAACAAAACACACACTCCAAAACACCAAAACACACACTCCAAAACAACAAAACACACACTCCAAAACACACACTCCAAAACACCAAAACACACACTCCAAAACAGACCAAAACACACACACCAAAATACACATTCCAAAACACCAAAACACACACTCCAAAACACACACTCCAAAACACCAAAACACATACTCCAAAACAGTCCAAAATACCAAAACACACACTCCAAAATACTCCAAAACAGCAAAACACACACTCGAAAACAATCCAAAACGCAAAACACACACTCCAAAACACCAGAACACACACTCCAAAACAGTCCAAAACTCCAAAACACAAACTCCAAAACAGTCCGAAACACCAAAACACACACTCCAAAACAGTCCAAAACAACAAAACACACACTCCAAAACACCAAAACACACACTCCAAAACACCAAAACACAAACTGCAAAACACCAAAACACACACTCCAAAACACACACTCCAAAAACACCAAAATACACACTCCAAAACACAAAAACACACACTCCAAAGCACCAAAACACACACTCCAAAACAGACCAAAACACACACACCAAAATACACATTCCAAAACACCAAAACACACACTCCAAAACACACACTCCAAAACACCAAAACACATACTCCAAAACAGTCCAAAATACCAAAACACACACTCCAAAATACTCCAAAACAGCAAAACACACACTCGAAAACAATCCAAAACGCAAAACACACACTCCAAAACACCAGAACACACACTCCAAAACAGTCCAAAACTCCAAAACACAAACTCCAAAACAGTCCGAAACACCAAAACACACACTCCAAAACAGTCCAAAACAACAAAACACACACTCCAAAACACCAAAACACACACTCCAAAACACCAAAACACAAACTGCAAAACACCAAAACACACACTCCAAAACACACACTCCAAAAACACCAAAATACACACTCCAAAACACAAAAACACACACTCCAAAGCACCAAAACACACACTCCAAAACACACCAAAACACACACTCCAAAACACTCCAAAACACCAAAACACACACTCCAAAACACTCCAAAACACCAAAATACACACTCCAAAACACTCCAAAACACCAAAACACAAACTCCAAAACAGTCCAAAACAACAGAACAAAAACTCCAAAACAGTCCAAAAAACATACTCCAAAATAGTCCAAAACACCAATAACACACACTCCAAAACACCAAACACACACTCTAAAACACCAAAACACACACTCCAAAACACCAAAACACACACTCCAAATCAGTCCAAAACACCAAAACACACACTCCAAAACAACAAAACACACACTCCAAAACACACACTCCAAAACACCAAAACACACACTCCAAAACAAACCAAAACACACACACCAAAACACACACTCCAAAACACAAACTCCAAAACACCAAAACACATACTCCAAAACAGTCCAAAATACCAAAACACACACTCCAAAATACTCCAAAACAGCAAAACACACGCTCGAAAACAATCCAAAACGCAAAACACACACTCCAAAACAGCAGAACACACACTGCAAAACAGTCCAAAACACCAAAACACAAACTCCAAAACAGTCCAAAACACCAAAACACACACTCCAAAACAGTCCAAAACAACAAAACACACACTCCAAAACACCAAAACACACACTCCAAAACACCAAAACACAAACTGCAAAACACCAAAACACACACTCCAAAACACACACTCCAAAACACCAAAATACACACTCCAAAACACAAAAACACACATTCCAAAGCACCAAAACACACACTCCAAAACAGTCCAAAACACGAATACACCAAAACACACACTTCAAAACACCAAAACACACACTCCAAAACACACCAAAACATACATTCCAAAACACCAAAACACACACTCCAAAACACCAAAACCCACACTCCAAAACACTCCAAAACACCAAAACACACACTCCAAAACACTCCAAAACACCAAAATACACACTCCAAAACACTCCAAAACACCAAAACACAAACTCCAAAACAGTCCAAAACAACAGAACAAAAACTCCAAAACAGTCCAAAAAACATACTCCAAAATAGTCCAAAACACCAATAACACACACTCCAAAACACCAAAACACACACTCTAAAACACCAAACACAAACTGCAAAACACCAAAACACGCACTCCAAGCCACCAAAACAAACACTCCAAAACACACCAAAGCACACACTCCAAAACACCAAAACACACTCCAAATCAGTCCAAAACACCAAAACACACATTCCAAAACATACACTCCAAAACACAAAAATACACACTCCAAAACACTCCAAAACACCAAAACGTAAACTCCAAAACACCAAAATAAACACTCCAAAACACTCCAAAACACCAAAACACAAACTCCAAAACAGTCCAAAACAACAGAACACAAATTCCAAAACAGTCCAAAACACCAAAACACACTCAAAATTGTCCAAAACACAAAAACACACACTGCAAAACACCAAAACACACACTCCAGAACACCAAAAAACACATTCCAAAACACCAAAACACACACTCCAAAACACCAAAACACACACTCCAAAAGAGTCCAAAACACCAAAACACAAATTCCAAATCAGTCCAAAACACCAAAACACACACTCCGAAACACCAAAACAGACACTCCAAAACACCAAAACACAAACTGCAAAACACCAAACCACACACTCCAAAACACCAAAACACACACTCCAAAAACACCAAAGCACACACTCCAAAACAAACCAAAACACACACTCGAAAACACCAAAAAACACACTCCAAAACACACCAAAGCACACACTCCAAAACACTCCGAAACACCAAAACACACACTCCAAAATACTCCAAAACAACAGAACACAAACTCCAAAACAGTCCAAAACACCAAAACACACACTCCAAAATATTCCAAAACACCAATAACACACACTCCAAAACACCAAAACACCCACTCCAAAACACCATAATTCAAACTGCAAAACACCAAAACACACACTCCAAAACACCAAAACAAACATTCCAAAACACACCAAAACACACACTCCAAAACACACCAAAACACACATTCCAAAACACCAAAACACACACTCCAAAACACCAAAACACACACTCCAAAACACCAAAACACACTCTCCAAAACACCAAAACACACACTCCAAAACAGTCCAAAACACACACACCAAAACACGAAAAAACCAAAACACACACTCCAAAACACCAAAACACACACTCCAAAACAACAAAACACACACTCCAAAACACACACTCCAAAACACCAAAACACACACTCCAAAACAGACCAAAACACACACACCAAAATACACACTCCAAAAAAACAAAACACACACTCCAAAACACCAAAACACACACTCCAAAACAACAAAACACACACTCCAAAACACACACTCCAAAACACCAAAACACACACTCCAAAACAGACCAAAACACACACACCAAAATACACATTCCAAAACACCAAAACACACACTCCAAAACACACACTCCAAAACACCAAAACACATACTCCAAAACAGTCCAAAATACCAAAACACACACTCCAAAATACTCCAAAACAGCAAAACACACACTCGAAAACAATCCAAAACGCAAAACACACACTCCAAAACACCAGAACACACACTCCAAAACAGTCCAAAACTCCAAAACACAAACTCCAAAACAGTCCGAAACACCAAAACACACACTCCAAAACAGTCCAAAACAACAAAACACACACTCCAAAACACCAAAACACACACTCCAAAACACCAAAACACAAACTGCAAAACACCAAAACACACACTCCAAAACACACACTCCAAAAACACCAAAATACACACTCCAAAACACAAAAACACACACTCCAAAGCACCAAAACACACACTCCAAAACACACCAAAACACACACTCCAAAACACTCCAAAACACCAAAACACACACTCCAAAACACTCCAAAACACCAAAATACACACTCCAAAACACTCCAAAACACCAAAACACAAACTCCAAAACAGTCCAAAACAACAGAAGAAAAACTCCAAAACAGTCCAAAAAACATACTCCAAAATAGTCCAAAACACCAATAACACACACTCCAAAACACCAAACACACACTCTAAAACACCAAAACACACACTCCAAAACACCAAAACACACACTCCAAATCAGTCCAAAACACCAAAACACACACTCCAAAACACATGCTCCAAAACACCAAAACACACACTCCAGAACACCAAAGCACACACTCCAAAATGCCAAAACACACACTCCAAAACACCAAAACACACACTCCAAAGCACCAAAACACACGCTCCAAAACACACCAAAACACACACTCCAAAACACCAAAACACACACTCCAAAACACCAAAACACACACTCCAAAACACACCAAAACACACACTCCAAAACACATCATAACACACGCTCCAAAACACCAAAACACATACTCCAAAACACCAAAATAGACACTCCAACACACCAAAACACACACTCCAAAACACCAAAACACACACTCGAAAATACCAAAACACACACTCCAAAACACACCAAAACACCAAAACTTAATCTCCAAAACACCAAAATACACACTCCAAAACACTCCATAACACCAAAACACAAACTCCAAAACAGTCCAAAACTCCAAAACACACTCCAAAATAGTCCAAAACACAAAAACACGCACTCCAGAACATCAAAACACACACTCCAAAAACAATAAAACACACTCCAAAACACACCAAAACACACACTCCAAAACACAAAAACACACACTCCAAAACACAACAAAACACACACTCCAAAGCACTCCAAATCACCAAAACACACACTCCAAAACACTCCAAAACACCAAAACTTAAACTCCAAAACACCAAAATACACACTCCAAAACACTCCATAACACCAAAACACAAACTCCAAAACAGTCCAAAACTCCAAAACACACTCCAAAATAGTCCAAAACACCAAAACACACACTCTAAAACACCAAACACAAACTGCAAAACACCAAAACACACACTCCAAACCACCAAAACAAACACTCCAAAACACACCAAAACACACACTCCAAAACACCAAAACACACACTCCAGAACACCAAAAAAGCACATTCCAAAACACACACTCCGAAACAGTCCAAAACACACACACCAAAACAGTCCAAAACACGAATACACCAAAACACACACTTCAAAACACCAAAACACACACTCCAAAACACACATTCCAAAACACCAAAACACACACTCCAAATCAGTCCAAAACAACAAAGCACACACTCCAAAACACATAGTCCAAAACACCAAAATACACTCCAACACACCAAAACACACACTCCAAAACACACCAAAACACACTCCAAAACACCAAAGCACACACTCCAAAACACCAAAACACACACCCCAAAACACTTAAACACACACTCCAAAACACCAAAACACACACTCCAAAACACCAAAACACACACTCCAAAAACAATAAAACAAACACTCCAAAACACACCAAAACACACACTCCAAAACATAAAAACACACACTCCAAAACACACCAAAACACACTCCAAAGCACTCCAAAACACCAAAAGACACACTCCAAAACACTCCAAAACACCAAAACTTAAACTCCAAAACACCAAAATACACACTCCAAAACACTCCATAACACCAAAACACAAACTCCAAAGCAGTCCAAAACTCCAAAACACACTCCAAAATAGTCCAAAACACAAAAACACACACTGCAAAACACCAGAACACACACTCCAGAACACCAAAACACACATTCCAAAACACCAAAACACACACTCCAAAACAGTCCAAAACACCAAAACACACACTCCAAAACAGCAAAACACACGCTCCAAAACAATCCAAAACGCAAAACACACACTCCAAAACACCAGAACACACACTCCAAAACAGTCCAAAACACCAAAACACAAACTCCAAAACAGTCCAAAACACCAAAAGACACACTCCAAAACAGTCCAAAACAACAAAACACACACACCAAAACACCAAAACACACACTCCAAAACACCAAAACACAAACTGCAAAACACCAAAACACACACACCAAAACAC
>NW_028225183.1:55448803-55488460 GCF_052327205.1 Somniosus microcephalus
TGTTTTGGAGTGTTTTGGAGTGTGTGTTTTGGTGTGTTTTGGAGTGTGTGTTTTGGTGCTTTGGAGTGTGTGTTTTGGTGTGTTTTGGAGTGTGTATTTTGGTGTTTTTGTAGTGTGTGTTTTGGAGTGTGTGTTTTGGTGTTTTGGAGTGTGTGTTTTGGTGTTTTGGAGTGTGTGTTTTGTTGTTTTGGACTGTTTTGGAGTGTGTGCTTTGGTGTTTTGGACTGTTTTGGAGTTTGTGTTTTGGTGTTTTGGACTGTTTTGGAGTGTGTGTTTTGGTGTTTTGGAGTGTGTGTTTTGGCGTTTTGGATTGTTTTCGAGTGTGTGTTTTGCTGATTGGAGTGTTTTGGAGTGTGTGTTTTGGTATTTTGGAGTGTGTGTTTTGGAGTGTGTGTTTTGGTGTTTTGGAGTTGGTGTTTTGGTGTGTGTGTTTTGGTCTGTTTTGGAGCGTGTGTTTTGGTGTTTTGGAGTGTGTGTTTTGGAGTGTGTGTTTTGGCGTTTTGGAGTGTGTGTTTTGGTGTTTTGGAGTGTGTGTTTTGGTTTTATCGTGTTTTGGTGTGTGTGTTTTGGACTGTTTTGGAGTGTGTGTTTTGGTGTTTTGGAATGTGTGTTTTGGTGTTCTGGAGTGTGTGTTTTGGTGTTTTACTGTGTGTGTTTTTGTGTTTTGGATTTTTTGGAGTGTGTTTTGGAGTTTTGGACTGTTTTGGAGTTTGTGTTCTGTTGTTTTGGACTGTTTTGGAGTTTGTGTTTTGGTGTTATGGAGTGTTTTGGAGTGTGTATTTTGGTGTTTTGGAGTGTTTTGGAGTTTAAGTTTTGGTGTTTTGGAGTGTTTTGGAGTGTGTGTTTTGGTGTTTTGGAGTGTTTTGGAGTGTGTGTTTTGGTGTTTTGGAGTGCTTTGGAGTGTGTGTTTTGGTGTGTTTTGGAGTGTGTGTTTTTGTGTTTTGGAGTGTGTGTTTTGGTGTGTTTTGGAGTGTGTGTTGTATTGTTTTTGGAGTGTGTGTTTTGGTGTTTTGGAGAGTGTGTTTTGGTGTTTTGGAGTGTGTGTTTAGGTGTTTTGGGGTGTGTGTTTTGGTGTTTTGGAGTGTGTGTTTTGGAGTGTGTGTTTTGGTATTTTTGGAGTGTGTGTTTTGGTGTTTTGGAGTGTGTGTTTTGGTGTTTTGGAGTGTGTGTGTAGGTCTTTTGGGGTGCGTGTTTTGGTGTTTTGGAGTGTGTGTTTTGGTGTTTTGGAGTCTGTTATGGTGTGTTTTGGAATGCGTGTATTGGTGTGTTGGAGTGTGTATTTTGGTGTTTTGGACGGTGTGTTTTGGTATTTTGGACTGTTTTGGAGTGTGTGTTTTGGTGTTTTGGAATGTGTGTTTTGGTGTTCTGGAATGTGTGTTTTGGTGTTTTGCAGTGTATGTTTTTGTGTTTTGGACTATTTTGGAGTGTGTTTTGGAGTTTTGGACTGTTTTGGAGTTTGTGTTTTAGTGTTTTGGAGTGTGTATTTTGGTGTTTTGGAGTTTAAGTTTTGGTATTTTGGAGTGTTTTGGAGTGTGTGTTTTGGTGTTTTGGAGTGCTTTGGAGTGTGTGTTTTGGTGTGTTTTGGAGTGTGTGTTTTTGTGTTTTGGAGTGTGTGTTTTGGTGTGTTTTGGAGTGTGTGTTTTATTGTTTTTGGAGTGTGTGTTTTGGTGTTTTGGAGTGTGTGTTTTGGTGTTTTGGAGTGTGTGTTTAGGTGTTTTGGGGTGTTTGTTTTGGTGTTTTGGAGTGTGTGCTTTGGTGTTTTGGAGTGTGTTTTGGTGTGTTTTGGAGTGTGTGTTTTGGTGTGTTGGAGTGTATTTTGGTGTTTTGGACTGTGTGTTTTGGAGTGTGTGCTTTGGTGTTTTGGACTGATTTGGAGTGTGTGTTTTGGTGTTTTGGAATATGTGTTTTGTTGTGTTTTGGAGTGTGTGTTTTGGAGTGTGTGTTTTGGTGTTCTGGGATGTGTGTTTTTCTGTTTTGGAGTGTGTGTTTTGGTGTTTTGGAGTGTGTGTTTTGGTGTGTTTTGGAGTGTGTGTTTTGGTGTGTTTTGGAGTGTGTGTTTTGGCGTGTGTGTTTTGGTATTTTGGAGTGTGTGTTTTGGTGTTTTAGATTGTGTGTTTTGGTTTTATCGTGTTTTGGTGTGTGTGTTTTGGACTGTTTTGGAGTGTGTGTTTTGGTGTTTTGGAATGTGTGTTTTGGTGTTTTGGAGTGTGTGTTTTGGCGTTTTGGATTGTTTTCGAGTGTGTGTTTTGCTGATTGGAGTGTTTTGGAGTGTGTGTTTTGGTATTATGGAGTGTGTGTTTTGGAGTGTGTGTTTTGGTGTTTTGGAGTTGGTGTTTTGGTGTGTGTGTTTTGGTCTGTTTTGGAGCGTGTGTTTTGGTGTTTTGGAGTGTGTGTTTTGGTGTTTTGGAGTGTGTGTTTTGGTTTTATCGTGTTTTGGTGTGTGTGTTTTGGACTGTTTTGGAGTGTGTGTTTTGGTGTTTTGGAATGTGTGTTTTGGTGTTCTGGAGTGTGTGTTTTGGTGTTTTACTGTGTGTGTTTTTGTGTTTTGGATTTTTTGGAGTGTGTTTTGGAGTTTTGGACTGTTTTGGAGTTTGTGTTCTGTTGTTTTGGACTGTTTTGGAGTTTGTGTTTTGGTGTTATGGAGTGTTTTGGAGTGTGTATTTTGGTGTTTTGGAGTGTTTTGGTGTTTTGGAGTGTTTTGGAGTGTGTGTTTTGGTGTTTTGGAGTGTTTTGGAGTGTGTGTTTTGGTGTTTTGGAGTGCTTTGGAGTGTGTGTTTTGGTGTGTTTTGGAGTGTGTGTTTTTGTGTTTTGGAGTGTGTGTTTTGGTGTGTTTTGGAGTGTGTGTTGTATTGTTTTTGGAGTGTGTGTTTAGGTGTTTTGGGGTGTGTGTTTTGGTGTTTTGGAGTGTATGCTTTGGAGTGTTTTGGAGTGTGTGTTTTGGTGTGTTTTGGAGTGTGTATTTTTGTGTTTTGGAGTGTGTGTTTTGGAGTGTGTGTTTTGGTATTTTTGGAGTGTGTGTTTTGGTGTTTTGGAGTGTGTGTTTTGGTGTTTTGGAGTGTGTGTGTAGGTCTTTTGGGGTGCGTGTTTTGGTGTTTTGGAGTGTGTGTTTTGGTGTTTTGGAGTCTGTTATGGTGTGTTTTGGAATGCGTGTATTGGTGTGTTGGAGTGTGTATTTTGGTGTTTTGGACGGTGTGTTTTGGAATGTGTGCTTTGGTGTTCTGGACTGATTTGGAGTGTGGCTTTTGTTGTTTTGGAGTGTATGTTTTGGTGTGTTTTGGAGTGAGTGTTTTGGCGTGTGTGTTTTGGTGTTTTGGAATGTGTGCTTTGGTGTTTTGGAGTGTGTGTTTTGGTGTGTTTGGAGTGTGTGTTTTGGTGTGTTGGAGTGTGTATTTTGGTGTTTTGGACTGTGTGTTTTGGAGTGTGTGCTTTGGTGTTTTGGACTGATTTGGAGTGTGTGTTTTGGTGTTTTGGAGTATGTGTTTTGCTGTGTTTTGGAGTGTGTGTTTTGGAGTGTGTGTTTTGGTGTTTTGGGGGGTGTGTTTTTCTGTTTTGGAGTGTGTGTTTTGGTGTTTTGGAGTGTGTGTTTTGGTGTGTTTTGGAGTGTGTGTTTTGGCGTGTGTGTTTTGGTATTTTGGGGTGTGTGTTTTGGTGTTTTGGAGTGTGTGTTTTGGTGTTCTGGAGCATGTTTTGGTGTGTTTTGGTGTTTTTGGAATGTGTGTTTTGGTGTTTTGGAGTGTGTGTTTAGGTGCGTTTTGGAGTGTGTATTTTGGTGTTTTTGGAGTGTGTGTTTTGGACTGTGTGTTTTGGTGTTTTGGACTGATTTGGAGTGTGTGCTTTGGTGTTTTGGAGTGTGTTTTGGTGTGTTTTGGAGTGTGTGTTTTGGTGCTTTGGAGTGTGTGTTTTGGTGTGTTGGAGTGTGTATTTTGGTATTTTGGACTGTGTGTTTTGGAGTGTGTGCTTTGGTGTTTTGGACTGATTTGGAGTGTGTGTTTTGGTGTTTTGGAGTATGTGTTTTGCTGTGTTTTGGAGTGTGTGTTTTGGTGTTTTGGGGTGTGTGTTTTTCTGTTTTGGAGTGTGTGTTTTGGTGCTTTGGAGTGTGTGTTTTGGTGTGTTTTGGAGTGTGTGTTTTGGCGTGTGTGTTTTGGTATTTTGGGGTGTGTGTTTTGGTGTTTTGGAGTGTGTGTTTTGGTGTTCTGGAGCATGTTTTGGTGTGTTTTGGTGTTTTTGGAATGTGTGTTTTGGTGTTTTGGAGTGTGTGTTTAGGTGCGTTTTGAAGTGTGTATTTTGGTGTTTTTGGAGTGTGTGTTTTGGACTGTGTGTTTTGGTGTTTTGGACTGATTTGGAGTGTGTGCTTTGGTGTTTTGGAGTGTGTTTTGGTGTGTTTTGGAGTGTGTGTTTTGGTGCTTTGGAGTGTGTGTTTTGGTGTGTTTTGGAGTGTGTGTTTTGGTGTTTTGGACTGTGTGTTTTGGAGTGTGTGCTTTGTCGATTTGGACTGATTTGGAGTGTGTGTTTTGGTGTTTTGGAGTGTCTGTTTTGGTGTGTTTTGGAGTGTGTGTTTTGGTGTGTTTTGGAATGTGTGTTTTGGTATTTTGGAGTGTGTGTTTTGGTGCTTTGGAGTGTGTGTTTTGGTGTGTTTTGGAGTGTGTGTTTAGGTGTTTTGGGGTGTTTGTTTTGGTGTTTTGGAGTGTGTGCTTTGGTGTTTTGGAGTGTGTTTTGTTGTGTTTTGGAGTGTGTGTTTTGGTGTGTTGGAGTGTATTTTGGTGTTTTGGACTGTGTGTTTTGGAGTGTGTGCTTTGGTGTTTTGGACTGATTTGGAGTGTGTGTTTTGGTGTTTTGGAGTATGTGTTTTGTTGTGTTTTGGAGTGTGTGTTTTGGAGTGTGTGTTTTGGTGTTCTGGGATGTGTGTTTTTCTGTTTTGGAGTGTGTGTTTTGGTGTTTTGGAGTGTGTGTTTTGGTGTGTTTTGGAGTGTGTGTTTTGGCGTGTGTGTTTTGGTATTTTGGAGTGTGTGTTTTGGTGTTTTGGATTGTGTGTTTTGGTTTTATCGTGTTTTGGTGTGTGTGTTTTGGACTGTTTTGGAGTGTGTGTTTTGGTGTTTTGGAATGTGTGTTTTGGTGTTCTGGAGTGTGTGTTTTGGTGTTTTACTGTGTGTGTTTTTGTGTTTTGGATTTTTTGGAGTGTGTTTTGGAGTTTTGGACTGTTTTGGAGTTTGTGTTCTGTTGTTTTGGACTGTTTTGGAGTTTGTGTTTTGGTGTTATGGAGTGTTTTGGAGTATGTATTTTGGTGTTTTGGAGTGTTTTGGAGTTTAAGTTTTGGTGTTTTGGAGTGTTTTGGAGTGTGTGTTTTGGTGTTTTGGAGTGTTTTGGAGTGTGTGTTTTGGTGTTTTGGAGTGCTTTGGAGTGTGTGTTTTGGTGTGTTTTGGAGTGTGTGTTTTTGTGTTTTGGAGTGTTTGTTTTGGTGTGTTTTGGAGTGTGTGTTGCATTGTTTTTGGAGTGTGTGTTTTGGTGTTTTGGAGAGTGTGTTTTGGTGTTTTGGAGTGTGTGTTTAGGTGTTTTGGGGTGTGTGTTTTGGTGTTTTGGAGTGTATGATTTGGAGTGTTTTGGAGTGTGTGTTTTGGTGTGTTTTGGAGTGTGTATTTTTGTGTTCTGGAGTGTGTGTTTTGGAGTGTGTGTTTTGGTATTTTTGGAGTGTGTGTTTTGGTGTTTTGGAGTGTGTGTTTTGGTGTTTTGGAGTGTGTGTGTAGGTCTTTTGGGGTGCGTGTTTTGGTGTTTTGGAGTGTTTGTTTTGGTGTTTTGGAGTCTGTTATGGTGTGTTTTGGAGTGCGTGTATTGGTGTGTTGGAGTGTGTATTTTGGTGTTTTGGACGGTGTGTTTTGGAATGTGTGCTTTGGTGTTCTGGACTGATTTGGAGTGTGGCTTTTGTTGTTTTGGAGTGTATGTTTTGGTGTGTTTTGGAGTGTGTGTTTTGGCGTGTGTGTTTGGGTGTTTTGGAATGTGTGCTTTGGTGTTTTGGAGTGTGTGTTTTGGTGTGTTTGGAGTGTGTATTTTGGTGTTTTGGACTGTGTGTTTTGGAGTGTGTGCTTTGGTGTTTTGGACTGATTTGGAGTGTGTGTTTTGGTGTTTTGGAGTATGTGTTTTGTTGTGTTTTGGAGTGTGTGTTTTGGAGTGTGTGTTTTGGTGTTTTGGGGTGTGTGTTTTTCTGTTTGGAGTGTGTGTTTTGGTGTTTTGGAGTGTGTGTTTTGGTGTGTTTTGGAGTGTGTGTTTTGGCGTGTGTGTTTTGGTATTTTGGGGTGTGTGTTTTGGTGTTTTGGAGTGTGTGTTTTGGTGTTCTGGAGCATGTTTTGGTGTGTTTTGGTGTTTTTGGAATGTGTGTTTTGGTGTTTTGGAGTGTGTGTTTAGGTGCGTTTTGGAGTGTGTATTTTGGTGTTTTTGGAGTGTGTGTTTTGGACTGTGTGTTTTGGTGTTTTGGACTGATTTGGAGTGTGTGCTTTGGTGTTTTGGAGTGTGTTTTGGTGTGTTTTGGAGTGTGTGTTTTGGTGCTTTGGAGTGTGTGTTTTGGTGTGTTTTGGAGTGTGTGTTTTGGTGTTTTGGAGTGTGTGCTTTGTCGATTTGGACTGATTTGGAGTGTGTGTTTTGGTGTTTTGGAGTGTCTGTTTTGGTGTGTTTTGGAGTGTGTGTTTTGGTGTGTTTTGGAATGTGTGTTTTGGTATTTTGGAGTGTGTGTTTTGGTGCTTTGAAGTGTGTGTTTTGGTGTGTTTTGGAGCGTGTGTTTTGCTGTTTTGGAGTGTGTGTTTTGGTATTTTGGACTGTTTTGAAGTGTGTGTTTTGGTGTTTTGGAATGTGTGTTTTGGTGTTCTGGAATGTGTGTTTTGGTGTTTTGCAGTGTATGTTTTTGTGTTTTGGACTATTTTGGAGTGTGTTTTGGAGTTTTGGACAGTTTTGGAGTTTGTGTTTTAGTGTTTTGGAGTGTGTATTTTGCTGTTTTGGAGTTTAAGTTTTGGTATTTTGGAGTGTTTTGGAGTGTGTGTTTTGGTGTTTTGGAGTGCTTTGGAGTGTGTGTTTTGGTGTGTTTTGGAGTGTGTGTTTTTGTGTTTTGGAGTGTGTGTTTTGGTGTGTTTTGGAGTGTGTGTTTTATTGTTTTTGGAGTGTGTGTTTTGGTGTTTTGGAGTGTGTGTTTTGGTGTTTTGGAGTGTGTGTTTAGGTGTTTTGGGGTGTGTGTTTTGGTGTTTTGGAGTGTGTGCTTTGGTGTTTTGGAGTGTGTTTTCGTGTGTTTTGGAGTGTGTGTTTTGGTGTGTTGGAGTGTATTTTGGTGTTTTGGACTGTGTGTTTTGGAGTGTGTGCTTTGGTGTTTTGGACTGATTTGGAGTGTGTGTTTTGGTGTTTTGGAGTATGTGTTTTGTTGTGTTTTGGAGTGTGTGTTTTGGAGTGTGTGTTTTGGTGTTTTGGGGTGTGTGTTTTTCTGTTTTGGAGTGTGTGTTTTGGTGTTTTGGAGTGTGTGTTTTGCTGTGTTTTGGAGTGTGTGTTTTGGCGTGTGTGTTTTGGTATTTTGGGGTGTGTGTTTTGGTGTTCTGGAGTATGTGTTTTGGTGTGTTTTGGTGTTTTTGGAGTGTGTGTTTTGGTGTTTTGGAGTGTGTGTTTAGGTGCGTTTTGGAATGTGTATTTTGGTGTTTTTGGAGTGTGTGTTTTGGAGTGTGTGTTTTGGTGTTTTGGACTGATTTGGAGTGTGTGTTTTGGTGTTTTGGAGTGTGTGTTTTGGTGTGTTTTGGAGTGTTTGTTTTGGTGGTTTGGAGTGTGTGTTTTGGTGCTTTGCAGTTTGTGTTTTGGTGTTTTAGAGAGTGTGTTTTGGTGTTTTGGAGTGTGTGTTATTGGTGTTTTGACTATTTTGGAGTATGTTTTTTGGACTCTTTTGGAGTTTTTGTTCTGTTTTGGGCTGTTTTGGAGTTTGTGTTTTGGTGTTTTGGAGTGTTTTGGACTGTGTATTTTGGTGTTTTGGAGTGTTTTGGAGTGTGTGTTTTGGTGTTTTGGAGTGTGTGTTTTGGTGTGTTTTGGAGTGTGTGTTTAGGTGCTTTGGAGTGTGTGTTTTGATGTGTTTTGGAATGTGTATTTTGGTGTTTTTGTAGTGTGTGTTTTGGAGTGTGTGTTTTGGTGTTTTGCAGTTTGTGTTTTGGTGTTTTGGAGTGTGTGTTTTGGTGTTTTGGAGTGTGTGTTTTGTTGTTTTGGACTGTTTTGGAGTGTGTGTTTTGGTGTTTTGGACTGTTTTGGAGTTTGTGTTTTGGCGTTTTGGATTGTTTTCGAGTGTGTGTTTTGCTGATTGGAGTGTTTTGGAGTGTGTGTTTTGGTATTTTGGACTGTTTTGGAGTATGTGTTTTGGTGTGTGTGTTTTGGTCTGTTTTGGAGTGTGTGTTTTGGTGTTTTGGAGTGTGTGTTTTGGAGTGTGTGTTTTGTTGTTTTGGAGTGTGTGTTTTGGTGTTTTGGAGTGTGTGTTTTGGTTTTATCGTGTTTTGGTGTGTGTGTTTTGGACTGTTTTGGAGTGTGTGTTTTGGTGTTTTGGAATGTGTGTTTTGGTGTTCTGGAGTGTGTGTTTTGGTGTTTTACTGTGTGTGTTTTTGTGTTTTGGACTATTTTGGAGTGTGTTTTGGAGTTTTGGACTGTTTTGGAGTTTGTGTTCTGTTGCTTTGGACTGTTTTGGAGTTTGTGTTTTGGTGTTATGGAGTGTTTTGGAGTGTGTATTTTGGTGTTTTGGAGTGTTTTGGTGTTTAAGTTTTGGTGTTTTGGAGTGTTTTGGAGTGTGTGTTTTGGTGTTTTGGAGTGCTTTGGAGTGTGTGTTTTGGTGTGTTTTGGAGTGTGTGTTTTTGTGTTTTGGAGTGTGTGTTTTGGTGTGTTTTGGAGTGTGTGTTGTATTGTTTTTGGAGTGTGTGTTTTGGTGTTTTGGAGAGTGTGTTTTGGTGTTTTGGAGTGTGTGTTTAGCTGTTTTGGGGTGTGTGTTTTGGTGTTTTGGAGTGTGTGCTTTGGAGTGTTTTGGAGTGTGTGTTTTGGTGTGTTTTGGAGTGTGTATTTTTGTGTTTTGGAGTGTGTGTTTTGGAGTGTGTGCTTTGGTGTTTTTGGAGTGTGTGTTTTGGTGTTTTGGAGTGTGTGTTTTGGTGTTTTGGAGTGTGTGTGTAGGTCTTTTGGGGTGCGTGTTTTGGTGTTTTGGAGTGTGTGTTTTGGTGTTTTAGAGTCTGTGTTATGGTGTGTTTTGGAATGTGTGTTTTGGTGTGTTGGAGTGTGTATTTTGGTGTTTTGGACGGTGTGTTTTGGAATGTGTGCTTTGGTGTTCTGGACTGATTTGGAGTGTGGATTTTGTTGTTTTGGAGTGTATGTTTTGTTGTGTTTTGGAGTGTGTGTTTTGGCGTGTGTGTTTTGGTGTTTTGGGGTGTGTGTTTTGGTGTTATGGAGTGTGTGTTTTGGTGTTTTGGAGTATGTGTTTTGGTGTGTTTAGGTGTTTTGGGGTGTGTGTTTTGGTGTTTTGGAATGTGTGCTTTGGTGTTTTGGAGTGTGTGTTTTGGTGTGTTTGGAGTGTGTGTTTTGGTGTGTTGGAGTGTGTATTTTGGTGTTTTGGACTGTGTGTTTTGGAGTGTGTGCTTTGGTGTTTTGGACTGATTTGGAGTGTGTGTTTTGGTGTTTTGGAGTATGTGTTTTGTTGTGTTTTGGAGTGTGTGTTTTGGAGTGTGTGTTTTGGTGTTTTGGGGTGTGTGTTTTTCTGTTTTGGAGTGTGTGTTTTGGTGTTTTGGAGTGTGTGTTTTGGTGTGTTTTGGAGTGTGTGTTATGGTGTTTTGGAGTGTGTGTTTTGGTGCTTTGGAGTGTGTGTTTTGGTGTGTTTTTGGAGCGTGTGTTTTGCTGTTTTGGAGTGTGTGTTTTGGTGTTTTGGATTGTTTTGGAGTGTGTGTTTTGGTGTTTAGGAATGTGTGTTTTGGTGTTCTGGAGTGTGTGTTTTGGTGGTTTGCAGTGTGTGTTTTTGTGTTTTGGCCTATTTTGGAGTGTGTTTTGGCGTTTTGGACTGTTTTGGAGTTTGTGTTTTGTTGTTATGGAGTGTTTTGGAGTGTGTATTTTGGTGTTTTGGAGTTAAATTTTGGTGTTTTGGAGTGTTTTGGAGTGTATGTTTGGTGTTTTGGAGTGCTTTGGAGTGTGTGTTTTGGTGTGTTTTGGTGTTTTGGAGTGTGTGTTTAGGTGTTTTGGGGTGTGTGTTTTGGTGTTTTGGAGTGTGTGTTTTGGTGTGTTTTGGAGTGTGTGTTGTATTGTTTTTGGAGTGTGTGTTTTGGTGTTTTGGAGAGTGTGTTTTGGTGTTTTGGAGTGTGTGTTTAGGTGTTTTGGGGTGTGTGTTTTGGTGTTTTGGAGTGTATGCTTTGGATTGTTTTGGAGTGTGTGTTTTGGTGTGTTTTGGAGTGTGTATTTTTGTGTTTTGGAGTGTGTGTTTTGGAGTGTGTGTTTCGGTATTTTTGGAGTGTGTGTTTTGGTGTTTTGGAGTGTGTGTTTTGGTGTTTTGGAGTGTGTGTGTAGGTCTTTTGGGGTGCGTGTTTTGGTGTTTTGGAGTGTGTGTTTTGGTGTTTTGGAGTCTGTTATGGTGTGTTTTGGAGTGTGTGTTTTGGTGTGTTGGAATGTGTATTTTGGTGTTTTGGACGGTGTGTTTTGGAATGTGTGCTTTGGTGTTCTGGACTGATTTGGAGTGTGGCTTTGTTGTTTTGGTGTGTATGTTTTGGTGTGTTTTGGAGTGTGTGTTTTGGCGTGTGTGTTTTGGTGTTTTGGAATGTGTGCTTTGGTGTTTTGGACTGTGTGTTTTGGTGTGTTTGGAGTGTGTGTTTTGGTGTGTTGGAGTGTGTATTTTGGTGTTTTGGACTGTGTCTTTTGGAGTGTGTGCTTTGGTGTTTTGGACTGATTTGGAGTGTGTGTTTTGGTGTTTTGGAGTTGGTGTTTTGGTGTGTGTGTTTTGGTCTGTTTTGGAGCGTGTGTTTTGGTGTTTTGGAGTGTGTGTTTTGGAGTGTGTGTTTTGTTGTTTTGGAGTGTGTGTTTTGGTGTTTTGGAGTGTGTGTTTTGGTTTTATCGTGTTTTGGTGTGTGTCTTTTGGACTGTTTTGGAGTGTGTGTTTTGGTGTTTTGGAATGTGTGTTTTGGTGTTCTGGAGTGTGTGTTTTGGTGTTTTACTGTGTGTGTTTTTGTGTTTTGGACTATTTTGGAGAGTGTTTTGGAGTTTTGGACTGTTTTGGAGTTTGTGTTCTGTTGTTTTGGACTGTTTTGGAGTTTGTGTTTTGGTGTTATGGAGTGTTTTGGAGTGTGTATTTTGGTGTTTTGGAGTGTTTTGGAGTTTAAGTTTTGGTGTTTTGGAGTGTTTTGGAGTGTGTGTTTTGGTGTTTTGGAGTGCTTTGGAGTGTGTGTTTTGGTGTGTTTTGGAGTGTGTGTTTTTGTGTTTTGGAGTGTGTGTTTTGGTGTGTTTTGGAGTGTGTGTTGTATTGTTTTTGGTGTGTGTGTTTTGGTGTTTTGGAGTGTGTGTTTAGGTGCGTTTTGGAGTGTGTATTTTGGTGTTTTTGGAGTGTGTGTTTTGGAGTGTGTGTTTTGGTGTTTTGGACTGATTTGGAGTGTGTGTTTTGGTGTTTTGGAGTGTGTGTTTTGGTGTGTTTTGGAGTGTTTGTTTTGGTGGTTTGGAGGGCGTGTTTTGGTGCTTTGCAGTTTGTGTTTTGGTGTTTTAGAGAGTGTGTTTTGGTGTTTTGGAGTGTGTGTTATTGGTGTTTTGGACTATTTTGGAGTATGTTTTACGGACTCTTTTGGAGCTTTTGTTCTGTTGTTTTGGGCTGTCTTGGAGTTTGTGTTTTGGTGTTTTGGAGTGTTTTGGAGTGTGTATTTTGGTGTTTTGGAGTGTTTTGGAGTGTGTGTTTTGGTGTTTTGGAGTGTGTGTTTTGGTGTGTTTTGGAGTGTGTGTTTTGGTGCTTTGGAGTGTGTGTTTTGGTGTGTTTTGGAGTGTGTATTTTGGTGTTTTTGTAGTGTGTGTTTTGGAGTGTGTGTTTTGGTGTATTGGAGTGTGTGTTTTGGTGTTTTGGAGTGTGTGTTTTGTTGTTTTGGACTGTTTTGGAGTGTGTGTTTTGGTGTTTTGGACTGTTTTGGAGTTTGTGTTTTGGTGTTTTGGACTGTTTTGGAGTGTGTGTTTTGGTGTTTTGGAGTGTGTATTTTGGCGTTTTGGATTGTTTTCGAGTGTGTGTTTTGCTGATTGGAATGTTTTGGAGTGTGTGTTTTGGTATTTTGGACTGTTTTGGAGTATGTGTTTTGGTGTTTTGGAGTGTGTGTTTTGGAGTGTGTGTTTTGGTGTTTTGGAGTTGGTGTTTTGGTGTGTGTGTTTTGGTCTGTTTTGGAGCGTGTGTTTTGGTGTTTTGGAGTGTGTGTTTTGGAGTGTGTGTTTTGTTGTTTTGGAGTGTGTGTTTTGGGGTTTTGGAGTGTGTGTTTTGGTTTTATCGTGTTTTGGTGTGTGTCTTTTGGACTGTTTTGGAGTGTGTGTTTTGGTGTTTTGGAATGTGTGTTTTGGTGTTCTGGAGTGTGTGTTTTGGTGTTTTACTGTGTGTGTTTTTGTGTTTTGGACTATTTTGGAGAGTGTTTTGGAGTTTTGGACTGTTTTGGAGTTTGTGTTCTGTTGTTTTGGACTGTTTTGGAGTTTGTGTTTTGGTGTTATGGAGTGTTTTGGAGTGTGTATTTTGGTGTTTTGGAGTGTTTTGGAGTTTAAGTTTTGGTGTTTTGGAGTGTTTTGGAGTGTGTGTTTTGGTGTTTTGGAGTGCTTTGGAGTGTGTGTTTTGGTGTGTTTTGGAGTTTGTGTTTTTGTGTTTTGGAGTGTGTGTTTTGGTGTGTTTTGGAGTGTGTGTTGTATTGTTTTTGGAGTGTGTGTTTTGGTGTTTTGGAGAGTGTGTTTTGGTGTTTTGGAGTGTGTGTTTAGGTGTTTTGGGGTGTGTGCTTTGGTGTTTTGGAGTGTGTGCTTTGGAGTGTTTTGGAGTGTGTGTTTTGGTGTGTTTTGGAGTGTGTGTTTTATTGTTTTTGGAGTGTGTGTTTTGGTGTTTTGGAGTGTGTGTTATTGGTGTTTTGGAGTGTGTGTTTAGGTGTTTTGGGGTGTGTGTTTTGGTGTTTTGGAGTCTGTGCTTTGGTGTTTTGGACTGTGTTTTGGTGTGTTTTGGAGTGTGTGTTTTGGTGTGTTGGAGTGTATTTTGGTGTTTTGGATTGTGTGTTTTGGAGTGTGTGCTTTGGTGTTTTGGACTGATTTGGAGTGCGTTTATTGGTGTTTTGGAGTGTGTGTTTTGGTGTGTTTTGGAGTGTGTGTTTTGGAGTGTGTGTTTTGGTGTTTTGGGGTGTGTGTTTTTGTGTTTTGGAGTGTGTGTTTTGGTGTTTTGGAGTGTGTGTTTTGGTGTGTTTTGGAGTGTGTGTTTTGGTGTGTTCGAGTGTGTATTTTGGTGTTTTGGACTGTGTGTTTTGGAGTGTTTTGGAGTGTGTGTTATGGTGTGTTTTGGAGTGTGTGTTTTGGTGTTTTGGAGTGTGTTTTTTTGGTGTTTTGTAGTGTGTGTTTTGGTGTATTCGTTTTTTGGACTGTTTTGGTGTGTGTGTTTTGGACTGTTTTGGAGTGTGTGTTTTGGTGTTTTGGAATGTGTTTTTTGGTGTTCTGGAGTGCGTGTTTTGGTATTTTGCAGTGTGTGTTTTTGTGTTTTGGACAAATTTGAGTGTGTTTTGGTGTTTTGGAGTGTTTTGGAGTGTTTATTTTGGTGTTTTGGAATGTTTTGGAGTTTACGTTTTGGTGCTTTGGAGTGTTTTGGAGTGTGTGTTTTGGTGGGTTTTGGAGTGTGTATTTTTGTGTTTTGGAGTGTGTGTTTTGGAGTGTGTGTTTTGGTGTTTTTGGAGTGTGTGTTTTGGTGTTTTGGAGTGTGTGTTTTGGTGTTTTGGAGTGTGTGTTTAGGTCTTTTGGGGTGTGTGTTTTGGTGTTTTGGAGTGTGTGTTTTGGTGTTTTGGAGTGTGTGTTACGGTGTGTTTTGGAGTGTGTGTTTTGGTGTGTTGGAGTGTGTATTTTGGTGTTTTGGACGGTGTGTTTTGGAATGTGTGCTTTGGTGTTCTGGACTGATTTGGAGTGTGGCTTTTGTTGTTTTGGAGTGTATGTTTTGGTGTGTTTTGGAGTGTGTGTTTTGGCGTGTGTGTTTTGGTGTTTTGGGGTGTGTGTTT
This sequence comes from Somniosus microcephalus, assembly GCF_052327205.1. Taxonomy (NCBI): domain Eukaryota; kingdom Metazoa; phylum Chordata; class Chondrichthyes; order Squaliformes; family Somniosidae; genus Somniosus; species Somniosus microcephalus. Next base: position 55,463,014 of record NW_028225183.1, read on the forward strand.
TGGTGTTATGGAGTGTGTGTTTTGGTGTTTTGGAGTATGTGTTTTGGTGTGTTTAGGTGTTTTGGGGTGTGTGTTTTGGTGTTTTGGAATGTGTGCTTTGGTGTTCTGGAGTGTGTGTTTTGGTGTGTTTGGAGTGTGTGTTTTGGTGTGTTGGAGTGTGTATTTTGGTGTTTTGGACTGTGTGTTTTGGAGTGTGTGCTTTGGTGTTTTGGACTGATTTGGAGTGTGTGTTTTGGTGTTTTGGAGTATGTGTTTTGTTGTGTTTTGGAGTGTGTGTTTTGGAGTGTGTGTTTTGGTGTTTTGGGGTGTGTGTTTTTCTGTTTTGGAGTGTGTGTTTTGGTGTTTTGGAGTGTGTGTTACGGTGTGTTTTGGAGTGTGTGTTTTGGTGTGTTGGAGTGTGCGTTTTGGTGTGTTTAGGAGTGTGTGTTTTTGTGTGTTGGAGAGTGTATTTTGGTGTTTTGGACTGTGTGCTTTGGAGTGTGTGCTTTGTTGTTTTGGACTGATTTGGAGTGTGTGTTTTGGTGTTTTGGAGTGTGTGTTTTGTTGTGTTTTGGAGTGTGTGTTTTGGTGTGTTTTGGAGTGTGTGTTATGGTGTTTTGGAGTGTGTGTTTTGGTGCTTTGGAGTGTGTGTTTTGGTGTGTTTTTGGAGCGTGTGTTTTGCTGTTTTGGAGTGTGTGTTTTGGTGTTTTGGATTGTTTTGGAGTGTGTGTTTTGATGTTTAGGAATGTGTGTTTTGGTGTTCTGGAGTGTGTGTTTTGGTGGTTTGCAGTGTGTGTTTTTGTGTTTTGGACTATTTTGGAGTGTGTTTTGGCGTTTTGGACTGTTTTGGAGTTTGTGTTTTGGTGTTATGGAGTGTTTTGGAGTGTGTATTTTGGTGTTTTGGAGTTAAATTTTGGTGTTTTGGAGTGTTTTGTAGTGTGTGTTTTGGTGTTTTGGAGTGCTTTGGAGTGTGTGTTTTCGTGTGTTTTGGAGTGTGTTTTTTGGTGTTTTGGAGTGTGTGTTTAGGTGTTTTGGGGTGAGTGTTTTGGTGTTTTGGAGTGTGTTTTGGTGTTTTGGAGTGTGTGTTTTGGTGTTTTGGAGTGTGTGTTTAGGTGTTTTGGGGTGTGTGTTTTGGTGTTTTGGACTATGTGTTTTGGAGTGTGTGCTTTGGTGTTTTGGACTGATTTGGAGTGTGTGTTTTGGTGTTTTGGAGTGTGTGTTTTGGTTTGTTTTGGAGTGTGCGTTTTGGAGTGTGTTTTTTGGTGTTTCGGGGTGTGTTTTTTTGTGTTTTGGAATGTGTGTTTTGTTGTTTTGGAGTGTGTGTTTTGGTGTGTTTTGGAGTGTGTGTTTTGGTGTGTTGGAGTGTGTATTTTGGTGATTGGACTGTGTGTTTTGGAGTGTGTGCTTTGTGGTTTTGGAATGGTTTGGAGTGTGTGTTTTGGTGTTTTGGAATGTGTGTTTTGGTGTGTGTGTTTTGGTGTGTTTTGGAGTGTGTGTTTTGGTGTTTTGGAGTGTGTGTTTTGGTGTTTTGGAGTGTGTGTTTTGGTGTATTCGTGTTTTGGACTGTTTTGGTGTGTGTGTTTTGGACTGTTTTGGAGTGTGTGTTTTGTTGTTTTGGAATGTGTTTTTTGGTGTTCTGGAGTGTGTGCTTTGGTGTTTTGCAGTGTGTGTTGTTGTGTTTTGGACTATTTTGAATGTGTTTTGGTGTTTTGGACTGTTTTGGAGTTTGTGATCTGTTGTTTTGGACTGTTTTGGAGTTTGTGTTTTGGTGTTTTGGAGTGTTTTGGAGTGTTTATTTTGGTGTTTTGGAATGTTTTGGAGTTTACGTTTTGGTGCTTTGGAGTGTTTTGGAGTGTGTGTTTTGGTGTGTTTTGGAGTGTGTATTTTTGTGTTTTGGAGTGTGTGTTTTGGAGTGTGTGTTTTGGTGTTTTTGGAGTGTGTGTTGGTCTTTTGGGGTGTGTGTTTTGGTGTTTTGGAGTCTGTGTTATGGTGTGTTTTGGAGTGTGTGTTTTGGTGTGTTGGAGTGTGTATTTTGGTGTTTTGGACGGTGTGTTTTGGAATGTGTGCTTTGGTGTTCTGGACTGATTTGGAGTGTGGCTTTTGTTGTTTTGGAGTGTATGTTTTGGTGTGTTTTGGAGTGTGTGTTTTGGCGTGTGTGTTTTGGTGTTTTGGGGTGTGTGTTTTGGTGTTATGGAGTGTGTGTTTTGGTGTTTTGGAGTATGTGTTTTGGTGTGTTTAGGTGTTTTGGGGTGTGTGTTTTGGTGTTTTGGAATGTGTGCTTTGGTGTTTTGGAGTGTGTGTTTTGGTGTGTTTGGAGTGTGTGTTTTGCTGTGTTGGAGTGTGTATTTTGGTGTTTTGGACTGTGTGTTTTGGAGTGTGTGCTTTGGTGTTTTGGACTGATTTGGAGTGTGTGTTATGGTGTTTTGGAGTATGTGTTTTGTTGTGTTTTGGAGTGTGTGTGTTGGAGTGTGTGTTTTGGTGTTTTGGGGTGTGTGTTTTTCTGTTTTGGAGTGTGTGTTTTGTTGTTTTGGAGTGTGTGTTTTGGTGTGTTTTGGAGTGTGTGTTTTGGCGTGTGTGTTTTGGTATTTTGGGGTGTGTGTTTTGGTGTTCTGGAGTATGTGTTTTGGTGCGTTTTGGTGTTTTTTGAGTGTGTGTTTTGGTGTTTTGGAGTGTGTGTTTAGGTGCGTTTTGGAGTGTGTATTTTGGTGTTTTTGGAGTGTGTGCTTTGGAGTGTGTGTTTTGGTGTTTTGGACTGATTTGGAGTGTGTGTTTTGGTGTTTTGGAGTGTGTGTTTTGGTGTGTTTTGGAGTGTTTGTTTTGGTGGTTTGGAGTGCGTGTTTTGGTGCTTTGCAGTTTGTGTTTTGGTGTTTTAGAGAGTGTGTTTTGGTGTTTTGGAGTGTGTGTTATTGGTGTTTTGGACTATTTTGGAGTATGTTTTTTGGACTCTTTTGGAGTTTTTGTTCTGTTGTTTTGGGCTGTCTTGGAGTTTGTGTTTTGGTGTTTTGGACTGTTTTGGAGTGTGTATTTTGGTGTTTTGGAGTGTTTTGGAGTGTGTGTTTTGGTGTTTTGGAGTGTTTTGGAGTGTGTGTTTTGGTGTGTTTTGGAGTGTGTGTTTTGGTGCTTTGGAGTGTGTGTTTTGCTGTGTTTTGGAGTGTGTATTTTGGTGTTTTTGTAGTGTGTGTTTTGGAGTGTGTGTTTTGGTGTTTTGGAGTGTGTGTTTTGGTGTTTTGGAGTGTGTGTTTTGTTGTTTTGGACTGTTTTGGAGTGTGTGTTTTGGTGTTTTGGACTGTTTTGGAGTGTGTGTTTTGGCGTTTTGGATTGTTTTCGAGTGTGTGTTTTGCTGATTGGAGTGTTTTGGAGTGTGTGTTTTGGTATTTTGGAGTGCTTTGGAGTGTGTGTTTTGGTGTGTTTTGGAGTGTGTGTTTTTGTGTTTTGGAGTGTGTGTTTTGGTGTGTTTTGGAGTGTCTGTTGTATTGTTTTTGGAGTGTGTTTTGGTGTTTTGGAGAGTGTGTTTTGGTGTTTTGGAGTGTGTGTTTAGGTGTTTTGGGGTGTGTGTTTTGGTGTTTTGGAGTGTGTGCTTTGGAGTGTTTTGGAGTGTGTGTTTTGGTGTGTTTTGGAGTGTGTATTTTTGTGTTTTGGGGTGTGTGTTTTGGAGTGTGTGTTTTGGTATTTTTGGAGTGTGTGTTTTGGTGTTTTGGAGTGTGTGTTTTGGTGTTTTGGAGTGTGTGTGTAGGTCTTTTGGGGTGCGTGTTTTGGTGTTTTGGAGTGTGTGTTTTGGTGTTTTGGAGTCTGTGTTATGGTGTGTTTTGGAGTGTGTGTTTTGGTGTGTTGCAGTGTGTATTTTGGTGTTTTGGACGGTGTGTTTTGGAATGTGTGCTTTGGTGTTCTGGACTGATTTGGAGTGTGGCTTTTGTTGTTTTGGAGTGTATGTTTTGGTGTGTTCTGGAGTGTGTGTTTTGGCGTGTCTGTTTTGGTGTTTTGGAGTGTGTGTTTTGGTGTTATGGAGTGTTTGTTTTGGTGTTTTGGAGTATGTGTTTTGGTGTGTTTAGGTGTTTTGGGGTGTGTGTTTTGGTGTTTTGGAATGTGTGCTTTGGTGTTTTGGAGTGTGTGTTTTGGTGTGTTTGGAGTGTGTGTTTTGGTGTGTTGGAGTGTGTATTTTGGTGTTTTGGACTGTGTGTTTTGGAGTGTGTGCTTTGGTGTTTTGGACTGATTTGGAGTGTGTGTTTTGGTGTTTTGGAGTATGTGTTTTGTTGTGTTTGGAGTGTGTGTTTTGGAGTGTGTGTTTTGGTGTTTTGGGGTGTGTGTTTTTCTGCTTTGGAGTGTGTGTTTTGGTGTTTTGGAGTGTGTGTTTTGGTGTGTTTTGGAGTGTGTGTTTTGGCGTGTGTGTTTTGGTATTTTGGGGTGTGTGTTTTCGTGTTTTGGAGTGTGTGTTTTGGTGTTCTGGAGTATGTTTTGGTGTGTTTTGGTGTTTTTGGAGTGTGTATTTTGGTGTTTTTGAAGTGTGTGTTTTGGAGTGTGTGTTTTGGTGTTTTGGACTGATTTGGAGTGTGTGCTTTGGTGTTTTGGAGTGTGTTTTGGTGTGTTTTGGAGTGTGTGTTTTGGTGCTTTGGAGTGTGTGTTTTGGTGTTTTGGACTGTGTGTTTTGGAGTGTGTGCTTTGTCGATTTGGACTGATTTGGAGTGTGTGTTTTGGTGTTTTGGAGTGTGTGTTTTGGTGTGTTTTGGAGTGTGTGTTTTGGTGTGTTTTGGAATGTGTGTTTTGGTGTTTTGGAGTGTGTGTTTTGGTGCTTTGGAGTGTGTGTTTTGGTGTGTTTTGGAGCGTGTGTTTTGCTGTTTTGGAGTGTGTGTTTTGGTATTTTGGACTGTTTTGGAGTGTTTGTTTTGGTGTTTTGGAATGTGTGTTTTGGTGTTCTGGAGTGTGTGTTTTGGTGTTTTGCAGTGTATGTTTTTGTGTTTTGGACTATTTTGGAGTGTGTTTTGGAGTTTTGGACTGTTTTGGAGTTTGTGTTTTGGTGTCATGGAGTGTTTTGGAGTGTGTATTTTGGTGTTTTGGAGTTTAAGTTTTGGTATTTTGGAGTGTTTTGGAGTGTGTGTTTTGGTGTTTTGGAGTGCTTTGGAGTGTGTGTTTTGGTGTGTTTTGGAGTGTGTGTTTTTGTGTTTTGGAGTGTGTGTTTTGGTGTGTTTTGGAGTGTGTGTTTTATTGTTTTTGGAGTGTGTGTTTTGGTGTTTTGGAGTGTGTGTTTTGGTGTTTTGGAGTGTGTGTTTAGGTGTTTTGGGGTGTGTGTTTTGGTGTTTTGGAGTCTGTTTTGGTGTGTCTTGGAGTGTGTGTTCTGGTGTGTTGGAGTGTATTTTCGTGTTTTGGACTGTGTGTTTTGGAGTGTGTGCTTTGGTGTTTTGGAGTGTGTGTTTTTGTGTGTTGGAGTGTGTATTTTGGTGTTTTGGACTGTGTGCTTTGGATTGTGTGCTTTGTTGTTTTGGACTGATTTGGAGTGTGTGTTTTGGTGTTTTGGAGTGTGTGTTTTGTTGTGTTTTGGAGTGTGTGTTTTGGTGTGTTTTGGAGTGTGTGTTATGGTGTTTTGGAGTGTGTGTTTTGGTGTGTTTTTGGAGCGTGTGTTTTGCTGTTTTGGAGTGTGTGTTTTGGATTGTTTTGGAGTGTGTGTTTTGGTGTTTAGGAATGTGTGTTTTGGTGCTCTGGAGTGTGTGTTTTGGTGGTTTGCAGTGTGTGTTTTTGTGTTTTGGACTATTTTGGAGTGTGTTTTGGCGTTTTGGACTGTTTTGGAGTTTGTGTTTTGGTGTTATGGAGTGTTTTGGAGTGTGTATTTTGGTGTTTTGGAGTTAAATTTTGGTGTTTTGGAGTGTTTTGGAGTGTGTGTTTTGGTGTTTTGGAGTGCTTTGGAGTGTGTGTTTTGATGTGTTTTGGAGTGTGTGTTTTGGTGTTTTGGAGTGTGTGTTTAGGTGTTTTGGGGTGTGTGTTTTGGTGTTTTGGAGTGTGTGTTTTGGTGTTTTGGAGTTTGTGTTTTGGTGTTTTGGAGTGTGTTTTGGTGTGTTTTGGAGTGTGTGTTTTGGTGTGTTGGAGTGTATTTTGTTGTTTTGGACTATTTTGGAGTGTGTGTTTTGGTGTTTTGGAGTGTGTGTTTTGGTGTGTTTTGGAGTGTGCGTTTTGGAATGTGTTTTTTGGTGTTTCGGGGTGTGTTTTTTTGTGTTTTGGAGTGTGTGTTTTGGTGTTTTGGAGTGTGTGTTTTGGTGTGTTTTGGAGTGTGTGTTTTGGTGTGTTCGAGTGTATATTTTGGTGATTGGACTGTGTGTTTTGGAGTGTGTGCTTTGTGGTTTTGGACTGGTTTGGAGTGTGTGTTTTGGTGTTTTGGAATGTGTGTTTTGGTGTGTTTTGGAGTGTGTGTTTTGGAGTGTGTGTTTTGGTGTTTTGGAGTGTGTTTTTTGGTGTTTTGGAGTGTGTGTTTTGGTGTATTCGTGTTTTGGACTGTTTTGGTGTGTGTGTTTTGGACTGTTTTGGAGTGTGTGTTTTGTTGTTTTGGAATGTGTTTTTTGGTGTTCTGGAGTGTGTGTTTTGGTGTTTTGCAGTGTGTGTTGTTGTGTTTTGGAATTTTTGAATGTGTTTTGGTGTTTTGGACTGTTTTGGAGTTTGTGATCTGTTGTTTTGGACTGTTTTGGAGTTTGTGTTTTGGTGTTTTGGAGTGTTTATTTTGGTGTTTTGGAATGTTTTGGAGTTTATGTTTTGGTGCTTTGGAGTGTTTTGGAGTGTGTGTTTTGGTGTGTTTTGGAGTGTGTATTTTTGTGTTTGGAGTGTGTGTTTTGGAGTGTGTGTTTTGGTGTTTTTGGAGTGTGTGTTTTGGTGTTTTGGAGTGTGTGTTTTGGTGTTTTGGAGTCTGTGTTATGGTGTGTTTTGGAGTGTGTGTTTTGGTGTGTTGGAGTGTGTATTTTGGTGTTTTGGACGGTGTGTTTTGGAATGTGTGCTTTGGTGTTCTGGACTGATTTGGAATGTGGCTTTTGTTGTTTTGGAGTGTATGTTTTGGTGTGTTTTGGAGTGTGTGTTTTGGCGTGTGTGTTTTGGTGTTTTGGGGTGTGTGTTTTGGTGTTATGGAGTGTGTGTTTTGGTGTTTTGGAGTATGTGTTTTGGTGTGTTTAGGTGTTTTGGGGTGTGTGTTTTGGTTTTTTGGAATGTGTGCTTTGGTGTTTTGGAGTGTGTGTTTTGGTGTGTTTGGAGTGTGTGTTTTGGTGTGTTGGAGTGTGTATTTTGGTGTTTTGGACTGTGTGTTTTGGAGTGTGTGCTTTGGTGTTTTGGACTGATTTGGAGTGTGTGTTTTGGTGTTTTGGAGTATGTGTTTTGTTGTGTTTTGGAGTGTGTGTTTTGGAGTGTGTGTTTTGGTGTTTTGGGGTGTGTGTTTTTCTGTTTTGGAGTGTGTGTTTTGGTGTTTTGGAGTGTGTGTTTTGGTGTGTTTTGGAGAGTGTGTTTTGGCGTGTGTGTTTTGGTATTTTGGGGTGTGTGTTTTGGTGTTCTGGAGTATGTGTTTTGGTGTGTTTTGGTGTTTTTGGAGTGTGTGTTTTGGTGTTTTGGAGTGTGTGTTTGGGTGCGTTTTGGAGTGTGTATTTTGGTGTTTTTGGAGTGTGTGTTCTGGAGTGTGTGTTTTGGTGTTTTGGACTGATTTGGAGTGTGTGTTTTGGTGTTTTGTAGTGTGTGTTTTGGTGTGTTTTGGAGTGTTTGTTTTGGTGGTTTGGAGTGCGTGTTTTGATGCTTTGCAGTTTGTGTTTTGGTGTTTTAGAGAGTGTGTTTTGGTGTTTTGGAGTGTGTGTTATTGGTGTTTTGGACTATTTTGGAGTATGTTTTTTGGACTCTTTTGGAGTTTTTGTTCTGTTGTTTTGGGCTCTCGGAGTTTGTGTTTTGGTTTTTTGGAGTGTTTTGGAGTGTGTATTTTGGTGTTTTGGAGTGTTTTGGAGTGTGTGTTTTGGTGTTTTGGAGTGTTTTGGACTGTGTGTTTTGGTGTGTTTTGGAGTGTGTGTTTTGGTGCTTTGGAGTGTGTGTTTTGGTGTGTTTTGGAGTGTGTATTTTGGTGTTTTTGTAGTGTGTGTTTTGGAGTGTGTGTTTTGGTGTTTTGGAGTGTGTGTTTTGGTGTTTTGGAGTGAGTGTTTTGTTGTTTTGGACTGTTTTGGAGTGTGTGTTTTGGTGTTTTGGACTGTTTTGGAGTTTGTGTTTTGGTGTTTTGGACTGTTTTGGAGTGTGTGTTTTGGTGTTTTGGAGTGTGTGTTTTGGCGTTTTGGATTGTTTTCGAGTGTGTGTATTGCTGATTGGAGTGTTTTGGAGTGTCTGTTTTGGTATTTTGGACTGTTTTGGAGTATGTGTTTTGGTGTTTTGGAGTGTGTGTTTTGGAGTGTGTGTTTTGGTGTGTTTAGGTGTTTTGGGGTGTGTGTTTTGGTGTTTTGGAATGTGTGCTTTGGTGTTTTGGAGTGTGTGTTTTGGTGTGTTGGAGTGTGTATTTTGGTGTTTTGGACTGTGTTTTGGAGTGTGTGCTTTGGTGTTTTGGACTGATTTGGAGTGTGTGTTTTGGTGTTTTGGAGTATGTGTTTTGTTGTGTTTTGGAGTGTGTGTTTTGGAGTGTGTGTTTTGGTGTTTTGGGGTGTGTGTCTTTCTGTTTTGGAGTGTGTGTTTTGGTGTTTTGGAGTGTGTGTTTTGGTGTGTTTTGGAGTGTGTGTTTTGGCGTGTGTGTTTTGGTATTTTGGGGTGTGTTTTTTGGTGTTTTGGAGTGTGTGTTTTGGTGTTCTGGAGTATGTTTTGGTGTGTTTTGGTGTTTTTGGAGTGTGTGTTTTGGTGTTTTGGAGTGTGTGTTTAGGTGCGTTTTGGATTGTGTATTTTGGTGTTTTTGAAGTGTGTGTTTTGGACTGTGTGTTTTGGTGTTTTGGACTGATTTGGAGTGTGTGCTTTGGTGTTTTGGAGTGTGTTTTGGTGTGTTTTGGAGTGTGTGTTTTGGTGCTTTGGAGTGTGTGTTTTGGTGTGTTTTGGAGTGTGTGTTTTGGTGTTTTGGACTGTGTGTTTTGGAGTGTGTGCTTTGTCGATTTGGACTGATTTGGAGTGTGTGTTTTGGTGTTTTGGAGTGTGTGTTTTGGTGTGTTTTGGAGTGTGTGTTTTGGTGTGTTTTGGAATGTGTGTTTTGGTGTTTTGTAGTGTGTGTTTTGGTGCTTTGGAGTGTGTGTTTTGGTGTGTTTTGTAGCGTGTGTTTTGCTGTTTTCGAGTGTGTGTTTTGGTATTTTGGACTGTTTTGGAGTGTGTGTTTTGGTGTTTTGGAATGTGTGTTTTGGTGTTCTGGAGTGTGTGTTTTGGTGTTTTGCAGTGTATGTTTTTGTGTTTTGGACTATTTTGGAGTGTGTTTTGGAGTTTTGGACTGTTTTGGAGTTTGTGTTTTAGTGTTTTGGAGTGTGTATTTTGGTGCTTTGGAGTTTAAGTTTTGGTATTTTAGAGTGTTTTGTAGTGTGTGTTTTGGTGTTTTGGAGTGCTTTGGAGTGTGTGTTTTGTTGTGTTTTGGAGTGTGTGTTTTTGTGTTTTGGAGTGTGTGTTTTGGTGTGTTTTGGAGTGTGTGTTTTATTGTTTTTGGAGTGTGTGTTTTGGTGTTTTGGAGTGTGTGTTTTGGTGTTTTGGAGTGTGTGTTTAGGTGTTTTGGGGTGTGTGTTTTGGTGTTTTGGAGTCTGTGCTTTGGTGTTTTGGAGTGTGTTTTGGAGTGTGTGTTTTGGTGTGTTGGAGTGTATTTTGGTGTTTTGGACTGTGTGTTTTGGAGTGTGTGCTTTGGTGTTTTGGACTGATTTGGAGTGTGTGTTTTGGTGTTTTGGAGTATGTGTTTTGTTGTGTTTTGGAGTGTGTGTTTTGGAGTGTGTGTTTTGGTGTTTTGGGGTGTGTGTTTTTCTGTTTTGGAGTGCGTGTTTTGGTGTTTTGGAGTGTGTGTTTTGGTGTGTTTTGGACTGTGTGCTTTGGAGTGTGTGCTTTGTTGTTTTGGACTGATTTGGAGTGTGTGTTTTGGTGTTTTGGAGAGTGTGTTTTGTTGTGTTTTGGAGTGTGTGTTTTGGTGTGTTTTGGAGTGTGTGTTATGGTGTTTTGGAGTGTGTGTTTTGGTGTGTTTTTGGAGCGTGTGTTTTGCTGTTTTGGAGTGTGTGTTTTGGATTGTTTTGGAGTGTGTGTTTTGGTGTTTAGGAATGTGTGTTTTGGTGTTCTGGAGTGTGTGTTTTGGTGGTTTGCAGTGTGTGTTTTTGTATTTTGGAGTGTGTTTTGGCGTTTTGGACTGTTTTGGAGTTTGTGTTTTGGTGTTATGGAGTGTTTTGGAGTGTGTATTTTGGTGTTTTGGAGTTAAATTTTGGTGTTTTGGAGTGTGTGTTTTGGTGTTTTGGAGTGCTTTGGAGTGTGTGTTTTGGTGTGTTTTGGAGTGTGTGTTTTGGTGTTTTGGAGCGTGTGTTTAGGTGTTTTGGGGTGTGTGTTTTGGTGTTTTGGAGTGTGTGTTTTGGTGTTTTGGAGTGTGTGTTTTGGTGTTTTGGAGTGTGTGTTTAGGTGTTTTGGGGTGTGTGTTTTGGTGTTTTGGAGTGTGTGCTTTGGTGTTTTGGAGTGTGCGTTTTGGAGTGTGTTTTTTGGTGTTTCGGGGTGTGTTTTTTTGTGTTTTGGAGTGTGTGTTTTGGTGTGTTTTGGAGAGTGTGTTTTGGCGTGTGTGTTTTGGTATTTTGGGGTGTGTGTTTTGGTGTTCTGGAGTATGTGTTTTGGTGTGTTTTTGTGTTTTTGGAGTGTGTGTTTTGGTGTTTTGGAGTGTGTGTTTGGGTGCGTTTTGGAGTGTGTATTTTGGTGTTTTTGGAGTGTGTGTTCTGGAGTGTGTGTTTTGGTGTTTTGGACTGATTTGGAGTGTGTGTTTTGGTGTTTTGGAGTGTGTGTTTTGGTGTGTTTTGGAGTGTTTGTTTTGGTGGTTTGGAGTGCGTGTTTTGATGCTTTGCAGTTTGTGTTTTGGTGTTTTAGAGAGTGTGTTTTGGTGTTTTGGAGTGTGTGTTATTGGTGTTTTGGACTATTTTGGAGTATGTTTTTTGGACTCTTTTGGAGTTTTTGTTCTGTTGTTTTGGGCTCTCGGAGTTTGTGTTTTGGTTTTTTGGAGTGTTTTGGAGTGTGTATTTTGGTGTTTTGGAGTGTTTTGGAGTGTGTGTTTTGGTGTTTTGGACTGTGTGTTTTGGTGTGTTTTGGAGTGTGTGTTTTGGTGCTTTGGAGTGTGTGTTTTGGTGTGTTTTGGAGTGTGTATTTTGGTGTTTTTGTAGTGTGTGTTTTGGAGTGTGTGTTTTGGTGTTTTGGAGTGTGTGTTTTGGTGTTTTGGAGTGAGTGTTTTGTTGTTTTGGACTGTTTTGGAGTGTGTGTTTTGGTGTTTTGGACTGTTTTGGAGTTTGTGTTTTGGTGTTTTGGACTGTTTTGGAGTGTGTGTTTTGGTGTTTTGGAGTGTGTGTTTTGGCGTTTTGGATTGTTTTCGAGTGTGTGTATTGCTGATTGGAGTGTTTTGGAGTGTCTGTTTTGGTATTTTGGACTGTTTTGGAGTATGTGTTTTGGTGTTTTGGAGTGTGTGTTTTGGAGTGTGTGTTTTGGTGTGTTTAGGTGTTTTGGGGTGTGTGTTTTGGTGTTTTGGAATGTGTGCTTTGGTGTTTTGGAGTGTGTGTTTTGGTGTGTTGGAGTGTGTATTTTGGTGTTTTGGACTGTGTTTTGGAGTGTGTGCTTTGGTGTTTTGGACTGATTTGGAGTGTGTGTTTTGGTGTTTTGGAGTATGTGTTTTATTGTGTTTTGGAGTGTGTGTTTTGGAGTGTGTGTTTTGGTGTTTTGGGGTGTGTGTCTTTCTGTTTTGGAGTGTGTGTTTTGGTGTTTTGGAGTGTGTGTTTTGGTGTGTTTTGGAGTGTGTGTTTTGGCGTGTGTGTTTTGGTATTTTGGGGTGTGTTTTTTGGTGTTTTGGAGTGTGTGTTTTGGTGTTCTGGAGTATGTTTTGGTGTGTTTTGGTGTTTTTGGAGTGTGTGTTTTGGTGTTTTGGAGTGTGTGTTTAGGTGCGTTTTGGATTGTGTATTTTGGTGTTTTTGAAGTGTGTGTTTTGGACTGTGTGTTTTGGTGTTTTGGACTGATTTGGAGTGTGTGCTTTGGTGTTTTGGAGTGTGTTTTGGTGTGTTTTGGAGTGTGTGTTTTGGTGCTTTGGAGTGTGTGTTTTGGTGTGTTTTGGAGTGTGTGTTTTGGTGTTTTGGACTGTGTGTTTTGGAGTGTGTGCTTTGTCGATTTGGACTGATTTGGAGTGTGTGTTTTGGTGTTTTGGAGTGTGTGTTTTGGTGTGTTTTGGAGTGTGTGTTTTGGTGTGTTTTGGAATGTGTGTTTTGGTGTTTTGTAGTGTGTGTTTTGGTGCTTTGGAGTGTGTGTTTTGGTGTGTTTTGTAGCGTGAGTTTTGCTGTTTTCGAGTGTGTGTTTTGGTATTTTGGACTGTTTTGGAGTGTGTGTTTTGGTGTTTTGGAATGTGTGTTTTGGTGTTCTGGAGTGTGTGTTTTGGTGTTTTGCAGTGTATGTTTTTGTGTTTTGGACTATTTTGGAGTGTGTTTTGGAGTTTTGGACTGTTTTGGAGTTTGTGTTTTAGTGTTTTGGAGTGTGTATTTTGGTGCTTTGGAGTTTAAGTTTTGGTATTTTAGAGTGTTTTGTAGTGTGTGTTTTGGTGTTTTGGAGTGCTTTGGAGTGTGTGTTTTGTTGTGTTTTGGAGTGTGTGTTTTTGTGTTTTGGAGTGTGTGTTTTGGTGTGTTTTGGAGTGTGTGTTTTATTGTTTTTGGAGTGTGTGTTTTGGTGTTTTGGAGTGTGTGTTTTGGTGTTTTGGAGTGTGTGTTTAGGTGTTTTGGGGTGTGTGTTTTGGTGTTTTGGAATCTGTGCTTTGGTGTTTTGGAGTGTGTTTTGGTGTGTTTTGGAGTGTGTGTTTTGGTGTGTTGGAGTGTATTTTGGTGTTTTGGACTGTGTGTTTTGGAGTGTGTGCTTTGGTGTTTTGGACTGATTTGGAGTGTGTGTTTTGGTGTTTTGGAGTATGTGTTTTGTTGTGTTTTGGAGTGTGTGTTTTGGAGTGTGTGTTTTGGTGTTTTGGGGTGTGTGTTTTTCTGTTTTGGAGTGCGTGTTTTGGTGTTTTGGAGTGTGTGTTTTGGTGTGTTTTGGACTGTGTGCTTTGGAGTGTGTGCTTTGTTGTTTTGGACTGATTTGGAGTATGTGTTTTGGTGTTTTGGAGAGTGTGTTTTGTTGTGTTTTGGAATGTGTGTTTTGGTGTGTTTTGGAGTGTGTGTTATGGTGTTTTGGAGTGTGTGTTTTGGTGTGTTTTTGGAGCGTGTGTTTTGCTGTTTTGGAGTGTGTGTTTTGGATTGTTTTGGAGTGTGTGTTTTGGTGTTTAGGAATGTGTGTTTTGGTGTTCTGGAGTGTGTGTTTTGGTGGTTTGCAGTGTGTGTTTTTGTGTTTTGGACTATTTTGGAGTGTGTTTTGGCGTTTTGGACTGTTTTGGAGTTTGTGTTTTGGTGTTATGGAGTGTTTTGGAGTGTGTATTTTGGTGTTTTGGAGTTAAATTTTGGTGTTTTGGAGTGTGTGTTTTGGTGTTTTGGAGTGCTTTGGAGTGTGTGTTTTGGTGTGTTTTGGAGTGTGTGTTTTGGTGTTTTGGAGCGTGTGTTTAGGTGTTTTGGGGTGTGTGTTTTGGTGTTTTGGAGTGTGTGTTTTGGTGTTTTGGAGTGTGTGTTTTGGTGTTTTGGAGTGTGTGTTTAGGTGTTTTGGGGTGTGTGTTTTGGTGTTTTGGAGTGTGTGCTTTGGTGTTTTGGAGTGTGCGTTTTGGAGTGTGTTTTTTGGTGTTTCGGGGTGTGTTTTTTTGTGTTTTGGAGTGTGTGTTTTGGTGTTTTGGGGTCTGTGTTTTGGTGTGTTTTGGAGTGTGTGTTTTGGTGTGTTGGAGTGTGTATTTTGGTGATTGGACTGTGCGTTTTGGCGTGTGTGCTTTGTGGTTTTGGACTGGTTTGGAGTGTGTGTTTTGGTGTTTTGGAATGTGTGTTTTGGTGTGTTTTGGAGTGTGTGTTTTGGTGTGTTTTGGAGTGTGTGTTTTGGTGTTTTGGAGTGTGTGTTTTGGTGTTTTGGAGTGTGTGTTTTGGTGTATTCGTGTTTTGGACTGTTTTGGTGTGTGTGTTTTGGAGTGTGTGTTTTGTTGTTTTGGAATGTGTTTTTTGGTGTTCTGGAGTGTGTGTTTTGGTGTTTTGCAGTGTGTGTTGTTGTGTTTTGGACTATTTTGAATGTGTTTTGGTGTTTTGGACTGTTTTGGAGTTTGTGATCTGTTGTTTTGGACTGTTTTGGAGTTTGTGTTTTGGTGTTTTGGAGTGTTTATTTTGGTGTTTTGCAATGTTTTGGAGTTTATGTTTTGGTGCTTTGGAGTGTTTTGGAGTGTGTGTTTTGGTGTGTTTTGGAGTGTGTATTTTTGTGTTTTGGAGTGTGTGTTTTGGTGTTTTTGGAGTGTGTGTTTTGGTGTTTTGGAGTGTGTGTTTTGGTGTTTTGGAGTGTGTGTGTAGGTCTTTTGGGGTGTGTGTTTTGATGTTTTGGAGTGTGTGTTTTGGTGTTTTGGAGTCTGTGTTATGGTGTGTTTTGGAGTGTGTGTTTTGGTGTGTTGGAGTGTGTATTTTGGTGTTTTGGACGGTGTGTTTTGGAATGTGTGCTTTGGTGTTCTGGACTGATTTGGAGTGTGGCTTTTGTTGTTTTGGAGTGTATGTTTTGGTGTGTTTTGGAGTGTGTGTTTTGGCGTGTGTTTTTTGGTGTTTTGGGGTGTGTGTTTTGGTGTTATGGAGTGTGTGTTTTGGTGTTTTGGAGTATGTGTTTTGGTGTGTTTAGGTGTTTTGGGGTGTGTGTTTTGGTGTTTTGGAATGTGTGCTTTGCTGTTTTGGAGTGTGAGTTTTGGTGTGTTTTGGAGAGTGTGTTTTGGCGTGTGTGTTTTGGTATTTTGGGGTGTGTGTTTTGGTGTTCTGGTGTATGTGTTCTGGTGTGTTTTGGTGTTTTTGGAGTGTGTGTTTTGGTGTTTTGGAGTGTGTGTTTAGGTGCGTTTTGGAGTGTGTATTTTGGTGTTTTTGGAGTGTGTGTTTTGGAGTGTGTGTTTTGGTGTTTTGGACTGATTTGGAGTGTGTGTTTTGGTGTTTTGGATTGTGTGTTTTGGAGTGTTTGTTTTGGTGGTTTGGAGTGCGTGTTTTGGTGCTTTGCAGTTTGTGTTTTGGTGTTTTAGAGAGTGTGTTTTGGTGTTTTGGAGTGTGTGTTATTGGTGTTTTGGACTATTTTGGAGTATGTTTTTTGGACTCTTTTGGAGTTTTTGTTCTGTTGTTTTGGGCTCTCGGAGTTTGTGTTTTGGTTTTTTGGAGTGTTTTGGAGTGTGTATTTTGGTGTTTTGGAGTGTTTTGGAGTGTGTGTTTTGGTGTTTTGGAGTGTGTGTTTTGGTGTGTTTTGGAGTGTGTGTTTTGGTGCTTTGGAGTGTGTGTTTTGGTGTGTTTTGGAGTGTGTATTTTGGTGTTTTTGTAGTGTGTGTTTTGGAGTGTGTGTTTTGGTGTTTTGGAGTGTGTGTTTTGGTGTTTTGGAGTGTGTGTTTTGTTGTTTTGGACTGTTTTGGAGTGTGTGTTTTGGTGTTTTGGACTGTTTTGGAGTTTGTGTTTTGGTGTTTTGGACTGTTTTGGAGTGTGTGTTTTGGTGTTTTGGAGTGTGTGTTTTGGCGTTTTGGATTGTTTTCGAGTGTGTGTATTGCTGATTGGAGTGTTTTGGAGTGTGTGTTTTGGTATTTTGGACTGTTTTGGAGTATGTGTTTTGGTGTTTTGGAGTGTGTGTTTTGGAGTGTGTGTTTTGGTGTGTTTAGGTGTTTTGGGGTGTGTGTTTTGGTGTTTTGGAATGTGTGCTTTGGTGTTTTGGAGTGTGTGTTTTGGTGTGCTGGAGTGTGTATTTTGGTGTTTTGGACTGTGTTTTGGAGTGTGTGCTTTGGTGTTTTGGACTGATTTGGAGTGTGTGTTTTGGTGTTTTGGAGTATGTGTTTTGTTGTGTTTTGGAGTGTGTGTTTTGGAGTGTGTGTTTTGGTGTTTTGGGGTGTGTGTTTTTCTGTTTTGGAGTGTGTGTTTTGGTGTTTTGGAGTGTGTGTTTTGGTGTGTTTTGGAGTGTGTGTTTTGGCGTGTGTGTTTTGGTATTTTGGGGTGTGTGTTTTGGTGTTTTGGAGTGTGTGTTTTGGTGTTCTGGAGTATGTTTTGGTGTGTTTTGGTGTTTTTGGAGTGTGTGTTTTGGTGTTTTGGAGTGTGTGTTTAGGTGCGTTTTGGAGTGTGTATTTTGGTGTTTTTGAAGTGTGTGTTTTGGACTGTGTGTTTTGGTGTTTTGGACTGATTTGGAGTGTGTGCTTTGGTGTTTTGGAGTGTGCTTTGGTGTGTTTTGGAGTGTGTGTTTTGGTGCTTTGGAGTGTGTGTTTTGGTGTGTTTTGGAGTGTGTGTTTTGGTGTTTTGGACTGTGTGTTTTGGAGTGTGTGCTTTGTCGATTTGGACTGATTTGGAGTGTGTGTTTTGGTGTTTTGGAGTGTGTGTTTTGGTGTGTTTTGGAGTGTGTGTTTTGGTGTGTTTTGGAATGTGTGTTTTGGTGTTTTGGAGTGTGTGTTTTGGTGCTTTGGAGTGTGTGTTTTGGTGTGTTTTGGAGCGTGAGTTTTGCTGTTTTGGAGTGTGTGTTTTGGTATTTTGGACTGTTTTGGAGTGTGTGTTTTGGTGTTTTGGAATGTGTGTTTTGGTGTTCTGGAGTGTGTGTTTTGGTGTTTTGCAGTGTATGTTTTTGTGTTTTGGACTATTTTGGAGTGTGTTTTGGAGTTTTGGACTGTTTTGGAGTTTGTGTTTTAGTGTTTTGGAGTGTGTATTTTGGTGCTTTGGAGTTTAAGTTTTGGTATTTTGGAGTGTTTTGGAGTGTGTGTTTTGGTGTTTTGGAGTGCTTTGGAGTGTGTGTTTTGTTGTGTTTTGGAGTGTGTGTTTTTGTGTTTTGGAGTGTGTGTTTTGGTGTGTTTTGGAGTGTGTGTTTTATTGTTTTTGGAGTGTGTGTTTTGGTGTTTTGGAGTGTGTGTTTTGGTGTTTTGGAGTGTGTGTTTAGGTGTTTTGGGGTGTGTGTTTTGGTGTTTTGGAGTCTGTGCTTTGGTGTTTTGGAGTGTGTTTTGGTGTGTTTTGGAGTGTGTGTTTTGGTGTGTTGGAGTGTATTTTGGTGTTTTGGACTGTGTGTTTTGGACTGTGTGCTTTGGTGTTATGGACTGATTTGGAGTGTGTGTTTTGGTCTTTTGGAGTATGTGTTTTGTTGTGTTTTGGAGTGTGTGTTTTAGAGTGTGTGTTTTGGTGTTTTGAGGTGTGTGTTTTTCTGTTTTGGAGTGTGTGTTTTGGTGTTTTGGAGTGTGTGTTTTGGTGTGTTTTGGACTGTGTGCTTTGGAGTGTGTGTTTTGGTGTTTTGGAGTGTGTGTTTTGTTGTGTTTTGGAGTGTGTGTTTAGGTGTGTTTTGGAGTGTGTGTTATGGTGTTTTGGAGTGTGTGTTTTGGTGTGTTTTTGGAGCGTGTGTTTTGCTGTTTTGGAGTGTGTGTTTTGGATTGTTTTGGAGTGGGTGTTTTGGTGTTTAGGAATGTGTGTTTTGGTGTTCTGGAGTGTGTGTTTTGGTGGTTTGCAGTGTGTGTTTTTGTGTTTTGGACTATTTTGGAGTGTGTTTTGGCGTTTTGGACTGTTTTGGAGTTTGTGTTTTGGTGTTATGGAGTGTTTTGGAGTGTGTATTTTGGTGTTTTGGAGTTAAATTTTGGTGTTTTGGAGTGTTTTGGAGTGTGTGTTTTGGTGTTTTGGAGTGCTTTGGAGTGTGTGTTTTGGTGTGTTTTGGAGTGTGTGTTTTGGTGTTTTGGAGTGTGTGTTTAGGTGTTTTGGGGTGTGTGTTTTGGTGTTTTGGAGTATGTGTTTTGGTGTTTTGGAGTGTGTGTTTTGGTGTTTTGGATTGTGTGTTTTGGAGTGTTTGTTTTGGTGGTTTGGAGTGCGTGTTTTGGTGCTTTGCAGTTTGTGTTTTGGTGTTTTAGAGAGTGTGTTTTGGTGTTTTGGAGTGTGTGTTATTGGTGTTTTGGGACTATTTTGGAGTATGTTTTTTGGACTCTTTGGAGTTTTTGTTCTGTTGTTTTGGGCTCTCGGAGTTTGTGTTTTGGTTTTTTGGAGTGTTTTGGAGTGTGTATTTTGGTGTTTTGGAGTGTTTTGGAGTGTGTGTTTTGGTGTTTTGGATTGTGTGTTTTGGAGTGTTTGTTTTGGTGGTTTGGAGTGCGTGTTTTGGTGCTTTGCAGTTTGTGTTTTGGTGTTTTAGAGAGTGTGTTTTGGTGTTTTGGAGTGTGTGTTATTGGTGTTTTGGAATTTTTTGGAGTATGTTTTTTGGACTCTTTTGGAGTTTTTGTTCTGTTGTTTTGGGCTCTCGGAGTTTGTGTTTTGGTTTTTTGGAGTGTTTTGGAGTGTGTATTTTGGTGTTTTGGAGTGTTTTGGAGTGTGTGTTTTGGTGTTTTGGAGTGTGTGTTTTGGTGTGTTTTGGAGTGTGTGTTTTGGTGCTTTGGAGTGTGTGTTTTGGTGTGTTTTGGAGTGTGTATTTTGGTGTTTTTGTAGTGTGTAGTTTTTGGAGTGTGTGTTTTGGTGTTTTGGAGTGTGTGTTTTGGTGTTTTGGAGTGTGTGTTTTGTTGTTTTGGACTGTTTTGGAGTGTGTGTTTTGGTGTTTTGGACTGTTTTGGAGTTTGTGTTTTGGTGTTTTGGACTGTTTTGGAGTGTGTGTTTTGGTGTTTTGGAGTGTGTGTTTTGGCGTTTTGGATTGTTTTCGAGTGTGTGTATTGCTGATTGGAGTGTTTTGGAGTGTGTGTTTTGGTATTTTGGACTGTTTTGGAGTATGTGTTTTGGTGTTTTGGAGTGTGTGTTTTGGAGTGTGTGTTTTGGTGTGTTTAGGTGTTTTGGGGTGTGTGTTTTGGTGTTTTGGAATGTGTGCTTTGGTGTTTTGGAGTGTGTGTTTTGGTGTGTTGGAGTGTGTATTTTGGTGTTTTGGACTGTGTTTTGGAGTGTGTGCTTTGGTGTTTTGGACTGATTTGGAGTGTGTGTTTTGGTGTTTTGGAGTATGTGTTTTGTTGTGTTTTGGAGTGTGTGTTTTGGAGTGTGTGTTTTGGTGTTTTGGGGTGTGTGTTTTTCTGTTTTGGAGTGTGTGTTTTGGAGTGTGTGTTTTGGTGTGTTTTGGAGTGTGTGTTTTGGCGTGTGTGTTTTGGTATTTTGGGGTGTGTGTTTTGGTGTTTTGGAGTGTGTGTTTTGTTGTTCTGGAGTATGTTTTGGTGTGTTTTGGTGTTTTTGGAGTGTGTGTTTTGGTGTTTTGGAGTGTGTGTTTAGGTGCGTTTTGGAGTGTGTATTTTGGTGTTTTTGAAGTGTGTGTTTTGGACTGTGTGTTTTGGTGTTTTGGACTGATTTGGAGTGTGTGCTTTGGTGTTTTGGAGTGTGCTTTGGTGTGTTTTGGAGTGTGTGTTTTGGTGCTTTGGAGTGTGTGTTTTGGTGTGTTTTGGAGTGTGTGTTTTGGTGTTTTGGACTGTGTGTTTTGGAGTGTGTGCTTTGTCGATTTGGACTGATTTGGAGTGTGTGTTTTGGTGTTTTGGAGTGTGTGTTTTGGTGTGTTTTGGAGTGTGTGTTTTGGAATGTGTGTTTTGGTGTTTTGGAGTGTGTGTTTTGGTGCTTTGGAGTGTGTGTTTTGGTGTGTTTTGGAGCGTGAGTTTTGCTGTTTTGGAGTGTGTGTTTTGGTATTTTGGACTGTTTTGGAGTGTGTGTTTTTGGTGTTTTGGAATGTGTGTTTTGGTGTTCTGGAGTGTGTGGTTTTGCTGTTTTGCAGTGTATGTTTTTGTGTTTTGGACTATTTTGGAGTGTGTTTTGGAGTTTTGGTCTGTTTTGGAGTTTGTGTTTTAGTGTTTTGGAGTGTGTATTTTGGTGCTTTGGAGTTTAAGTTTTGGTATTTTGGAGTGTTTTGGAGTGTGTGTTTTGGTGTTTTGGAGTGCTTTGGAGTGTGTGTTTTGTTGTGTTTTGGAGTGTGTGTTTTTGTGTTTTGGAGTGTGTGTTTTGGTGTGTTTTGGAGTGTGTGTTTTATTGTTTTTGGAGTGTGTGTTTTGGTGTTTTGGAGTGTGTGTTTTGGTGTTTTGGAGTGTGTGTTTAGGTGTTTTGGGGTGTGTGTTTTGGTGTTTTGGAGTCTGTGCTTTGGTGTTTTGGAGTGTGTTTTGGTGTGTTTTGGAGTGTGTGTTTTGGTGTGTTGGAGTGTATTTTGGTGTTTTGGACTGTGTGTTTTGGACTGTGTGCTTTGGTGTTTTGGACTGATTTGGAGTGTGTGTTTTGGTGTTTTGGAGTATGTGTTTTGTTGTGTTTTGGAGTGTGTGTTTTAGAGTGTGTGTTTTGGTGTTTTGAGGTGTGTGTTTTTCTGTTTTGGAGTGTGTGTTTTGGTGTTTTGGAGTGTGTGTTTTGGTGTGTTTTGGACTGTGTGCTTTGGAGTGTGTGTTTTGGTGTTTTGGAGTGTGTGTTTTGTTGTGTTTTGGAGTGTGTGTTTTGGTGTGTTTTGGAGTGTGTGTTATGGTGTTTTGGAGTGTGTGTTTTGGTGTGTTTTTGGAGCGTGTGTTTTGCTGTTTTGGAGTGTGTGTTTTGGATTGTTTTGGAGTGGGTGTTTTGGTGTTTAGGAATGTGTGTTTTGGTGTTCTGGAGTGTGTGTTTTGGTGGTTTGCAGTGTGTGTTTTTGTGTTTTGGACTATTTTGGAGTGTGTTTTGGCGTTTTGGACTGTTTTGGAGTTTGTGTTTTGGTGTTATGGAGTGTTTTGGAGTGTGTATTTTGGTGTTTTGGAGTTAAATTTTGGTGTTTTGGAGTGTTTTGGAGTGTGTGTTTTGGTGTTTTGGAGTGCTTTGGAGTGTGTGTTTTGGTGTGTTTTGGAGTGTGTGTTTTGGTGTTTTGGAGTGTGTGTTTAGGTGTTTTGGGGTGTGTGTTTTGGTGTTTTGGAGTATGTGTTTTGGTGTTTTGGAGTGTGTGTTTTGGTGTTTTGGAGTGTGTGTTTAGGTGTTTTGGGGTGTGTGTTTTGCTGTTTTGGAGTGTGTGCTTTGGTGTTTTGGAGTGTGTTTTGGTGTGTTTTGGAGTGTGTGTTTTGGTGTGTTGGAGTGTATTTTGGTGTTTTGGACTATGTGTTTTGGAGTGTGTGCTTTGGTGTTTTGGACTGATTTGGAGTGTGTGTTCTGGTGTTTTGGAGTGTGTGTTTTGGTGTGTTTTGGAGTGTGCGTTTTGGAGTGTGTTTTTTGGTGTTTCGGGGTGTGTTTTTTTGTGTTTTGGAGTGTGTGTTTTGGTGTTTTGGAGTGTGTGTTTTGGTGTGTTTTGGAATGTGTGTTTTGGTGTGTTGGAGTGTGTATTTTGGTGATTGGACTGTGCGTTTTGGAGTGTGTGCTTTGTGGTTTTGGACTGGTTTGGAGTGTGTGTTTTGGTGTTTTGGAATGTGTGTTTTGGTGTGTTTTGGAGTGTGTGTTTTGGTGTGTTTTGGAGTGTGTGTTTTGGTGTTTTGGAGTGTGTGTTTTGGTGTTTTGGAGTGTGTGTTTTGGTGTATTCGTGTTTTGGACTGTTTTGGTGTGTGTGTTTTGGACTGTTTTGGAGTGTGTGTTTTGTTGTTTTGGAATGTGTTTTTTGGTGTTCTGGAGTGTGTGTTTTGGTGTTTTGCAGTGTGTGTTGTTGTGTTTTGGACTATTTTGAATGTGTTTTGGTGTTTTGGACTGTTTTGGAGTTTGTGATCTGTTGTTTTGGACTGTTTTGGAGTTTGTGTTTTGGTGTTTTGGAGTGTTTATTTTGGTGTTTTGGAATGTTTTGGAGTTTATGTTTTGGTGCTTTGGAGTGTCTTGGAGTGTGTGTTTTGGTGTGTTTTGGAGTGTGTATTTTTGTGTTTTGGAGTGTGTGTTTTGGTGTTTTTGGAGTGTTTGTTTTGGTGTTTTGGAGTGTGTGTTTTGGTGTTTTGGAGTGTGTGTGTAGGTCTTTTGGGGTGTGTGTTTTGGTGTTTTGGAGTGTGTGTTTTGGTGTTTTGGAGTCTGTGTTATGGTGTGTTTTGGAGTGTGTTTTGCTGTGTTGGAGTGTGTATTTTGGTGTTTTGGACGGTGTGTTTTGGAATGTGTGCTTTGGTGTTCTGGACTGATTTGGAGTGTGGCTTTTGTTGTTTTGGAGTGTATGTTTTGGTGTGTTTTGGAGTGTGTGTTTTGGCGTGTGTGTTTTGGTGTTTTGGGGTGTGTGTTTTGGTGTTATGGAGTGTGTGTTTTGGTGTTTTGGAGTATGTGTTTTGGTGTGTTTAGATGTTTTGGGGTGTGTGTTTTGGTGTTTTGGAATGTGTGCTTTGGTGTTTTGGAGTGTGTGTTTTGGTGTGTTTGGAGTGTGTGTTTTGGTGTGTTGGAGTGTGTATTTTGGTGTTTTGGACTGTGTGTTTTGGAGTGTGTGCTTTGGTGTTTTGGACTGATTTGGAGTGTGTGTTTTAGTGTTTTGGAGTATGTGTTTTGTTGTGTTTTGGAGTGTGTGTTTTGGAGTGTGTGTTTTGGTGTTTTGGGGTGTGTGTTTTTCTGTTTGGTGTGTTTTGTAGAGTGTGTTTTGGCGTGTGTGTTTTGGTATTTTGGGGTGTGTGTTTTGGTGTTCTGGAGTATGTGTTTTGGTGTGTTTTGGTGTTTTTGGAGTGTGTGTTTTGGTGTTTTGGAGTGTGTGTATAGGTGCGTTTTGGAGTGTGTATTTTGGTGTTTTTGGAGTGTGTGTTTTGGAGTGTGTGTTTTGGACTGATTTGGAGTGTGTGTTTTGGTGTTTTGGAGTGTGTGTTTTGGTGTGTTTTGGAGTGTTTGTTTTGGTGGTTTGGAGTGCGTGTTTTTGGTGCTTTGCAGTTTGTGTTTTGGTGTTTTAGAGAGTGTGTTTTGGTGTTTTGGAGTGTGTGTTATTGGTGTTTTGAACTATTTTGGAGTATGTTTTTTGGACTCTTTTGGAGTTTTTGTTCTGCTGTTTTGGGCTGTCTTGGAGTTTGTGTTTTGGTGTTTTGGAGTGTTTTGGAGTGTGTATTTTGGTGTTTTGGAGTGTTTTGGAGTGTGTATTTTGGTGTTTTGGAGTGTGTGTTTTGGAGTTTGTGTTTTGGTGCTTTGGAGTGTGTGTTTTGGTGTGTTTTGGAGTGTGTATTTTGGTGTTTTTGTAGTGTGTGTGTTTTGGAGTGTGTGTTTTGGTGTTTTGGAGTGTGTGTTTTGGTGTTTTGGAGTGTGTGTTTTGTTGTTTTGAACTGTTTTGGAGTTTGTGTTTTGGTGTTTTGGACTGTTTTGGAGTTTGTGTTTTGGTGTTTTGGACTGTTTTGGAGTGTGTGTTTTGGTGTTTTGGAGTGTGTGTTTTGGCGTTTTGGATTGTTTTCGAGTGTGTGTTTTGCTGATTGGACTGTTTTGGAGTGGTTTTGGTATTTTGGAGTGTGTGTTTTGGAGTGTGTGTTTTGGTGTGTTTAGGTGTTTTGGGGTGTGTGTTTTGGTGTTTTGGAATGTGTGCTTTGGTGTTTTGGAGTGTGTGTTTTGGTGTGTTGGAGTGTGTATTTTGGTGTTTTGGACTGTGTTTTGGAGTGTGTGCTTTGGTGTTTTGGACTGATTTGGAGTATGTGTTTTGGTGTTTTGGAGTATGTGTTTTGTTGTGTTTTGGAGTGTGTGTTTTGGAGTGTGTGTTTTGGTGTTTTGGGGGGGGTGTTTTTCTGTTTTGGTGTGTGTGTTTTGGTGTCTTGGAGTGTGTGTTTTGGTGTGTTTTGGAGTGTGTGTTTTGGCGTGTGTGTTTTGGTATTTTGGGGTGTGTGTTTTGGTGCTTTGGAGTGTGTGTTTTGGTGTTCTGGAGTATGTTTTGGTGTGTTTTGGTCTTTTTGGAGTGTGTGTTTTGGTGTTTTGGAGTGTGTGTTTAGGTGCGTTTTGGAGTGTGTATTTTGGTGTTTTTGAAGTGTGTGTTTTGGAGTGTGTGTTTTGGTGTTTTGGACTGATTTGGAGTGTGAGCTTTGGTGTTTTGGAGTGTGTTTTGGTGTGTTTTGGAGTGTGTGTTTTGGTGCTTTGGAGTGTGTGTTTTGGTGTGTTTTGGAGTGTGTGTTTTGGTGTTTTGGACTGTGTGTTTTGGAGTGTGTGCTTTGTCGATTTGGACTGATTTGGAGTGTGTGTTTTGGTGTTTTGGAGTGTGTGTTTTGGTGTGTTTTGGAGTGTGTGTTTTGGTGTATTTTGGAATGTGTGTTTTGGTGTTTTGGAGTGTGTGTTTTGGTGCTTTGGAGTGTGTGTTTTGGTGTGTTTTGGAGCGTGAGTTTTGCTGTTTTGGAGTGTGTGTTTTGGTATTTTGGACTGTTTTGGAGTGTGTGTTTTGGTGTTTTGGAATGTGTGTTTTGGTGTTCTGGAGTGTGTGTTTTGGTGTTTTGCAGTGTATGTTTTTGTGTTTTGGACTATTTTGGAGTGTGTTTTGGAGTTTTGGACTGTTTTGGAGTTTGTGTTTTAGTGTTTTGGAGTGCGTATTTTGGTGCTTTGGAGTTTAAGTTTTGGTATTTTGGAGTGTTTTGGAGTGTGTGTTTTGGTGTTTTGGAGTGCTTTGGAGTGTGTGTTTTGTTGTGTTTTGGAGTGTGTGTTTTTGTGTTTTGGATTGTGTGTTTTGGTGTGTTTTGGAGTGTGTGTTTTATTGTTTTTGGAGTGTGTGTTTTGGTGTTTTGGAGTGTGTGTTTTGGTGTTTTGGAGTGTGTGTTTAGGTGTTTTGGGGTGTGTGTTTTGGTGTTTTGGAGTCTGTGCTTTGGTGTTTTGGAGTGTGTTTTGGTGTGTTTTGGAGTGTGTGTTTTGGTGTGTTTTGGAGTGTGTGTTTTGGCGTGTGTGTTTTGGTATTTTGGGGGGTGTGTTTTGGTGTTCTGGAGTATGTGTTTTGGTGTGTTTTGGTGTTTTTGGAGTGTGTGTTTTGGTGTTTTGGAGTGTGTGTTTAGGTGCGTTTTGGAATGTGTATTTTGGTGTTTTTGGAGTGTGTGTTTTGGTGTTTTGACTATTTTGGAGTATGTTTTTTGCACTCTTTTGGAGTTTTTGTTCTGTTTTGGGCTGTTTTGGAGTTTGTCTTTTGGTGTTTTGGAGTGTTTTGGAGTGTGTATTTTGGTGTTTTGGAGTGTTTTGGAGTGTGTGTTTTGGTGTTTTGGAGTGTGTGTTTTGGTGTGTTTTGGAGTGTGTGTTTTGGTGCTTTGGAGTGTGTGTTTTGGTGTGTTTTGGAGTGTGTATTTTGGTGTTTTTGTAGTGTGTGTTTTGGAGTGTGTGTTTTGGTGTTTTGCAGTTTGTGTTTTGGTGTTTTGGAGTGTGTGTTTTGGTGTTTTGGAGTCTGTGTGTTTTGTTGTTTTGGACTGTTTTGGAGTTTGTGTTTTGGTGTTTTGGAGTGTGTGTTTAGGTGTTTTGGGGTTTGTGTTTTG
>NW_028225183.1:55488960-55526220 GCF_052327205.1 Somniosus microcephalus
GTTTTGGAGTGTGTGCTTTGGTGCTTTGGAGTGTGTTTTGGTGTGTTTTGAGTGTGTGTTTTGGTGTGTTGTAGTGTATTTTGGTGTTTTGGACTATGTGTTTTGGAGTGTGTGCTTTGGTGTTTTGGACTGAATTGGAGTGTGTGTTTTGGTGTTTTGGAGTGTGTGTTTTTGGTGTGTTTTGGAGTGTGCGTTTTGGAGTGTGTTTTTTGATGTTTCGGGTGTGTTTTTTTGTGTTTTGGAGTGTGTGTTTTGGTGTTTTGGAGTGTGTGTTTTGGTGTGTTTGGAGTGTGTGTTTTGGTGTGTTGGAGTGTGTATTTTGGTGATTGGACTGTGTGTTTTGGAGTGTGTGCTTTGTGGTTTTGGACTGGTTTGGAGTGTGTGTTTTGGTGTTTTGGAATGTGTGTTTTGGTGTGTTTTGGAGTGTGTGTTTTGGTGTGTTTTGGAGTGTGTGTTTTGGTGTTTTGGAGTGTGTGTTTTGGTGTATTCGTGTTTTGGACTGTTTTGGTGTGTGTGTTTTGGACTGATTTGGAGTGTGTGTTTTGGTGTTTTGGAGTGTGTGTTTTGGTGTGTTTTAGAGTGTTTGTTTTGGTGGTTTGGAGTGCGTGTTTTGGTGCTTTGCAGTTTGTGTTTTGGTGTTTTAGAGAGTGTGTTTTGGTGTTTTGGAGTGTGTGTTATTGGTGTTTTGGACTATTTTGGAGTATGTTTTTTGGACTCTTTTGGAGTTTTTGTACTGTTGTTTTGGGCTGTCTTGGAGTTTGTGTTTTGGTGTTTTGGAGTGTTTTGGAGTGTGTATTTTGGTGTTTTGGAGTGTTTTGGAGTGTGTGTTTTGGTGTTTTGGAGTGTTTTGGAGTGTGTGTTTTGGTGTGTTTTGGAGTGTGTGTTTTGGTGCTTTGGAGTGTGTGTTTTGGTGTGTTTTGGAGTGTGTATTTTGGTGTTTTTGTAGTGTGTGTTTTGGAGTGTGTGTTTTGGTGTTTTGGAGTGTGTGTTTTGGTGTTTTGGAGTGTGTGTTTTGTTGTTTTGGACTGTTTTGGAGTGTGTGTTTTGGTGTTTTGGACTGTTTTGGAGTTTGTGTTTTTGTGTTTTGGACTGTTTTGGAGTGTGTGTTTTGGTGTGTTTGGAGTGTGTGTTTTGGTGTGTTGGAGTGTGTATTTTGGTGTTTTGGACTGTGTGTTTTGGAGTGTGTGCTTTGGTGTTTTGGACTGATTTGGAGTGTGTGTTTTGGTGTTTTGGAGTGTGTGTTTTGGAGTGTGTGTTTTGCTGTTTTGGGGTGTGTGTTTTTCTGTTTTGGAGTGTGTGTTTTGGTGTTCTGGAGTGTGTGTTTTGGTGTGTTTTGGAGTGTGTGTTTTTGTGTGTTGGAGTGTGTATTTTGTTGTTTTGGACTGTGTGCTTTGGAGTGTGTGCTTTGTTGTTTTGGACTGATTTGGAGTGTGTGCTTTGGTGTTTTGCAGTGTGTGTTTTGTTGTGTTTTGGAGTGTGTGTTTTGGTGTGTTTTGGAGTGTGTGTTATGGTGTTTTGGAGTGTGTGTTTTGGTGCTTTGGAGTGTGTGTTTTGGTGTGTTTTTGGAGCGTGTGTTTTGCTGTTTTGGAGTGTGTGTTTTGGTGTTTTGGATTGTTTTGGAGTGTGTGTTTTGGTGTTTCGGAATGTGTGTTTTGGAGTTCTGGAGTGTGTGTTTTGGTGGTTTGCAGTGTGTGTTTTTGTGTTTTGGACTATTTTGGAGTGTGTTTTGGCGTTTTGGACTGTTTTGGAGTTTGTGTTTTGGTGTTATGGAGTGTTTTGGAGTGTGTATTTTGGTGTTTTGGAGTTAACTTTTGGTGTTTTGGAGTGTTTTGGAGTGTGTGTTTTGGTGTTTTGGAGTGCTTTGGAGTGTGTGTTTTGGTGTGTTTTGGAGTGTGTGTTTTGGTGTTTTGGAGTGTGTGTTTAGGTGTTTTGGGGTGTGTGTTTTGGTGTTTTCGAGTGTGTGTTTTGGTGTTTTGGAGTGTGTGTTTTGGTGTTTTGGAGTGTGTGTTTAGGTGTTTTGGGGTGTGTGTTTTGGTGTTTTGGAGTGTGTGCTTTGGTGCTTTGGAGTGTGTTTTGGTGTGTTTTGGAGTGTGTGTTTTGGTGTGTTGTAGTGTATTTTGGTGTTTTGGACTATGTGTTTTGGAGTGTGTGCTTTGGTGTTTTGGACTGAATTGGAGTGTGTGTTTTGGTGTTTTGGAGTGTGTGTTTTGGTGTGTTTTGGAGTGTGCGTTTTGGAGTGTGTTTTTTGGTGTTTCGGGGTGTGTTTTTTTGTGTTTTGGAGTGTGTGTTTTGGTGTTTTGGAGTGTGTGTTTTGGTGTGTTTTGGAGTGTGTGTTTTGGTGTGTTGGAGTGTGTATTTTGGTGATTGGACTGTGTGTTTTGGAGTGTGTGCTTTGTGGTTTTGGACTGGTTTGGAGTGTGTGTTTTGGTGTTTTGGAATGTGTGTTTTGTTGCGTTTTGGAGTGTGTGTTTTGGTGTGTTTTGGAGTGTGTGTTTTGGTGTTTTGGAGTGTGTGTTTTGGTGTATTCGTGTTTTGGACTGTTTTGGTGTGTGTGTTTTGGACTGATTTGGAGTGTGTGTTTTGGTGTTTTGGAGTGTGTGTTTTGGTGTGTTTTGGAGTGTTTGTTTTGGTGGTTTGGAGTGCGTGTTTTGGTGCTTTGCAGTTTGTGTTTTGGTGTTTTAGAGAGTGTGTTTTGGTGTTTTGGAGTGTGTGTTATTGGTGTTTTGGACTATTTTGGAGTATGTTTATTGGACTCTTTTGGAGTTTTTGTTCTGTTGTTTTGGGCTGTCTTGGAGTTTGTGTTTTGATGTTTTGGAGTGTTTTGGAGTGTGTATTTTGGTGTTTTGGAGTGTTTTGGAGTGTGTGTTTTGGTGTTTTGGAGTGTTTTGGAGTGTGTGTTTTGGTGTGTTTTGGAGTGTGTGTTTTGGTGCTTTGGAGTGTGTGTTTTGGTGTGTTTTGGAGTGTGTATTTTGGTGTTTTTGTAGTGTGTGTTTTGGAGTGTGTGTTTTGGTGTTTTGGAGTGTGTGTTTTGTTGTTTTGGACTGTTTTGGAGTGTGTGTTTTGGTGTTTTGGACTGTTTTGGAGTTTGTGTTTTGGTGTTTTGGACTGTTTTGGAGTGTGTGTTTTGGTGTGTTTGGAGTGTGTGTTTTGGTGTTTTGGAGTGTGTGCTTTGGTGTTTTGGACTGATTTGGAGTGTGTGTTTTGGTGTTTTGGAGTGTGTGTTTTGGTGTTTTGGGGTGTGTGTTTTTCTGTTTTGGAGTGTGTGTTTTGGTGTTTTGGAGTGTGTGTTTTGGTGTGTTTTGGAGTGTGTGTTTTTGTGTGTTGGAGTGTGTATTTTGGTGTTTTGGACTGTGTGCTTTGGAGTGTGTGCTTTGTTGTTTTGGACTGATTTGGAGTGTGTGTTTTGGTGTTTTGCAGTGTGTGTTTTGTTGTGTTTTGGAGTGTGTGTTTTGGTGTGTTTTGGAGTGTGTGTTATGGTGTTTTGGAGTGTGTGTTTTGGTGCTTTGGAGTGTGTGTTTTGGTGTGTTTTGGAGCGTGTGTTTTGCTGTTTTGGAGTGTGTGTTTTGGTGTTTTGGATTGTTTTGGAGTGTGTGTTTTGGTGTTTAGGAATGTGTGTTTTGGTGTTCTGGAGTGTGTGTTTTGGTGGTTTGCAGTGTGTGTTTTTGTGTTTTTGTGTTTTGGACTATTTTGGAGTGTGTTCTGTTGTTTTGGACTGTTTTGGAGTTTGTGCTTTCGTGTTATGGAGTGTTTTGGAGTGTGTATTTTGGTGTTTTGGAGTGTTTTGGAGTTTAAGTTTTGGTGTTTTGGAGTGTGTGTTTTGGTGTTTTGGAGTGCTTTGGACTGTGTGTTTTGGTGTGTTTTGGAGTGTGTGTTTTTGTGTTTTGGAGTGTGTGTTCAATTGTTTTTGGAGTGTGTGTTTTGGTGTTTTGGAGAGTGTGTTTTGGTGTTTTGGAGTGTGTGCTTTGGTGTTTTGGAGTGTGTTTTGGTGTGTTTTGGAGTGTGTGATTTGGTGCTTTGGAGTGTGTTTTGGTGTGTTTTGGAGTGTGTGATTTGGTGCTTTGGAGTGTGTGTTTTGGTGTGTTTTGGAGTGTGTGTTTTGGTGTGTTGGAGTGTGTATTTTGGTGTTTTGGACTGTGTGTTTTGGAGTGTGTGCTTTGTGGTTTTGGACTGATTTGGAGTGTGTGTTGGTGTTTTGGAGTGTGTGTTTTGGTGTGTTTTGGAGTGTGTGTTTTGGTGTGTTTTGGAATGTGTGTTTTGGTGTTTTGGAGTGTGTGTTTTGGTGTTTTGGGGTGTGTGTTTTTCTGTTTTGGAGTGTGTGTTTTGGTGTTTTGGAGTGTGTGTTTTGGTGTGTTTTGGAGTGTGTGTTTTTGTGTGTTGGAGTGTGTATTTTGGTGTTTTGGACTGTGTGCTTTGGAGTGTGTGCTTTGTTGTTTTGGACTGATTTGGAGTGTGTGTTTTGGTGTTTTGCAGTGTGTGTTTTGTTGTGTTTTGGAGTGTGTGTTTTGGTGTGTTTTGGAGTGTGTGTTATGGTGTTTTGGAGTGTGTGTTTTGGTGCTTTGGAGTGTGTGTTTTGGTGTGTTTTTGGAGCGTGTGTTTTGCTGTTTTGGAGTGTGTGTTTTGGTGTTTTGGATTGTTTTGGAGTGTGTGTTTTGGTGTTTAGGAATGTGTGTTTTGGTGTTCTGGAGTGTGTGTTTTGGTGGTTTGCAGTGTGTGTTTTTGTGTTTTTGTGTTTTGGACTATTTTGGAGTGTGTTCTGTTGTTTTGGACTGTTTTGGAGTTTGTGCTTTCGTGTTATGGAGTGTTTTGGAGTGTGTATTTTGGTGTTTTGGAGTTTAAGTTTTGGTGTTTTGGAGTGTGTGTTTTGGTGTTTTGGAGTGCTTTGGACTGTGTGTTTTGGTGTGTTTTGGAGTGTGTGTTTTTGTGTTTTGGAGTGTGTGTTCAATTGTTTTTGGAGTGTGTGTTTTGGTGTTTTGGAGAGTGTGTTTTGGTGTTTTGGAGTGTGTGCTTTGGTGTTTTGGAGTGTGTTTTGGTGTGTTTTGGAGTGTGTGATTTGGTGCTTTGGAGTGTGTTTTGGTGTGTTTTGGAGTGTGTGATTTGGTGCTTTGGAGTGTGTGTTTTGGTGTGTTTTGGAGTGTGTGTTTTGGTGTGTTGGAGTGTGTATTTTGGTGTTTTGGACTGTGTGTTTTGGAGTGTGTGCTTTGTGGTTTTGGACTGATTTGGAGTGTGTGTTGGTGTTTTGGAGTGTGTGTTTTGGTGTGTTTTGGAGTGTGTGTTTTGGTGTGTTTTGGAATGTGTGTTTTGGTGTTTTGGAGTGTGTGTTTTGGTGCTTTGGAGTGTGTGTTTTGGTGTGTTTTGGAGCGTGTGTTTTGCTGTTTTGGAGTGTGTGTTTTGGTATTTTGGACTGTTTTGGAGTGTGTGTTTTGGTGTTTTGGAATGAGTGTTTTGGTGTTCTGGAGTGTGTGTTTTGATTTTTTGCAGTGTATGTTTTTGTGTTTTGGACTATTTTGGAGTGTGTTTTGGAATTTTGGACTGTTTTGGAGTTTGTGTTTTGGTGTCATGGAGTGTTTTGGAGTGTGTATTTTGGTGTTTTGGAGTTTAAGTTTTGTTATTTTGGAGTGTGTGTTTTGGTGTTTTGGAGTGCTTTGGAGTGTGTGTTTTGGTGTGTTTTGGAGTGTGTGTTTTTGTGTTTTGGAGTGTGTGTTTTGGTGTGTTTTGGAGTGTGTGTTTTGGTGTTTTGGGGTGTGTGTTTTTGTGTTTTGGAGTGTGTGTTTTGGTGTTTTGGAGTGTGTGTTTTGGTGTGTTTTGGAGTGTGTGTTTTGGTGTGTTCGAGTGTGTGTTTTGGTATTTTGCAGTGTGTGTTTTTGTGTTTTGGACAATTTTGAGTGTGTTTTGGTGTTTTGGACTGTTTTGGAGTTTGTGTTCTGTTGTTTTGGGCTGTTTTGGAGTTTGTGTTTTGGTGTTTTGGAGTGTTTTGGAGTGTTGTGGACTGTTTTCAAATGTTTTGGTGTGAGTGCTCAGAGGCGATTGTTTTGGAGTGTTTTGGACTGTTTTGGACTGTTATGTAGAGTTTCGGAACGCTTGGTACGGTTTTGGAATGTTTGGGAGTGTTTTGGTGCCTTTTGTTATATTTTGGAGTGCTGTGGTGTTTTGGTGTGTTTTGGACTGTTTTGGAGTGTTCTGGTGTGCTTTTGAGTTATGTCGTGTTTTGCAGTGTTTTGGAGTGGTTTGGAGTGTTTGGGAGTGACTGTTTTGAAGCTAGTGATTTGCAGTGTTTTAGAGGGCTTCGGAGTGTATTCGAGTGTTTTGTAGTGTATGGGACTGTTTTGGAGGTTTTGGGAGTGTGCTGGCGTGTTGTGGAGTGTTTTGTAGTGTATTAGATTGTTTTGGATTGAGTGTTCAGAAGCGAGTGTTTTGGAGTATTTTGGAGGTTTTTGGACTGTTTTATAGAGTTTCGGAATGCTTGGTACTGTTTTGGAGTGTTTGGGAGTGTTTTGTACTGTATTGGAGTATTTCTGGAGTGTTTTGGTGTATTATGGACTCTTTTGGAGTGTTTGGGAGTGAGTGTTTAGAAGCGAGTGTTCTGGAGTGTTTGGAGTGTTTTGGAGTGTATGGAACTGTTCTGGAGGGTTTGGGAGTGTGTTTTGGAGTGTTTTGAGTAATTGCGTAGAAGCGAGTGTTTTGGAGTGTTACGGAGTGGTTTGGAGTCTTTTGGTGTGTTTTGAGTGAGTGCTTAGAAGCGAATGTTTTGGAGTGTTATGGAGTGTTTTCGACTGTTTTGTAGAGTTTCGGACTGCTTGTGACTGTGTTGGAGTGTTTGGGAGTGTTTTGGATTGTTTTGGAGTGCTGTGGTGTTTTGGTCTGCTTTGGAGTGTTTTGGAGTGTTGTGGAATGTTTTGGTGTGTTTTTGAGTTATGGAGTGTTTTGGAGTGATTTAGAGTGGTTTGGAGTGTTTGGGACTGTTCTGGAGGGTTTGGAAGTGTTTTGGAGTCTTTAGGTGTGTTTTGCATCGTTTTGGAGTGTTTTGGTGTGATTTGCGTTATGGAGTGTTTCGGAGTGTTTTGGACTGTTTTCAAATGTTTCGGAATGAGTGCTTAGAAGCGATTGTTTTGGAGTGTTTTATGGAGTGTTTTTTGAAGTGTTATTTGGAGTTTTTTTTGGAGTGTTTTTTGGAGTGTGTTTTTTGGAGTGCGTTTTTTGATGTGTGTTTTTTCGGAATCTTTTGTATTTTTTGAGTGTTGTGGTGTTTTGGACTGTTTTGGAGTGTTGTGGAATGTTCTGGTGTGTTTTTGAGTTATTTCGTGTTTGAAGTGTTTTGGAGTGGATTGGAGTGACTGTTTTGAAGCGAGTGTTTCGGAGCGTTTTAGAGGGTTTCGGAGTGTATGGGACTCTTTTGGAGTGTTTGGGAGTGTTTTGGACTCTTTTGGTGTGTTTTGGATCGTTTGGCGTGATGTTGAGTTTAGAGTGATTTAGAGTGAGTTCTTAGTAGCCAGTGTTTTGATGTGTTTTGTGTGTTATGGAGTGTTTTGAAGTGTTTCGTAGTGTAAGGGACTGTTTTGGAGCGTTTGGGAGTGTGCTGGCGTGTTGTGGAGTGTTTTGCAGTGTATTCGAGTGTTTGGGATCGAGTGTTTAGAAACGAGTGTTTTGGAGTGTTTTGGACTGTTTTGTAGAGTTTCGGAATGCTTGCTACTGTTTTGGAGTGTTTGGGAGTGTTTTGGTGTTGTGCAGTGCTTTGCACTGATTTGGACTGTTTTGAATATTTAGGAGCGAGTGCTTTGGAGTATTTTGGACTGTTTTTAGAGTATCGGAGTGCTTGGGAGTGTTTTGGAGTGTTTGGGAGTGTATTGTACTGTATTGGAGTATTTCTGGAGTGTTTTGGTGTATTATGGACTCTTTTGGAGTGTTTGGGAGTGAGTGTTTAGAAGCGAGTGTTCTGGAGTGTTTGGAGTGTTTTGGAGTGTATGGAACTGTTCTGGAGGGTTTGGGAGTGTGTTTTGGAGTGTTTTGAGTAATTGCGTAGAAGCGAGTGTTTTGGAGTGTTACGGAGTGGTTTGGAGTCTTTTGGTGTGGTTTTGGAGTGTATGGGACTGTTCTGGAGGGTTTGGGAGTGTGTTGGAGTGTTTTGGTGTGTTTTGAGTGAGTGCTTAGAAGCGAATGTTTTGGAGTGTGATGGAGTGTTTTCGACTGTTTTGTAGAGTTTCGGACTGCTTGTGACTGTGTTGGAGTGTTTGGGAGTGTTTTGGATTGTTTTGGAGTGCTGTGGTGTTTTGGTCTGCTTTGGAGTGTTTTGGAGTGTTGTGGAATGTTTTGGTGTGTTTTTGAGTTATGGAGTGGTTTGGAGTGTTTGGGACTGTTCTGGAGGGTTTGGAAGTGTGTTGGAGTGTTTTGGAGTCTTTAGGTGTGTTTTGCATCGTTTTGGAGTGTTTTGGTGTGATTTGCGTTATGGAGTGTTTCGGAGTGTTTTGGACTGTTTTCAAATGTTTCGGAATGAGTGCTTAGAAGCGATTGTTTTGGAGTGTTTTCTGGAGTGTTTTTTGAAGTGTTATTTGGAGTTTTTTTTGGAGTGTTTTTTGGAGTGTGTTTTTTGGAGTGCGTTTTTTGATGTGTATTTTTTCGGAATCTTTTGTATTTTTTGAGTGTTGTGGTGTTTTGGACTGTTTTGGAGTGTTGTGGAATGTTCTGGTGTGTTTTTGAGTTATTTCGTGTTTGAAGTGTTTTGGAGTGGATTGGAGTGACTGTTTTGAAGCGAGTGTTTCGGAGCGTTTTAGAGGGTTTCGGAGTGTATGGGACTCTTTTGGAGTGTTTGGGAGTGTTTTGGACTCTTTTGGTGTGTTTTGGATCGTTTGGCGTGATGTTGAGTTTAGAGTGATTTAGAGTGAGTTCTTAGTAGCCAGTGTTTTGATGTATTTTGTGTGTTATGGAGTGTTTTGAAGTGTTTCGTAGTGTAAGGGACTGTTTTGGAGCGTTTGGGAGTGTGCTGGCGTGTTGTGGAGTGTTTTGCAGTGTATTAGAGTGTTTGGGATCGAGTGTTTAGAAACGAGTGTTTTGGAGTGTTTTGGACTGTTTTGTAGAGTTTCGGAATGCTTGCTACTGTTTTGGAGTGTTTGGGAGTGTTTTGGTGTTGTGCAGTGCTTTGCACTGATTTGGACTGTTTTGAATATTTAGGAGCGAGTGCTTTGGAGTATTTCGGAGTATTTTGGACTGTTTTTAGAGTATCGGAGTGCTTGGGAGTGTTTTGGAGTGTTTGGGAGTGTATTGTACTGTATTGGAGTATTTCTGGAGTGTTTTGGTGTATTATGGACTCTTTTGGAGTGTTTGGGAGTGAGTGTTTAGAAGCGAGTGTTCTGGAGTGTTTGGAGTGTTTTGGAGTGTATGGAACTGTTCTGGAGGGTTTGGGAGTCTGTTTTGGAGTGTTTTGAGTAATTGCGTAGAAGCGAGTGTTTTGGAGTGTTACGGAGTGGTTTGGAGTCTTTTGGTGTGGTTTTGGAGTGTATGGGACTGTTCTGGAGGGTTTGGGAGTGTGTTGGAGTGTTTTGGTGTGTTTTGAGTGAGTGCTTAGAAGCGAATGTTTTGGAGTGATATGGAGTGTTTTCGACTGTTTTGTAGAGTTTCGGACTGCTTGTGACTGTGTTGGAGTGTTTGGGAGTGTTTTGGATTGTTTTGGAGTGCTGTGGTGTTTTGGTCTGCTTTGGAGTGTTTTGGAGTGTTGTGGAATGTTTTGGTGTGTTTTTGAGTTATGGAGTGTTTTGGAGTGATTTAGAGTGGTTTGGAGTGTTTGGGACTGTTCTGGAGGGTTTGGAAGTGTGTTGGAGTGTTTTGGAGTCTTTAGGTGTGTTTTGCATCGTTTTGGAGTGTTTTGGTGTGATTTGCGTTATGGAGTGTTTCGGAGTGTTTTGGACTGTTTTCAAATGTTTCGGAATGAGTGCTTAGAAGCGATTGTTTTGGAATGTTTTATGGAGTGTTTTTTGAAGTGTTATTTGGAGTTTTTTTTGGAGTGTTTTTTGGAGTGTGTTTTTTGGAGTGCGTTTTTTGATGTGTGTTTTTTCGGAATCTTTTGTATTTTTTGAGTGTTGTGGTGTTTTGGACTGTTTTGGAGTGTTGTGGAATGTTCTGGTGTGTTTTTGAGTTATTTCGTGTTTGAAGTGTTTTGGAGTGGATTGGAGTGACTGTTTTGAAGCGAGTGTTTCGGAGCGTTTTAGAGGGTTTCGGAGTGTATGGGACTCTTTTGGAGTGTTTGGGAGTGTTTTGGACTCTTTTGGTGTGTTTTGGATCGTTTGGCGTGATGTTGAGTTTAGAGTGATTTAGAGTGAGTTCTTAGTAGCCAGTGTTTTGATGTGTTTTGTGTGTTATGGAGTGTTTTGAAGTGTTTCGTAGTGTAAGGGACTGTTTTGGAGCGTTTGGGAGTGTGCTGGCGTGTTGTGGAGTGTTTTGCAGTGTATTCGAGTGTTTGGGATCGAGTGTTTAGAAACGAGTGTTTTGGAGTGTTTTGGACTGTTTTGTAGAGTTTCGGAATGCTTGCTACTGTTTTGGAGTGTTTGGGAGTGTTTTGGTGTTGTGCAGTGCTTTGCACTGATTTGGACTGTTTTGAATATTTAGGAGCGAGTGCTTTGGAGTATTTCGGAGTATTTTGGACTGTTTTTAGAGTATCGGAGTGCTTGGGAGTGTTTTGGAGTGTTTGGGAGTGTATTGTACTGTATTGGAGTATTTCTGGAGTGTTTTGGTGTATTATGGACTCTTTTGGAGTGTTTGGGAGTGAGTGTTTAGAAGCGAGTGTTCTGGAGTGTTTGGAGTGTTTTGGAGTGTATGGAACTGTTCTGGAGGGTTTGGGAGTGTGTTTTGGAGTGTTTTGAGTAATTGCGTAGAAGCGAGTGTTTTGGAGTGTTACGGAGTGGTTTGGAGTCTTTTGGTGTGGTTTTGGAGTGTATGGGACTGTTCTGGAGGGTTTGGGAGTGTGTTGGAGTGTTTTGGTGTGTTTTGAGTGAGTGCTTAGAAGCGAATGTTTTGGAGTGTTATGGAGTGTTTTCGACTGTTTTGTAGAGTTTCGGACTGCTTGTGACTGTGTTGGAGTGTTTGGGAGTGTTTTGGATTGTTTTGGAGTGCTGTGGTGTTTTGGTCTGCTTTGGAGTGTTTTGGAGTGTTGTGGAATGTTTTGGTGTGTTTTTGAGTTATGGAGTGTTTTGGAGTGATTTAGAGTGGTTTGGAGTGTTTGGGACTGTTCTGGAGGGTTTGGAAGTGTTTTGGAGTCTTTAGGTGTGTTTTGCATCGTTTTGGAGTGTTTTGGTGTGATTTGCGTTATGGAGTGTTTCGGAGTGTTTTGGACTGTTTTCAAATGTTTCGGAATGAGTGCTTAGAAGCGATTGTTTTGGAATGTTTTATGGAGTGTTTTTTGAAGTGTTACTTGGAGTTTTTTTTGGAGTGTTTTTTGGAGTGTGTTTTTTGGAGTGCGTTTTTTGATGTGTGTTTTTTCGGAATCTTTTGTATTTTTTGAGTGTTGTGGTGTTTTGGACTGTTTTGGAGTGTTGTGGAATGTTCTGGTGTGTTTTTGAGTTATTTCGTGTTTGAAGTGTTTTGGAGGGGATTGGAGTGACTGTTTTGAAGCGAGTGTTTCGGAGCGTTTTAGAGGGTTTCGGAGTGTATGGGACTCTTTTGGAGTGTTTGGGAGTGTTTTGGACTCTTTTGGTGTGTTTTGGATCGTTTGGCGTGATGTTGAGTTTAGAGTGATTTAGAGTGAGTTCTTAGTAGCCAGTGTTTTGATGTGTTTTGTGTGTTATGGAGTGTTTTGAAGTGTTTCGTAGTGTAAGGGACTGTTTTGGAGCGTTTGGGAGTGTGCTGGCGTGTTGTGGAGTGTTTTGCAGTGTATTCGAGTGTTTGGGATCGAGTGTTTAGAAACGAGTGTTTTGGAGTGTTTTGGACTGTTTTGTAGAGTTTCGGAATGCTTGCTACTGTTTTGGAGTGTTTGGGAGTGTTTTGGTGTTGTGCAGTGCTTTGCACTGATTTGGACTGTTTTGAATATTTAGGAGCGAGTGCTTTGGAGTATTTCGGAGTATTTTGGACTGTTTTTAGAGTATCGGAGTGCTTGGGAGTGTTTTGGAGTGTTTGGGAGTGTATTGTACTGTATTGGAGTATTTCTGGAGTGTTTTGGTGTATTATGGACTCTTTTGGAGTGTTTGGGAGTGAGTGTTTAGAAGCGAGTGTTCTGGAGTGTTTGGAGTGTTTTGGAGTGTATGGAACTGTTCTGGAGGGTTTGGGAGTGTGTTTTGGAGTGTTTTGAGTAATTGCGTAGAAGCGAGTGTTTTGGAGTGTTACGGAGTGGTTTGGAGTCTTTTGGTGTGGTTTTGGAGTGTATGGGACTGTTCTGGAGGGTTTGGGAGTGTGTTGGAGTGTTTTGGTGTGTTTTGAGTGAGTGCTTAGAAGCGAATGTTTTGGAGTGTTATGGAGTGTTTTCGACTGTTTTGTAGAGTTTCGGACTGCTTGTGACTGTGTTGGAGTGTTTGGGAGTGTTTTGGATTGTTTTGGAGTGCTGTGGTGTTTTGGTCTGCTTTGGAGTGTTTTGGAGTGTTGTGGAATGTTTTGGTGTGTTTTTGAGTTATGGAGTGGTTTGGAGTGTTTGGGACTGTTCTGGAGGGTTTGGAAGTGTGTTGGAGTGTTTTGGAGTCTTTAGGTGTCTTTTGCATCGTTTGGAGTGTTTTGGTGTGATTTGAGTTATGGAGTGTTTCGGAGTGTTTTGGACTGTTTTCAAATGTTTCGGAATGAGTGCTTAGAAGCGATTGTTTTGGAGTGTTTTCTGGAGTGTTTTTTGAAGTGTTATTTGGAGTTTTTTTTTTGGAGTGTTTTTTGGAGTGTGTTTTTTGGAGTGCGTTTTTTGGTGTGTGTTTTTTCGGAGTGTTTTGTATTTTTTGAGTGTTGTGGTGTTTTGGCCGGTTTGGAGTGTTGTGGAATGTTCTGGTGTGTTTTTGAGTTATTTCGTGTTTGAAGTGTTTTGGAGTGGATTGGAGTGACTGTTTTGAAGCGAGTGTTTCGGAGCGTTTTAGAGGGTTTCGGAGTGTATGGGACTCTTTTGGAGTGTTTGGGAATGTTTTGGACTCTTTTGGTGCGTTTTGGATCGTTTGGCGTGATGTTGAGTTTAGAGTGATTTAGAGTGAGTGCTTAGTAGCCAGTGTTTTGATGTGTTTGTGTGTTATGGAGTGTTTTGAAGTGTTTCGTAGTGTATGGGACTGTTTTGGAGCGTTTGGGAGTGTGCTGGCGTGTTGTGGAGTGTTTTGCAGTGTATTAGAGTGTTTTGGATCGAGTGTTTAGAAACGAGTGTTTTGGAGTGTTTTGGACTGTTTTGTAGAGTTTCGGAATGCTTGCTACTGTTTTGGAGTGTTTGGGAGTGTTTTGGTGTGCAGTGTTTTGCACTGTTCTGGACTGTTTTGAATTTTTAGGAGCGAGTGCTTTGGTGTATTTCGGAGTGTTTTGCACAGTTTTGTAGAGTATCGGAGTGCTTGGGAGTGTTTTGGAGTGTTTTGTAGTGTTTGGGAGTGTACTGAACTGTATTGGAGTTTTTCTGGAGTGTTTTGGTGTGTTATGGACTCTTTTGGAGTGTTTGGGAGTGACTGTTTAGAAGCGAGTGTTCTGGAGAGTTTGGAGGGTTTTGGAGTGTATGGAACTGTTCTGGAGGGTTTGGGAGTGTGTTGGAGTGTTGTGCAGTGTTTTGCACTGTTTTGGAGTGCATTGAATTTTTGGAGCGAGTGTTTTGGAGTATTTCGGCGTGTTTTGGACTGTTTTGTGGAGTATCGGAGAGTTTTGGAGTGTTTTGGAGTGGTTTGGAGTGTTTGGGAGAGCCTGTTTAGAGGCGAATGTTTGGAGAATTTTGAAGTGTATGGGACTGTTCTGGTGGGTTTGGGAGTGTGTTGGAGTGTTTTGGAGACTTTAGGTGTGTTTTGCATCGTTTGCATTGTTTTGGTGTGTTTTGGACTGTTTTCAAATGTTTTGGTGTGAGTGCTCAGAGGCGATTGTTTTGGAGTGTTTTGGACTGTTTTGGAGTGTTCTGGTGTGTTTTTGAGTTATGTCGTGTTTTGGAGTGTTTTGGAGTGGTTTGGAGTGTTTGGGAGTGACTGTTTTGAACCTAGTGAGTTGGAGTGTTTTAGAGGGCGTCGGAGTGTATTCGAGTGTTTTGGAGTGTATGGGACTGTTTTGGAGGTTTTGGGAGTGTGCTGGCGTGTTGTGGAGTGTTTCGTAGTGTATTAGAGTGTTTTGGATTGAGTGTTCAGAAGCGAGTGTTTTGGAGTATTTTGGAGAATTTTGGACTGTTTTATATAGTTTCGGAATGCTTGGTACTGTTTTGGAGTGTTTGGGAGTGTTTTGGTGTTGTGCAGTGCTTTGCACTGATTAGGAGTGTTTTGAATTTTTAGGAGCGAGTGTTTTGGAGTATTTCGGAGTATTTTGGACAGTTTTTAGAGTATCGGAGTGCTTGGGAGTGTTTTGGAGTGTTTGGGAGTGTATTGTACTGTATTGGAGTATTTCTGGAGTGTTTTGGTGTATTATGGACTCTTTTGGAGTGTTTGGGAGTGACTGTTTAGAAGCGAGTGTTCTGGAGTGTTTGGAGGGTTTTGGAGTGTATGGAACTGTTCTGGAGGGTTTGGGAGTGTGTTTTGGAGTGTTTTGAGTAATTGCGTAGAAGCGAGTGTTTTGGAGTGTTACGGAGTGGTTTGGAGTCTTTTGGTGTGGTTTTGGAGTGTATGGGACTGTTCTGGAGGGTTTGGGAGTGTGTTGGAGTGTTTTGGTGTGTTTTGAGTGAGTGCTTAGAAGCGAATGTTTTGGAGTGTTATGGAGTGTTTTCGACTGTTTTGTAGAGTTTCGGACTGCTTGTGACTGTGTTGGAGTGTTTGGGAGTGTTTTGGAGTGTTCTGGATTGTTTTGGATTGTTTTGGAGTGCTGTGGTGTTTTGGTCTGCTTTGGAGTGTTTTGGAGTGTTGTGGAATGTTTTGGTGTGTTTTTGAGTTATGGAGTGTTTCGGAGTGATTTGGAGTGGTTTGGAGTGTTTGGGACTGTTCTGGAGGGTTTGGAAGTGTGTTGGAGTGTTTTGGAGTCTTTAGGTGTGTTTGGCATCGTTTTGGAGTGTTTTGGTGTGATTTGAGTTATGGAGTGTTTCGGAGTGTTTTGGGCTGTTTTCAAATGTTTCGGAATGAGTGCTTAGAAGAGATTGTTTTGGAGTGTTTTCTGGAGTGTTTTTTGAAGTGTTATTTGGAGTATTTTCTTGGTGTTTTTTGGAGTGTGTTTTTTGGAGTGCGTTTTTTGGTGTGTGTTTTTTCGGAGTGTTTTGTATTTTTTGAGTGTTGTGGTGTTTTGGACTGTTTTGGAGTGTTGTGGAATGTTCTGGTGTATTTTTGGGTTATTTCGTTTTGGAAGTGTTTTGGAGTGGATTGGAGTGACTGTTTTGAAGCGAGTGTTTCGGAGCGTTTTAGAGGGTTTCGGAGTGTATGGGACTCTTTTGGAGTGTTTGGGAGAGTTTTGGACTCTTTTGGTATGTTTTGGATCGTTTGGCGTGATGTTGAGTTTAGAGTGATTTAGAGTGAGTGGTTAGTAGCCAGTGTTTTGATGTGTTTTGTGTGTTATGGAGTGTTTTGAAGTGTTTCGTAGTGTATGGGACTGTTTTGGAGCGTTTGGGAGTGTGCTGGCGTGTTGTGGAGTGTTTTGCAGTGTGTTAGAGTGTTTTGGATCGAGTGTTTAGAAACGAGTGTTTGGGAGTTTTTTGGTGTGCAGTGTTTTGCACTGTTTTGGATTGTTTTGAATTTTTAGGAGCGAGTGCTTTGGAGTATTTCGGAGTGTTTTGTCCAGTTTTGTAGAGTATCGGGGTGCTTGGGAGTGTTTTGGAGTGTTTTGTAGTGTTTGGGAGTGTTTGGGAGTGTATTGAACTGTATTGGAGTTTTTCTGGAGTGTTTTGGTGTGTTATGGACTCTTTTGGAGTGTTTGGGAGTGACTGTTTAGAAGCGAGTGTTCTGGAGAGTTTGGAGGGTTTTGGAGTGTATGGAACTGCTCTGGAGGGTTTGGGAGTGTGTTGAAGTGTTGTGCAGTGTCTTGCACTGTTTTGAAGAGCATTGAATTTTTGGAGCGAGTGCTTTGGAGTATTTCGGCGTGTTTTGGATTTTTTTGTAGAGTATCGGAGAGTTTTGGAGCGTTTTGGAGTGGTTTGGAGTGTTTGGGAGAGCCTGTTTAGAGGCGAATGTTTGGAGGATTTTGAAGTGTATGGGACTGTTCTGGAGGGTTTGGGAGTGTGTTGGAGTGTTTTGGAGTCTTTAGGTGTGTTTTGCATCGTTTGGATTGTTTTGGTGTGTTTTGGACTGTTTTCAAATGTTTTGGTGTGAGGGCTCAGAGGCGATTGTTTTGGAGTGTTTTGGACTGTTTTGGACTGTTATGTAGAGTTTCGGAACGCTTGGTACGGTTTTGGAATGTTTGGGAGTGTTTTGGAGTCTTTTGTTATGTTTTGGAGTGCTGTGGTGTTTTGGTGTGTTTTG
Source organism: Somniosus microcephalus (assembly GCF_052327205.1). Taxonomy (NCBI): domain Eukaryota; kingdom Metazoa; phylum Chordata; class Chondrichthyes; order Squaliformes; family Somniosidae; genus Somniosus; species Somniosus microcephalus. The sequence continues at coordinate 55,505,454 of NW_028225183.1, forward strand.
GACTGTTTTGGAGTGTTCTGGTGTGTTTTTGAGTTAAGTCGTGTTTTGGAGTGTTTTGGAGTGGTTTGGAGTGTTTGGGAGTGACTGTTTTGAAGCTAGTGATTTGGAGTGTTTTAGAGGGCTTCGGAGTGTATTCGAGTGTTTTGGAGTGTATGGGACTGTTTTGGAGGTTTTTGGAGTGTGCTGGCGTGTTGTGGAGTGTTTTGTAGTGTATTAGAGTGTTTTGGATTGGGTGTTCAGAAGCGAGTGTTTTGGAGTATTTTGGAGATTTTTGGACTGTTTTATAGAGTTTCGGAATGCTTTGTACTGTTTTGGAGTGTTTGGGAGTGTTTTGGTGCTGTGCAGCGCTTTGCACTGATTTGGAGTGTTTTGAATTTTTAGGAGCGAGTGTTTTGGAGTATTTCGGAGTATTTTGGACAGTTTTTAGAGTATCGGAGTGCTTGGGAGTGTTTTGGAGTGTTTGGGAGTGTATTGGAATATTTCTGGAGTGTTTTGGTGTATTATGGACTCTTTTGGAGTGTTTGTGAGTGACTGTTTAGAAGCGAGTGTTCTGGAGTGTTTGGAGGGTTTTGGAGTGTATGGAACTGTTCTGGAGGGTTTGGGAGTGTGTTTTGGAGTGTTTTGAGTAATTGCGTAGAAGCGAGTGTTTTGGAGTGTTACGGAGTGGTTTGGAGTCTTTTTGTGTGGTTTTGGAGTGTATGGGACTGTTCTGGAGGGTTTGGGAGTGTGTTGGAGTGTTTTGGTGTGGTTTGAGTGAGTGCTTAGGAGCGAATGTTTTGGAGTGTTATGGAGTGTTTTCGACTGTTTTGTAGAGTTTCGGCCTGCTTGTGACTGTGTTGGAGTGTTTGGGAGTGTTTTGGAGTGTTCTGGATTGTTTTGGATTGTTTTGGAGTGCTGTGGTGTTTTGGTCTGCTTTGGAGTGTTTTGGAGTGTTGTGGAATGTTTTGGTGTGTTTTTGAGTTATGGAGTGTTTTGGAGTGATTTGGAGTGGTTTGGAGTGTTTGGGACTGTTCTGGAGGGTTTGGAAGTGTGTTGGAGTGTTTTGGATTCTTTAGGTGTGTTTTGCATCGTTTTGGAGTGTTTTGGTGTGATTTGAGTTATGGAGTGTTTCGGAGTGTTTTGGGCTGTTTTCAAATGTTTCGGAATGAGTGCTTAGAAGCGATTGTTTTGGAGTGTTTTCTGGAGTGTTTTTTGAAGTGTTATTTGGAGTATTTTTTTGGTGTTTTTTGGAGTGTGTTTTTTGGAGTGCGTTTTTTGGAGTGTGTTTTTTGGAGTGCGTTTTTTGGAGTGTGTTTTTTGGAGTGCGTTTTTTGGTGTGGGTTTTTTCGGAGTGTTTTGTATTTTTTGAGTGTTGTGGTGTTTTGGACTGTTTTGGAGTGTTGTGGAATGTTCTGGTGTGTTTTTGGGTTATTTCGTTTTGGAAGTGTTTTGGAGTGGATTGGAGTGACTGTTTTGAAGCGAGTGTTTCGGAGCGTTTTAGAGGGTTTCGGAGTGTATGGGACTCTTTTGGAGTGTTTGGGAGAGTTTTGGACTCTTTTGGTATGTTTTGGATCGTTTGGCGTGATGTTGAGTTTAGAGTGATTTAGAGTGAGTGGTTAGTAGCCAGTGTTTTGATGTGTTTTGTGTGTTATGGAGTGTTTTGAAGTGTTTCGTAGTGTATGGGACTGTTTTGGAGCGATTGGGAGTGTGCTGGCGTGTTGTGGAGTGTTTTGCAGTGTATTAGAGTGTTTTGGATCGAGTGTTTAGAAACGAGTGTTTTGGAGTGTTTTGGACTGTTTTGTAGAGTTTCGGAATGCTTGGTACTGTTTTGGAGTGTTTGGGAGTGTTTTGGTGTGCAGTGTTTTTCACTGTTTTGGATTGTTTTGAATTTTTAGGAGCGAGTGCTTTGGAGTATTTCGGAGTGTTTTGTACAGTTTTGTAGAGTATCGGGGTGCTTGGGAGTGTTTTGGAGTGTTTTGTAGTGTTTGGGAGTGTTTGGGAGTGTATTGAACTGTATTGGAGTTTTTCTGGAGTGTTTTGGTGTGTTATGGACTCTTTTGGAGTATTTGGGAGTGACTGTTTAGAAGCGAGTGTTCTGGAGAGTTTGGAGGGTTTTGGAGTGTATGGAACTGCTCTGGAGGGTTTGGGAGTGTGTTGAAGTGTTGTGCAGTGTTTTGCACTGTTTTGGAGAGCATTGAATTTTTGGAGCGAGTGCTTTGGAGTATTTCGGCGTGTTTTGGATTGTTTTGTAGAGTATCGGAGAGTTTTGGAGCGTTTTGGAGTGGTTTGGAGTGTTTGGGAGAGCCTGTTTAGAGGCGAATGTTTGGAGGATTTTGAAGTGTATGGGACTGTTCTGGTGGGTTTGGGAGTGTGTTGGAGTGTTTTGGAGACTTTAGGTGTGTTTTGCATCGTTTGGATTGTTTTGGTGTGTTTTGGACTGTTTTCAAATGTTTTGGTGTGAGTGCTCAGAGGCGATTGTTTTGGAGTGTTTTGGACTCTTATGTAGAGTTTCGGAACGCTTGGTACGGTTTTGGAATGTTTGGGAGTGTTTTGGAGTCTTTTGTTATGTTTTGGAGTGCTGTGGTGTTTTGGTGTGTTTTGGACTGTTTTGGAGTGTTCTGGTGTGTTTTTGAGTTAAGTCGTGTTTTGGAGTGGTTTGGGGTGTTTGGGAGTGACTGTTTTGAAGCTAGTGATTTGTAGTGTTTTAGAGGGCTTCGGAGTGTATTCGAGTGTTTTGGAGTGTTTGGGAGTGTTTTGGTGCTGTGCAGTGCTTTGCACTGATTTGGACTGTTTTGAATATTTAGGAGCGAGTGTTTTGGAGTGTATGGGAGTGTTCTGGAGGGTTTGGGAGTGTGTTGGAGTGTTTTTGTGTGTTTTGAGTGAGTGCTTAGAAGCGAATGTTTTGGAGTGTTATGGAGTGTTTTCGACTGTTTTGTAGAGTTTCGGACTGCTTGTGACTGTGTTGGAGTGTTTGGGAGTGTTTTGGAGTGTTCTGGATTTTTTGGAGTGTTGTGGTGTTTTGGTCTGCTTTGGAGTGTTTTGGGGTGTTGTGGAATGTTTTGGTGTGTTTTTGAGTTATGGAGTGTTTTGGAGTGATTTGGAGTGGTTTGAAGTGTTTGGGACTGTTCTGGACGGTTTGGAAGTGTGTTGGAGTGTTTTGGAGTCTTTAGGTGTGTTTTCCATCGTTTTGGAGTGCTTTGGTGTGATTTGAGTTATGGAGTGTTTCGGAGTGTTTTGGACTGTTTTCAAATGTTTTGGCGTGAGAGCTTAGAAGCGATTGTTTTGGAGTGTTTTCTGGAGTGATCTTTGAAGTGTTTTTTGGAGTTATTTTTTGGACTGTTTTTTGGAGTGTTTTTTGGAATGCGTTTTTTGGTGCGTGTTTTTTCGGTGTTTTGTATTTTTTGGGTGTTGTGGTGTTTTGGACTGTTTTGGAGTGTTGTGGAATGTTCTGGTGTGTATTTGAGTTATTTATGTTTGAAGTGTTTTGGAGTGGATTGGAGTGACTGTTTTGAAGCGAGTGTTTCGGAGCGTTTTAGAGGGTTTCGGAGTGTATTGGACTCTTTTGGAGTGTTTGGGAGTGTTTTGGACTCTTTTGGTGTGTTTTGGATCGTTTGGCGTGATGTTGAGTTTAGAGTGATTTAGAGTGAGTGCTTAGTAGCCAGTGTTTTGATGTGTTTTGTGTGTTATGGAGTGTTTTGAAGTGTTTCGTAGTGTATGGGACTGTTTTGGAGCGTTTAGGAGTGCGCTGGCGTGTTGTGGAGTGTTTTGCAGTGTATTAGAGTGTTTTGGATCGAGTGTTTAGAAACGAGTGTTTTGGAGTGTTTTGTAGAGTTTCGGAATGCTTGGTACTGTTTTGGAGTGTTTGGGAGTGTTTTGGTGTGCAGTGTTTTGCACTGTTTTGGATTGTTTTGAATTTTTAGGAGCGAGTGCTTTGGAGTATTTCGGAGTGTTTTGTACAGTTTTGTAGAGAATCGGGGTGCTTGGGAGTGTTTTGGAGTGTTTTGTAGTGTTTGGGAGTGTTTGGGAGTGTATTGAACTGTATTGGAGTTTTTCTGGAGTGTTTTGGTGTGTTATGGACTCTTTTGGAGTGTTTTGGGAGTGACTGTTTAGAAGCGAGTGTTCTGGAGAGGTTGGAGGGTTTTGGAGTGTATGGAACTGCCCTGGGGGTGTTTTGGAATGTGTGTTTTGGTGTTCTGGAGTGTGTGTTTTGGTGTTTTACAGTGTGTGTTTTTGTGTTTTGGACTGTTTTGGAGTTTGTGTTCTGTTGTTTTGGACTGTTTTGGAGTTTGTGCTTTCCTGTTATGGAGTGTTTTGGAGTGTGTATTTTGGTGTTTTGAAGTGTTTTGGAGTTTAAGTTTTGGTGTTTTGGAGTGCTTTGGAGTGTGTGTTTTGGTGTGTTTTGGAGTGTGTGTTTTTGTGTTTTGGAGTGTGTGTTCAATTGTTTTTGGAGTGTGTGTTTTGGTGTTTTGGAGAGTGTGTTTTGGTGTTTTGGAGTGTGTGCTTTGGTGTTTTGGAGTGTGTTTTGGTGTGTTTTGGAGTGTGTGATTTGGTGCTTTGGAGTGTGTGTTTTGGTGTGTTTTGGAGTGTGTGTTTTGGTGTGTTGGAGTGTGTATTTTGGTGTTTTGGACTGTGTGTTTTGGAGTGTGTGCTTTGTCGTTTTGGACTGATTTGGAGTGTGTGTTTTGGTGTTTTGGAGTGTGTGTTTTGGTGTGTTTTGGAGAGTGTGTTTTGGTGTGTTTTGGAATGTGTGTTTTGGTGTTTTGGAGTGTGTGTTTTGGTGCTTTGGAGTATGTGTTTTGGTGTGTTTTGGAGCGTGTGTTTTGCTGTTTGGGAGTGTGTGTTTTGGTATTTTGGACTGTTTTGGAGTGTGTGTTTTGGTGTTTTGGAGTATGTGTTTTGTTGTGTTTTGGAATGTGTGTTTTGGCGTGTGTGTTTTGGTATTTTGGGGTGTGTGTTTTGGTGTTCTGGAGTATGTGTTTTGGTGTGTTTTGGTGTTTTTGGAGTGTGTGTTTTGGTGTTTTGGAGTGTGTATTTAGGTGCGTTTTGGAGTGTGTATTTTGGTGTTTTTGGAGTGTGTGTTTTGGAGTGTGTGTTTTGGTGTGTTGGAGTGTGTATTTTGGTGTTTTGGACTGTGTGTTTTGGAGTGTGTGCTTTGTCGTTTTGGACTGATTTGGAGTGTGTGTTTTGTTGTTTTGGAGTGTGTGTTTTGGTGTGTTTTGGAGAGTGTGTTTTGGTGTGTTTTGGAATGTGTGTTTTGGTGTTTTGGAGTGTGTGTTTTGGTGCTTTGGAGTGTGTGTTTTGGTGTGTTTTGGAGCGTGTGTTTTGCTGTATTGGAGTGTGTGTTTTGGTATTTTGGACTGTTTTGGAGTGTGTGTTTTGGTGTTTTGGAATGAGTGTTTTGGTGTTCTGGAGTGTGTGTTTTGGTGTTTTGCAGTGTATGTTTTTGTGTTTTGGACTATTTTGGAGTGTGTTTTGGAATTTTGGACTGTTTTGGAGTTTGTGTTTTGGTGTCATGGAGTGTTTTGGAGTGTGTATTTTGGTGTTTTGGAGTTTAAGTTTTGGTATTTTGGAGTGTTTTGGAGTGTGTGTTTTGGTGTTTTTGAGTGCTTTGGAGTGTGTGTTTTGGTGTGTTTTGGAGTGTGTGTTTTTGTGTTTTGGAGTGTGTGTTTTGGTGTGTTTTGGAGTGTGCGTTTTATTGTTTTTGGAGTGTGTGTTTTGGTGTTTTGGAGTGTGTGTTTTGGTGTTTTGGAGTGTGTGTTTAGGAGTTTTGGGGTGTGTGTTTTGGTGTGTTGGAGTCTGTGCTTTGGTGTTTTGGAGTGTGTTTTGGAGTGTGTGTTTTGGTGTGTTGGAGTGTATTTTGGTGTTTTGGACTGTGTGTTTTGGAGTGTGTGCTTTGGTGTTTTGGACTGATTTGGAGTGTGTGTATTGGTGTTTTGGAGTGTGTGTTTTATTGTGTTTTGGAGTGTGTGTTTTGGAGTGTGTGTTTTGGTGTTTTGGGGTGTGTGTTTTTGTGTTTTGGAGTGTGTGTTTTGGTGTTTTGGAGTGTGTGTTTTGGTGTGTTTTGGAGTGTGTGTTTGAAGCGAGTGTTCTGGAGAGTTTGGAGGGTTTTGGAGTGTATGGAACTGTTCTGGAGGGTTTGGGAGTGTGTTGGAGTGTTGTGCAGTGTTTTGCACTGTTTTGGAGTGCATTGAATTTTTGGAGCGAGTGTTTTGGATTATTTCGGCGTGTTTTCGACTGTTTTTTAGAGTATCGGAGAGTTTTGGAGTGTTTTGGAGTGGTTTGGAGTGTTTGGGAGAGCCTGTTTAGAGGCGAATGTTTGGAGGATTTTGAAGTGTATGGGACTGTTCTGGAGGGTTTGGGAGTGTGTTGGAGTGTTTTGGAGTCTTTAGGTGTGTTTTGCATCGTTTGGATTGTTTTGGTGTGTTTTGGACTGTTTTCAAATGTTTTGGTGTGAGTGCTCAGAGGCGATTGTTTTGGAGTGTTTTGGACTGTTTTGGACTGTTATGTAGAGTTTCGGAACGCTTTGTACGGGTTTGGAATGTTTGGGAGTGTTTTGGAGTCTTTTGTTACGTTTTGGAGTGCTGTGGTGTTTTGGTGTGTTTTGGACTGTTTTGGAGTGCTCTGGTGTGTTTTTGAGTTATGTCGTGTTTTGGAGTGGTTTGGAGTGTTTGGGAGTGACTGTTTTGAAGCTAGTGATTTGGAGTGTTTTAGAGGGCGTCGGAGTGTATTCGAGTGTTTTGGAGTGTATGGGACTGTTTTGGAGGTTTTGGGAGTGTGCTGGCATGTTGTGGAGTGTTTTGTAGTGTATTAGAGTGTTTTGGATTGTGTTCAGAAGCGAGTGTTTTGGAGTATTTTGGAGATTTTTGGACTGTTTTATAGAGTTTCGGAAGATTGGTACTGTTTTGGAGTGTTTGGGAGTGTTTTGGTGTTGTGCAGTGCTTTGCACTGATTTGGAGTGTTTTGAATTTTTAGGAGCGAGTGTTTTGGAGTAATTCGGAGTATTTTGGACTGTTTTTAGAGTATCGGAGTGCTTGGGAGTGTTTTGGAGTGTTTGGGAGTGTATTGTACTGTATTGGAGTATTTCTGGAGTGTTTTGGTGTATTATGGACTCTTTTGGAGTGTTTGGGAGTGAGTGTTTAGAAGCGAGTGTTCTGGAGTGTTTGGAGGGTGTTGGAGTGTATGGAACTGTTCTGGAGGGTTTGGGAGTGTGTTTTGGAGTGTTTTGAGTAATTGCGTAGAAGCGAGTGTTTTGGAATGTTACGGAGTGGTTTGGAGCCTTTTAGTGTGGTTTTGGAGTGTATGTGACTGTCCTGGAGGATTTGGGAGTGTGTTGGAGTGTTTTGGTGTGGTTTGAGTGAGTGCTTAGAAGTGAATGTTTTGGAGTGTTATGGAGTGTTATCGACTGTTTTGTAGAGTTTCGGACTGCTTGTGACTGTGTTGGAGTGTTTGGGAGTGTTTTGGAGTGTTCTGGATTGTTTTGGATTGTTTTGGAGTGCTGTGGTGTTTTGGTCTGCTTTGGAGTGTTTTGGAGTGTTGTGGAATGTTTTGGTGTGTTTTTGAGTTATTTCGTGTTTGAAGTGTTTTGGAGTGAATTGGAGTGACTGTTTTGAAGCGAGTGTTTCGGAGCGTTTTAAAGGGTTTCGGAGTGTATGGGACTCTTTTGGAGTGTTTGGGAGTATTTTGGACTTTTTGGTGTGTTTTGGTTCGTTTGGCGTGATGTTGAGTTTAGAGTGATTTAGAGTGAGTGCTTAGTAGCCAGTGTTTTGATGTGTTTTGTGTTATGGAGTGTTTTGAAGTGTTTCGTAGTGTATGGGACTGTTTTGGAGTGTTTGGGAGTGTGCTGGCGTGTTGTGGAGTGTTTTGCAGTGTATTAGAGTGTTTTGGATCGAGTGTTTAGAAACGAGTGTTTTGGAGTGTTTTGGACTGTTTTGTAGAGTGTCGGAATGCTTGGCACTGTTTTGGAGTGTTTGGGAGTGTTTTGGTGTGCAGTGTTTTGCACTGTTTTGGATTGTTTTCAATTTTTAGGAGCGAATGCTTTGGAGTATTTCTGAGTGTTTTGTACAGTTTTCTAGAGTATCGGAGTGCTTGGGAGTGTTTTGGAGTGTTTTGTAGTGTTTGGGTGTATTGGAGTTATTGTGGAGTGTTTTGGTGTGTTATGGACTCTTTTGGAGTGTTTGGGAGTGACTGTTTAGAAGCGAGTGTTCTGGAGAGTTTGGAGGGTGTTGGCGTGTATGGAGCTGTTCTGGAGGGTTTGGGAGTGTGTTGAAGTGTTGTGCAGTGTTTTGCACTGTTTTGGAGTGCATTGAATTTTTGGAGCGAGTGTTTTGGAGTATTTCGGCGTGTTTTGGACTGTTTTGTAGAGTATCGGAGAGTTTTGGAGTGTTATGGAGTGGTTTGGAGTGTTTGGGAGAGCCTGTTTAGAGGCGAATGTTCAGAGGATTTTAAAGTGTATGGGACTGTTCTGGAGGGTTTGGGAGTGTGTTGGAGTGTTTTGGCGTCTTTAGGTGTGTTTTGCATCGTTTGGATTGTTTTGGTGTGTTTTGGACTGTTTTCAAATGTTTTGGTGTGAGTGCTCAGAGGCGATTGTTTTGGAGTGTTTTGGACTGTTTTGGACTGTTATGTAGAGTTTCGGAACGCTTGGTACGGTTTTGGAATGTTTGGGAGTGTTTTGGAGTCTTTTGTTATGTTTTGGAGTGCTGTGGTGTTTTGGTGTGTTTTGGACTGTTTTGGAGTGTTCTGGTGTTTTTGAGTTATGTCGTGTTTTGGAGTGTTTTGGAGTGGTTTCGAGTGTTTGGGAGTGACTGTTTTGAAGCTAGTGATTTGCAGTGTTTTAGAGGGCGTCGGAGTGTATTCGAGTGTTTTGGAGTGTATGGGACGGTTTTGGAGGTTTTGGGAGTGTGCTGGCGTGTTGTGGAGTGTTTCGTAGTGTATTAGAGTGTTTTGGATTGAGTGTTCAGAAGCGAGTGTTTTGGAGTATTTTGGAGAATTTTGGACTGTTTTATAGAGTTTCGGAATGCTTGGTACTGTTTTGGAGTGTTTGGGAGTGTTTTGGTGTTGTGCAGTGCTTTGCACTGATTTGGACTGTTTTGAATATTTAGGAGCGAGTGCTTTGGAGTATTTCGGAGTATTTTGGACTGTTTTTAGAGTATCGGAGTGCTTGGGAGTGTTTTGGAGTGTTTGGGAGTGTATTGTACTGTATTGGAGTATTTCTGGAGTGTTTTGGTGTATTATGGACTCTTTTGGAGAGTTTGGGAGTGAGTGTTTAGAAGCGAGTGTTCTGGAGTGTTTGGAGTGTTTTGGAGTGTATGGAACTGTTCTGGAGGGTTTGGGAGTGTGTTTTGGAGTGTTTTGAGTAATTGCGTAGAAGCGAGTGTTTTGGAGTGTTACGGAGTGGTTTGGAGTCTTTTGGTGTGGTTTTGGAGTGTATGGGACTGTTCTGGAGGGTTTGGGAGTGTGTTGGAGTGTTTTGGTGTGTTTTGAGTGAGTGCTTAGAAGCGAATGTTTTGGAGTGTTATGGAGTGTTTTCGACTGTTTTGTAGAGTTTCGGACTGCTTGTGACTGTGTTGGAGTGTTTGGGAGTGTTTTGGATTGTTTTGGAGTGCTGTGGTGTTTTGGTCTGCTTTGGACTGTTTTGGAGTGTTGTGGAATGTTTTGGTGTGTTTTTGAGTTATGGAGTGGTTTGGAGTGTTTGGGACTGTTCTGGAGGGTTTGGAAGTGTGTTGGAGTGTTTTGGAGTCTTTAGATGTCTTTTGCATCGTTTGGAGTGTTTTGGTGTGATTTGAGTTATGGAGTGTTTCGGAGTGTTTTGGACTGTTTTCAAATGTTTCGGAATGAGTGCTTAGAAGCGTTTGTTTTGGAGTGTTTTCTGGAGTGTTTCTTGAAGTGTTATTTGGAGTTTTTTTTGGAGTGTTTTTTGGAGTGTGTTTTTTCGAGTGCGTTTTTTGGTGTGTGTTTTTTCGGAGTGTTTTGTATTTTTTGAGTGTTGTGGTGTTTTGGCCGGTTTGGAGTGTTGTGGAATGTTCTGGTGTGTTTTTGAGTTATTTCGTGTTTGAAGTGTTTTGGAGTGGATTGGAGTGACTATTTTGAAGCGAGTGTTTCAGAGCGTTTTGGAGGGTTTCGGAGTGTATGGGACTCTTTTGGAGTGTTTGGGAATGTTTTGGACTCTTTTGGTGCGTTTTGGATCGTTTGGCGTGATGTTGAGTTTAGAGTGATTTAGAGTGAGTGCTTAGTAGCCAGTGTTTTGATGTGTTTTGTGTTATGGAGTGTTTTGAAGTGTTTCGTAGTGTATGGGACTGTTTTGGAGTGTTTGGGAGTGTGCTGGCGTGTTGTGGAGTGTTTTGCAGTGTATTAGAGTGTTTTGGATCGAGTGTTTAGAAATGAGTGATTTGGAGTGTTTTGGACTGTTTTGTAGAGTTTCGGAATGCTTGGCACTGTTTTGGAGTGTTTGGGAGTGTTTTGGTGTGCAGTGTTTTGCACTGTTTTGGATTGTTTTGAATTTTTAGGAGCGAGTGCTTTGGAGTATTTCTGAGTGTTTTGTACAGTTTTCTAGAGTATCGGAGTGCTTGGGAGTGTTTTGGAGTGTTTTGTAGTGTTTGGGTGTATTGGAGTTATTGTGGAGTGTTTTGGTGTGTTATGGACTCTTTTGGAGTGTTTGGGAGTGACTGTTTAGAAGCGAGTGTTCTGGAGAGTTTGGAGGGTTTTGGAGTGTATGGAACTGTTCTGGAGGGTTTGGGAGTGTGTTGGAGTGTTGTGCAGTGTTTTTGCACTGTTTTGTAGTGCATTGAATTTTTGGAGCGAGTGTTTTGGATTATTTCGGCGTGTTTTCGACTGTTTTTTAGAGTATCGGAGAGTTCTGGAGTGTTTTGGAGTGGTTTGGAGTGTTTGGGAGAGCCTGTTTAGAGGCGAATGTTTGGAGGATTTTGAAGTGTATGGGACTGTTCTGGAGGGTTTGGGAGTGTGTTGGAGTGTTTTGGAGTCTTTAGGTGTGTTTTGCATCGTTTGGATTGTTTTGGTGTGTTTTGGACTGTTTTCAAATGTTTTGGTGTGAGTGCTCAGAGGCGATTGTTTTTGGAGTGTTTTTGGACTGTTTTGGACTGTTATGTAGAGTTTCGGAACGCTTTGTACGGTTTTGGAATGTTTGGGAGTGTTTTGGAGTCTTTTGTTACGTTTTGGAGTGCTGTGGTGTTTTGGTGTGTTTTGGACTGTTTTGGAGTGTTCTGGTGTGTTTTTGAGTAATGTCGTGTTTTGGAGTGGTTTGGAGTGTTTGGGAGTGACTGTTTTGAAGCTAGTGATTTGGAGTGTTTTAGAGGGCGTCGGAGTGTATTCGAGTGTTTTGGAGTGTATGGGACTGTTTTGGAGGTTTTGGGAGTGTGCTGGCATGTTGTGGAGTGTTTTGTAGTGTATTAGAGTGTTTTGGATTGTGTTCAGAAGCGAGTGTTTTGGAGTATTTTGGAGATTTTTGGACTGTTTTATAGAGTTTCGGAAGATTGGTACTGTTTTGGAGTGTTTGGGAGTGTTTTGGTGTTGTGCAGTGCTTTGCACTGATTTGGAGTGTTTTGAATTTTTAGGAGCGAGTGTTTTGGAGTAATTCGGAGTATTTTGGACTGTTTTTAGAGTATCGGAGTGCTTGGGAGTGTTTTGGAGTGTTTGGGAGTGTATTGTACTGTATTGGAGTATTTCTGGAGTGTTTTGGTGTATTATGGACTCTTTTGGAGTGTTTGGGAGTGAGTGTTTAGAAGCGAGTGTTCTGGAGTGTTTGGAGGGTGTTGGAGTGTATGGAACTGTTCTGGAGGGTTTGGGAGTGTGTTTTGGAGTGTTTTTGAGTAATTGCGTAGAAGCGAGTGTTTTGGAATGTTACGGAGTGGTTTGGAGCCTTTTAGTGTGGTTTTGGAGTGTATGTGACTGTCCTGGAGGATTTGGGAGTGTGTTGGAGTGTTTTGGTGTGGTTTGAGTGAGTGCTTAGAAGTGAATGTTTTGGAGTGTTATGGAGTGTTATCGACTGTTTTGTAGAGTTTCGGACTGCTTGTGACTGTGTTGGTTTGGGAGTGTTTTGGAGTGTTCTGGATTGTTTTGGATTGTTTTGGAGTGCTGTGGTGTTTTGGTCTGCTTTGGAGTGTTTTGGAGTGTTGTGGAATGTTTTGGTGTGTTTTTGAGTTATTTCGTGTTTGAAGTGTTTTGGAGTGAATTGGAGTGACTGTTTTGAAGCGAGTGTTTCGGAGCGTTTTAAAGGGTTTCGGAGTGTATGGGACTCTTTTGGAGTGTTTGGGAGTGTTTTGGACTTTTTGGTGTGTTTTGGTTCGTTTGGCGTGATGTTGAGTTTAGAGTGATTTAGAGTGAGTGCTTAGTAGCCAGTGTTTTGATGTGTTTTGTGTTATGGAGTGTTTTGAAGTGTTTCGTAGTGTATGGGACTGTTTTGGAGTGTTTGGGAGTGTGCTGGCGTGTTGTGGAGTGTTTTGCAGTGTATTAGAGTGTTTTGGATCGAGTGTTTAGAAACGAGTGTTTTGGAGTGTTTTGGACTGTTTTGTAGAGTGTCGGAATGCTTGGCACTGTTTTGGAGTGTTTGGGAGTGTTTTGGTGTGCAGTGTTTTGCACTGTTTTGGATTGTTTTCAATTTTTAGGAGCGAATGCTTTGGAGTATTTCTGAGTGTTTTGTACAGTTTTCTAGAGTATCGGAGTGCTTGGGAGTGTTTTGGAGTGTTTTGTAGTGTTTGGGTGTATTGGAGTTATTGTGGAGTGTTTTGGTGTGTTATGGACTCTTTTGGAGTGTTTGGGAGTGACTGTTTAGAAGCGAGTGTTCTGGAGAGTTTGGAGGGTGTTGGCGTGTATGGAACTGTTCTGGAGGGTTTGGGAGTGTGTTGAAGTGTTGTGCAGTGTTTTGCACTGTTTTGGAGTGCATTGAATTTTTGGAGCGAGTGTTTTGGAGTATTTCGGCGTGTTTTGGACTGTTTTGTAGAGTATCGGAGAGTTTTGGAGTGTTATGGAGTGGTTTGGAGTTTTTGGGAGAGCCTGTTTAGAGGCGAATGTTCGGAGGATTTTAAAGTGTATGGGACTGTTCTGGAGGGTTTGGGAGTGTGTTGGAGTGTTTTGGCGTCTTTAGGTGTGTTTTGCATCGTTTGGATTGTTTTGGTGTGTTTTGGACTGTTTTCAAATGTTTTGGTGTGAGTGCTCAGAGGCGATTGTTTTGGAGTGTTTTGGACTGTTTTGGACTGTTATGTAGAGTTTCGGAACGCTTGGTACGGTTTTGGAATGTTTGGGAGTGTTTTGGAGTCTTTTGTTATGTTTTGGAGTGCTGTGGTGTTTTGGTGTGTTTTGGACTGTTTTGGAGTGTTCTGGTGTTTTTGAGTTATGTCGTGTTTTGGAGTGTTTTGGAGTGGTTTCGAGTGTTTGGGAGTGACTGTTTTGAAGCTAGTGATTTGCAGTGTTTTAGAGGGCGTCGGAGTGTATTCGAGTGTTTTGGAGTGTATGGGACTGTTTTGGAGGTTTTGGGAGTGTGCTGGCGTGTTGTGAGTGTTTCGTAGTGTATTAGAGTGTTTTGGATTGAGTGTTCAGAAGCGAGGTTTTGGAGTATTTTGGAGAATTTTGGACTGTTTTATAGAGTTTCGGAATGCTTGGTACTGTTTTGGAGTGTTTGGGAGTGTTTTGGTGTTGTGCAGTGCTTTGCACTGATTTGGACTGTTTTGAATATTTAGGAGCGAGTGCTTTGGAGTATTTCGGAGTATTTTGGACTGTTTTAGAGTATCGGAGTGCTTGGGAGTGTTTTGGAGTGTTTGGGAGTGTATTGTACTGTATTGGAGTATTTCTGGAGTGTTTTGGTGTATTATGGACTCTTTTGGAGAGTTTGGGAGTGAGTGTTTAGAAGCGAGTGTTCTGGAGTGTTTGGAGTGTTTTGGAGTGTATGGAACTGTTCTGGAGGGTTTGGGAGTGTGTTTTGGAGTGTTTTGAGTAATTGCGTAGAAGCGAGTGTTTTGGAGTGTTACGGAGTGGTTTGGAGTCTTTTGGTGTGGTTTTGGAGTGTATGGGACTGTTCTGGAGGGTTTTGGGAGTGTGTTGGAGTGTTTTGGTGTGTTTTGAGTGAGTGCTTAGAAGCGAATGTTTTGGAGTGTTATGGAGTGTTTTCGACTGTTTTGTAGAGTTTCGGACTGCTTGTGACTGTGTTGGAGTGTTTGGGAGTGTTTTGGATTGTTTTGGAGTGCTGTGGTGTTTGGTCTGCTTTGGAGTGTTTTGGAGTGTTGTGGAATGTTTTGTGTGTTTTTGAGTTATGGAGTGGTTTGGAGTGTTTGGGACTGTTCTGGAGGGTTTGGAAGTGTGTTGGGAGTGTTTTGGAGTCTTTAGATGTCTTTTGCATCGTTTGGAGTGTTTTGGTGTGATTTGAGTTATGGAGTGTTTCGGAGTGTTTTGGACTGTTTTCAAATGTTTCGGAATGAGTGCTTAGAAGCGTTTGTTTTGGAGTGTTTTCTGGAGTGTTTCTTGAAGTGTTATTTGGAGTTTTTTTTGGAGTGTTTTTTTGGAGTGTGTTTTTTCGAGTGCGTTTTTTGGTGTGTGTTTTTTCGGAGTGTTTTGTATTTTTTGAGTGTTGTGGTGTTTTGGCCGGTTTGGAGTGTTGTGGAATGTTCTGGTGTGTTTTTGAGTTATTTCGTGTTTGAAGTGTTTTGGAGTGGATTGGAGTGACTATTTTGAAGCGAGTGTTTCAGAGCGTTTTGGAGGGTTTCGGAGTGTATGGGACTCTTTTGGAGTGTTTGGGAATGTTTTGGACTCTTTTGGTGCGTTTTGGATCGTTTGGCGTGATGTTGAGTTTAGAGTGATTTAGAGTGAGTGCTTAGTAGCCAGTGTTTTGATGTGTTTTTTGTGTTATGGAGTGTTTTGAAGTGTTTCGTAGTGTATGGGACTGTTTTGGAGTGTTTGGGAGTGTGCTGGCGTGTTGTGGAGTGTTTTGCAGTGTATTAGAGTGTTTTGGATCGAGTGTTTAGAAATGAGTGATTTGGGGAGTGTTTTGGACTGTTTTGTAGAGTTTCGGAATGCTTGGCACTGTTTTGGAGTGTTTGGGAGTGTTTTGGTGTGCAGTGTTTTGCACTGTTTTGGATTGTTTTGAATTTTTAGGAGCGAGTGCTTTGGAGTATTTCTGAGTGTTTTGTACAGTTTTCTAGAGTATCGGAGTGCTTGGGAGTGTTTTGGAGTGTTTTGTAGTGTTTGGGTGTATTGGAGTTATTGTGGAGTGTTTTGGTGTGTTATGGACTCTTTTGGAGTGTTTGGGAGTGACTGTTTAGAAGCGAGTGTTCTGGAGAGTTTGGAGGGTTTTGGAGTGTATGGAACTGTTCTGGAGGGTTTGGGAGTGTGTTGGAGTGTTGTGCAGTGTTTTGCACTGTTTTGTAGTGCATTGAATTTTTGGAGCGAGTGTTTTGGATTATTTCGGCGTGTTTTCGACTGTTTTTTAGAGTATCGGAGAGTTTTGGAGTGTTTTGGAGTGGTTTGGAGTGTTTGGGAGAGCCTGTTTAGAGGCGAATGTTTGGAGGATTTTGAAGTGTATGGGACTGTTCTGGAGGGTTTGGGAGTGTGTTGGAGTGTTTTGGAGTCTTTAGGTGTGTTTTGCATCGTTTGGATTGTTTTGGTGTGTTTTGGACTGTTTTCAAATGTTTTGGTGTGAGTGCTCAGAGGCGATTGTTTTGGAGTGTTTTGGACTGTTTTGGACTGTTATGTAGAGTTTCGGAACGCTTTGTACGGTTTTGGAATGTTTGGGAGTGTTTTGGAGTCTTTTGTTACGTTTTGGAGTGCTGTGGTGTTTTGGTGTGTTTTGGACTGTTTTGGAGTGTTCTGGTGTGTTTTTGAGTAATGTCGTGTTTTGGAGTGGTTTGGAGTGTTTGGGAGTGACTGTTTTGAAGCTAGTGATTTGGAGTGTTTTAGAGGGCGTCGGAGTGTATTCGAGTGTTTTGGAGTGTATGGGACTGTTTTGGAGGTTTTGGGAGTGTGCTGGCATGTTGTGGAGTGTTTTGTAGTGTATTAGAGTGTTTTGGATTGTGTTCAGAAGCGAGTGTTTTGGAGTATTTTGGAGATTTTTGGACTGTTTTATAGAGTTTCGGAAGATTGGTACTGTTTTGGAGTGTTTGGGAGTGTTTTGGTGTTGTGCAGTGCTTTGCACTGATTTGGAGTGTTTTGAATTTTTAGGAGCGAGTGTTTTGGAGTAATTCGGAGTATTTTGGACTGTTTTTAGAGTATCGGAGTGCTTGGGAGTGTTTTGGAGTGTTTGGGAGTGTATTGTACTGTATTGGAGTATTTCTGGAGTGTTTTGGTGTATTATGGACTCTTTTGGAGTGTTTGGGAGTGAGTGTTTAGAAGCGAGTGTTCTGGAGTGTTTGGAGGGTGTTGGAGTGTATGGAACTGTTCTGGAGGGTTTGGGAGTGTGTTTTGGAGTGTTTTGAGTAATTCCGTAGAAGCGAGTGTTTTGGAATGTTACGGAGTGGTTTGGAGCCTTTTAGTGTGGTTTTGGAGTGTCCTGGAGGATTTGGGAGTCTGTTGGAGTGTTTTGGTGTGGTTTGAGTGAGTGCTTAGAAGCGAATGTTTTGGAGTGTTATGGAGTGTTATCGACTGTTTTGTAGAGTTTCGGACTGCTTGTGACTGTGTTGGAGTGTTTGGGAGTGTTTTGGAGTGTTCTGGATTGTTTTGGATTGTTTTGGAGTGCTGTGGTGTTTTGGTCTGCTTTGGAGTGTTTTGGAGTGTTGTGGAATGTTTTGGTGTGTTTTTGAGTTATGGAGTGTTTTGGAGTGATTTAGAGTGGTTTGGAGTGTTTGGGACTGTTCTGGAGGGTTTGGAAGTGTGTTGGAGTGTTTTGGAGTCTTTAGGTGTGTTTTGCATCGTTTTGGAGTGTTTTGGTGTGATTTGCGTTATGGAGTGTTTCGGAGTGTTTTGGACTGTTTTCAAATGTTTCGGAATGAGTGCTCAGAAGCGATTGTTTTGGATTGTTTTCTGGAGTGTTTTTTGAAGTTTTATTTGGAGTTTTTTTTGGAGTGTTTTTTGGAGTGTGTTTTTTGGAGTGCGTTTTTTGGTGTGTGCTTTTTCGGAGTGTTTTGAATTTTTTGAGTGTGGTGGTGTTTTGGACTGTTTTGGAGTGTTGTGGAATGTTCTGGTGTGTTTTTGAGTTATTTCGTGTTTGAAGTGTTTTGGAGTGAATTGGAGTGACTGTTTTGAAGCGAGTGTTTCGGAGCGTTTTAAAGGGTTTCGGAGTGTATGGGACTCTTTTGGAGTGTTTGGGAGTGTTTTGGACTTTTTGGTGTGTTTTGGTTCGTTTGGCGTGATGTTGTGTTTAGAGTGATTTAGAGTGAGTGCTTAGTAGCCAGTGTTTTGATGTGTTTTGTGTTATGGAGTGTTTTGAAGTGTTTCGTAGTGTATGGGACTGTTTTGGAGTGTTTGGGAGTGTGCTGGCGTGTTGTGGAGTGTTTTGCAGTGCATTAGAGTGTTTTGGATCGAGTGTTTAGAAACGAGTGTTTTGGAGTGTTTTGGACTGTTTTGTAGAGTGTCGGAATGCTTGGCACTGTTTTGGAGTGTTTGGGAGTGTTTTGGTGTGCAGTGTTTTGCACTGTTTTGGATTGTTTTCAATTTTTAGGAGCGAATGCTTTGGAGTATTTCTGAGTGTTTTGTACAGTTTTGTAGAGTATCGGAGTGCTTGGGAGTGTTTTGGAGTGTTTTGTAGTGTTTGGGTGTATTGGAGTTATTGTGGAGTGTTTTGGTGTGTTATGGACTCTTTTGGAGTGTTTGGGAGTGACTGTTTAGAAGCGAGTGTTCTGGAGAGTTTGGAGGGTGTTGGCGTGTATGGAACTGTTCTGGAGGGTTTGGGAGTGTGTTGAAGTGTTGTGCAGTGTTTTGCACTGTTTTGGAGAGCATTGAATTTTTGGAGCGAGTGTTTTGGAGTATTTCGGCGTGTTTTGGACTGTTTTTTAGAGTATCGGAGAGTTTTGGAGTGTTATGGAGTGGTTTGGAGTGTTTGGGAGAGCCTGTTTAGAGGCGAATGTTTGGAGGATTTTAAAGTGTATGGGACTGTTCTGGAGGGTTTGGGAGTGTGTTGGAGTGTTTTGGCGTCTTTAGGTGTGTTTTGCATCGTTTGGATTGTTTTGGTGTGTTTTGGACTGTTTTCAAATGTTTTGGTGTGAGTGCTCAGAGGCGATTGTTTTGGAGTGTTTTGGACTGTTTTGGACTGTTATGTAGAGTTTCGGAACGCTTGGTACGGTTTTGGAATGTTTGGGAGTGTTTTGGAGTCTTTTGTTATGTTTTGGAGTGCTGTGGTGTTTTGGTGTGTTTTGGACTGTTTTGGAGTGTTCTGGTGTTTTTGAGTTATGTCGTGTTTTGGAGTGTTTTGGAGTGGTTTCGAGTGTTTGGGAGTGACTGTTTTGAAGCTAGTGATTTGCAGTGTTTTAGAGGGTGTCGGAGTGTATTCGAGTGTTTTGGAGTGTATGGGACTGTTTTGGAGGTTTTGGGAGTGTGCTGGCGTGTTGTGGAGTGTTTCGTAGTGTATTAGAGTGTTTTGGATTGAGTGTTCAGAAGCGAGTGCTTTGGAGTATTTCGGAGTATTTTGGACTGTGTTATAGAGTTTCGGAATGCTTGGGAGTGTTTTGGAGTGTTTGGGAGTGTATTGTACTGTATTGGAGTATTTCTGGAGTGTTTTGGTGTATTATGGACTCTTTTGGAGTGTTTGGGTGTGAGTGTTTAGAAGCGAGTGTTCTGGAGGGTTTGGGTGTGTGTTTTGGAGTGTTTTGAGTAATTGCGTAGAAGCGAGTGTTTTGGAGTGTTACGGAGTGGTTTGGAGTCTTTTGGTGTGGTTTTGGTGTGTATGGGACTGTTCTGGAGGGTTTGGGAGTGTGTTGGAGTGTTTTGGTGTGTTTTGAGTGAGTGCTTAGAAGCGAATGTTTTGGAGTGTTTTAGAGGGTTTCGGAGTGTATGGGACTCTTTTGGAGTGTTTGGGAATGTTTTGGACTCTTTTGGTGCGTTTTGGATCGTTTGGCGTGATGTTGAGTTTATAATGATTTAGAGTGAGTGCTTAGTAGCCAGTGTTTTGATGTGTTTTGTGTTATGGAGTGTTTTGAAGTGTTTCGTAGTGTATGGGACTGTTTTGGAGTGTTTGGGAGTGTGCTGGCGTGTTGTGGAGTGTTTTGCAGTGTATTAGAGTGTTTTGGATCGAGTGTTTAGAAATGAGTGATTTGGAGTGTTTTGGACTGTTTTGTAGAGTTTCGGAATGCTTGCTACTGTTTTGGAGTGTTTGGGAGTGTTTTGGTGTGCAGTGTTTTGCACTGTTTTGGATTGTTTTGAATTTTTAGGAGCGAGTGCTTTGGAGTATTTCTGAGTGTTTTGTACAGTTTTCTAGAGTATCGGAGTGCTTGGGAGTGTTTTGGAGTGTTTTGTAGTGTTTGGGAGTGTTTGGGAGTGTATTGAACTGTATTGGAGTTTTTCTGGAGTGTTTTGGTGTGTTATGGACTCTTTTGGAGTGTTTGGGAGTGACTGTTTAGAAGCGAGTGTTCTGGAGAGTTTGGAGGGTTTTGGAGTGTATGGAACTGTTCTGGAGGGTTTTGCACTGTTTTGGAGTGCATTGAATTTTTGGAGCGAGTGTTTTGGAGTATTTCGGCGTGTTTTGGACTGTTTTGTAGAGTATCGGAGAGTTTTGGAGAGTTATGGAGTGGTTTGGAGTGTTTGGGAGAGCCTGTTTAGAGGCGAATGTTTGGAGGATTTTAAAGTGTACGGGACTGTTCTGGAGGGTTTGGGAGTGTGTTGGAGTGTTTTGGCGTCTTTAGGTGTGTTTTGCATCGTTTGGATTGTTTTCGTGTGTTTTGGACTGTTTTCAAATGTTTTGGTGTGACTGCTCAGAGGCGATTGTTTTGGAGTGTTTTGGACTGTTTTGGACTGTTATGTAGAGTTTCGGAACGCTTGGTACGGTTTTGGAATGTTTGGGAGTGTTTTGGAGTCTTTTGTTATGTTTTGGAGTGCTGTGGTGTTTTGGTGTGTTTTGGACTGTTTTGGAGTGTTCTGGTGTTTTTGAGTTATGTCGTGTTTTGGAGTGTTTTGGAGTGGTTTCGAGTGTTTGGGAGTGACTGTTTTGAAGCTAGTGATTTGCAGTGTTTTAGAGGGCGTCGGAGTGTATTCGAGTGTTTTGGAGTGTATGGGACTGTTTTGGAGGTTTTGGGAGTGTGCTGGCGTGTTGTGGAGTGTTTCGTAGTGTATTAGAGTGTTTTGGATTGAGTGTTCAGAAGCGAGTGTTTTGGAGTATTTTGGAGAATTTTGGACTGTTTTATATAGTTTCGGAATGCTTGGTACTGTTTTGGAGTGTTTGGGAGTGTTTTGGTGTTGTGCAGTGCTTTGCACTGATTTGGACTGTTTTGAATATTTAGGAGCGAGTGCTTTGGAGTATTTCGGAGTATTTTGGACTGTATTTAGAGTATCGGAGTGCTTGGGAGTGTTTTGGAGTGTTTGGGAGTGTATTGTAATGTATTGGAGTATTTCTGGAGTGTTTTGGTGTATTATGGACTCTTTTGGAGTGCTTGGGAGTGAGTGTTTAGAAGCGAGTGTTCTGGAGTGTTTGGAGTGTTTTGGAGTGTATGGAACTGTTCTGGAGGGTTTGGGAATGTGTTGAAGTGTTGTGCAGTGTTTTGCACTGTTTTGGAGTGCATTGAATTTTTGGAGCGAGTGTTTTGGAGTATTTCGGCGTGTTTTGGACTGTTTTGTAGAGTATCGGAGAGTTTTGGAGTGTTATGGAGTGGTTTGGAGTGTTTGGGAGAGCCTGTTTAGAGGCGAATGTTTGGAGGATTTTAAAGTG
>NW_028225183.1:55526720-55580998 GCF_052327205.1 Somniosus microcephalus
TGTTTTGGTGTTTTGGAGTGTGTGTTTTGGTGTTTTGGAGTGTATGTTTAGGTGTTTTGGGGCGTGTGTTTTGGTGTTTTGGAGTGTGTGCTTTGGAGTGTGTGCTTTGTTGTTTTGGACTGATTTGGAGTGTGCGTGTTGGTGTTTTGGAATGTGTGTTTTGGTGTGTTTTGGAGTGTGTGTTTTGGTGTGTTTTGGAGTGTGTGTTTTGGTGTTTTGGAGTGTGTGTTTTGGTGTTTTGGAGTGTGTGTTTTGGTGTATTCGTGTTTTGGACTGTTTTGGTGTGTGTGTTTTGGACTGTTTTGGAGTGTGTGTTTTGGTGTTTTGGAATGTGTTTTTTGGTGTTCTGGAGTGTGTGTTTTGGTGTTTTGCAGCGTGTGTTTTTGTGTTTTGGACTATTTTGGAGTGTGTTTTGGACTGTTTTGGAGTTTGTGTTTTGGTGTTATGGACTGTTTTGCAGTGTGTATTTTGGTGTTTTGGAGTTAAATTTTGGTGTTTTGGTGTGTTTTGGAGCGTGTGTTTTGGAGTGTGTGTTTTGGTATTTTCGAGTGTGTGTTTTGGTGTTTTGGAGTGTGTGTTTTGGTGTGTTGGAGTGTGTATTTTGGTGTTTTGGAGAGAGTGTTTTGATGTTTTAGACTGATTTGGAATGTGTGTTTTGGTGTTTTGGAGAGTGTGTTATGATGTGTTTCGGAGTGTGTGTTTTGGTGTGTTTTGGAGTGTGCGTTTTGGTGTTTTGGAGTGTGTGTTTTGGTGTTTTGGTGTGTGTGTTTTGGTGTCTTTTGGAGCGTGTGTTTTGGTGCTTTGGAGTGTGCGTTTTGGTGTTTTGGAGTGTGGTTTTGGCATTTTGGAGTGTGTGCTTTGGTGTTTTGGAGTGTGTGTTTTGGTGTTTTGGAGTATGTGTTTTGGAGTGTTTGTTTTTGTGTTTTGGACTGATTTGGAGTGTGTGTTTTGGTGTTTTGGTGTGTTTTGGACTGTGTATTTTGGTGTTTTGGAGTGTTTTGGAGTGTGTGTTTTTGTGCTTTGGAGTGTTTTGGAGTGTGTGTTTTGGTGTGTTTTGGAGTGTGTGTTTTGGTGCTTTGGAGTGTGTGTTTTGGTGTGTTTTGGAGTGTGTATTTTGGTGCTTTTGGAGTGTGTGTTTTGGTGTTTTGCAGTTTGTCTTTTGGTGTTTTGGAGTGTGTGTTTTGGTGTTTTGGAGTGTGTATTTTGTTGTTTTGGACTGTTTTGGAGTGTGTGTTTTGGTGTTTTGGACTGTTTTGGAGTTTGTGTTTTGGTGTTTTGGACTGTTTTGGAGTGTGTGTTTTGGTGTTTTGGAGTGTGTGTTTTGGCGTTTTGGATTGTTTTCGAGTGTGTGTTTTGGTGTTTTGGACTGTTTTGGAGTGTGTGTTTTTGTGTTTTGGAGTGTGTGTTTTGGAGTGTGTATTTTGGTGTTTTTGGAGTGTGTGTTTTGCAGTTTCGGAGTGTGTGTTTTGGTGTTTTGGAGTGTGTGTTTTGGTGTGTTTTGGAGTGTTTGTTTTGGCGTGTGTGTTTTGGTGTTTTGGGGGGTGTGTTTCGGTGTTTTGGAGTGTGTGTTTTGGTGTTTTGGAGTATGTGTTTTGGTGTGTTTTGGAGTGTGTGTTTTGCTGTGTTGGAGTGTGTATTTTGGTCTTTTGGACTGTGTGTTTTGGACTGTGTGCTTTGGTGTTTTGGACTGATTTGGAGTGTGTGTTTTGGTGTTTTGGAGTGTGTGTTTCAGTGTGTTTTGGAGTGTGTGTTTGGTGTGTTTTGGAGTGTGAGTTTTGGTGTTTTGGAGTGTGTGTTTTGGTGCTTTGGAGTGTGTGTTTTGGTGTGTTTTGGAGCGTGTGTTTCGGTGTTTTGGAGTGTGTGTTTTGATGTTTTGGAGTGTGTGTTTTGGTGTTTTGGAGTGCGTATTTTGGTGTTTTGGAGTGTTTTGGAGTGTGTATTTTGGTCTTTTGGAGTGTTTTGGAGTGTGCGTTTTGATGTTTTGGAGTGTGTGTTTTGATGTTCTGGAGTGTGTGTTTTGGTGTTTTGCAATGTGTGTTTTTGAGTTTTGGACTATTTTGGAGTTTTTTTTGGAGTTTTCGTCTGTTTTGGAGTTTGTGTTTTGGTGTTATGGACTGTTTTGGAGTGTGTATTCTGGTGTTTTGGAGTTTAAGTTTTGGTGTTTTGGAGTGTTGTGGAGTATGTGTTTTGGTGTGTTTTGGAGCGTGTGTTTTGGCCTTTTGGATTCTGTGTTTTGGTGTTCTGGAGTGTGTGTTTTGGTGTTTTGTAGTGCACGTTTTTGTGTTTTGGACTATTTGGTGTATGTTTTGGAGTTTTGGACTGTTTTGGAGTTTGTGTTTTGGTGTTATGGAGTGTTTTGGAGTGTGTATTTTGGTGTTTTGGAGTTTAAGTTTTAATGTTTTGGAGTGTTTTGGAGTGTGTGTTTTGGTGTTTTGGAGTGCTTTGGAGTGTGTGTTTTGGTGTGTTTTGGAGTGTGTGTTTTTGTGTTTTGGAGTGTGTGTTTTGGTGTGTTTTGTAGTGTGTGTTTTATTGTTTTTGGAGTGTGTGTTTTGGTGTTTTGGAGTGTGTGTTTTGGTGTTTTGGAGTGTGTCTTTAGGTGTTTTGGGGTGTGTGTTTTGGTGTTTTGGAGTGTGTGCTTTGGTGTTTTGGAGTGTGTTTTGGTGTGTTTTGGAGTGTGTGTTTTGGTGTGTTGCAGTGTATTTTGGTGTTTTGGACTGTGTGTTTTGGAGTGTGTGCTTTGGTGTTTTGGACTGATTTGGAGTCTGTGTTTTGGTGTTTTGGAGTGTGTGTTTTGGTGTTTTGGGGTGTTTTTTTTGTGTTTTGGAGTGTGTGTTTTGGTGTTTTGGAGTGTGTGTTTTGGTATGTTTTGGAGTGTGTGTTTTGGTGTGTTGGAGTGTGTATTTTGGTGTTTTGGACTGTGTGTTTTGGAGTGTGTGCTTTGTTGTTTTGGACTGATTAGGAGTGTGCGTGTTGGTGTTTTGGAATGTGTGTTTTGATGTGTTTTGTAGTGTGTGTTTTGGAGTGTGTCTTTTGGTGTTTTGCAGTTTGTGTTTTGGTGTTTTGGAGTGTGTGTTTTGGTGTTTTGGAGTGTGTGTTTTGTTGTTTTGGACTGTTTTGGAGTGTGTGTTTTGGTGTTTTGGACTGTTTTGGAGATTGTGTTTTGGTGTTTTGGACTGTTTTGGAGTGTGTGTTTTGGTGTTTTGGAGTGTGTGTTTTGGAGTGTGTGTTTTGGTGTTTTGGAGTGTGTGTTTTGGTGTGTGTGTTTTGGTCTGTTTTGGAGTGTGTGTTTTGGTGTTTTGGAGTGTGTGTTTTGGAGTGTGTGTTTTGTTGTTTTGGAGTGTGTGTTTTGGTGTTTTGGAGTGTGTGTTTTGGTTTTAGCGAGTTTTGGTGTGTTTTGGAGTGTGTGTTTTGTTGTTTTGTTGTTTTGGAGTGTGTGTTTTGGTGTTTTGGAATGTGTGTTTTGGTGTTCTGGAGTGTGTGTTTTGGTGTTTTACTGTGTGTGTTTTTGTGTTTTGGACTATTTTGGAGTATGTTTTGGAGTTTTGGACTGTTTTGGAGTTTGTGTTCTGTTGTTTTGGACTCTTTTGGAGTTTGTGTTTTGGTGTTATGGAGTGTTTTGGAGTGTGTATTTTGGTGTTTTGGAGTGTTTTGGAGTTTAAGTTTTGGTGTTTTGGAGTGTTTTGGAGTGTGTGTTTTGGTGTTTTGGAGTGCTTTGGAGTGTGTGTTTTGGTGTGTTTTGGAGTGTGTGTTTTTGTGTTTTGGAGTGTGTGTTTTGGTGTGTTTTGGAGTGTGTGTTTTATTGTTTTTGGAGAGTGTGTTTTGGTGTTTTGGAGAGTGTGCTTTGGTGTTTCGGACTGATTTGGAGTGTGTGTTTTGGTGTTTTGGAGTGTGTGTTTTGGTGTGTTTTGGAGTGTGTGTTTTGGAGTGTGTGTTTTGGTGTTTTGGGGTGTGTGTTTTTCTGTTTTGGAGTGTGTGTTTTGGTGTTTTGGAGTGTGTGTTTTGTTATGTTTTGGAGTGTGTGTTTTGGTGTGTTGGAGTGTGTATTTTGGTGTTTTTGACTGTGTGCTTTGGAATGTGCGCTTTGTTGTTTTGGACTGATTTGGAGTGTGTGTTTTGGTGCTTTGGAGTGTGTGTTTTGGTGTGTTTTGGAGTGTGTGTTTTGGTGTGTTTTGGAGTGTGTGTTTTGGTGTTTTGGAGTGTGTGTTTTGGTGCTTTGGAGTGTGTGTTTTGGTGTGTTTTGG
The DNA here is from genome assembly GCF_052327205.1 of Somniosus microcephalus. Taxonomy (NCBI): domain Eukaryota; kingdom Metazoa; phylum Chordata; class Chondrichthyes; order Squaliformes; family Somniosidae; genus Somniosus; species Somniosus microcephalus. The sequence continues at coordinate 55,530,962 of NW_028225183.1, forward strand.
AGTGTGTGTTTTGGTGTGTTTTGGAGCGTGTGTTTTGGCGTTTTGGATTCTGTGTTTTGGTGTTCTGGAGTGTGTGTTTTGGTGTTTTGCAGTGTATGTTTTTGTGTTTTGGACTATTTGGTGTATGTTTTGGAGTTTTGGACTGTTTTGGAGTTTGTGTTTTGGTGTTATGGAGTGTTTTGGAGTGTGTATTTTGGTGTTTTGGAGTTTAAGTTTTGGTGTTTTGGAGTGTTTTGGAGTGTGTGTTTTGGTGTTTTGGAGTGCTTTGGAGTGTGTGTTTTGGTGTGTTTTGGAATGTGTGTTTTTGTGTTTTGGAGTGTGTGTTTTGGTGTGTTTTGTAGTGTGTGTTTTATTGTTTTTGGAGTGTGTGTTTTGGTGTTTTGGAGTGTGTGTTTTGGTGTTTTGGAGTGCATGTTTAGGTGTTTTGGAGTGTGTGTTTTGGTGTTTTGGAGTGTGTGCTTTGGTGTTTTGGAGTGTGTTTTGGTGTGTTTTGGAGTGTGTGTTTTGGTGTGTTGCAGTGTATTTTGGTGTTTTGGACTGTGTGTTTTGGAGTGTGTGCTTTGGTGTTTTGGACTGATTTGGAGTCTGTGTTTGGTGTTTTGGAGTGTGTGTTTGGGTGTGTTTTGGAGTGTGTGTTTTGGAGTGTGTGTTTTGGTGTTTTGGGGTGTTTTTTTTGTGTTTTGGAGTGTGTGTTTTGGTGTTTTGGAGTGTGTGTTTTGGTGCTTTGGAGTGTGTGTTTTGGTGTGTTTTGGAGTGTGTGTTTTGGTGTGTTTTGGAGCGTGTGTTTTGGCGTTTTGGATTCTGTGTTTTGGTGTTCTGGAGTGTGTGTTTTGGTGTTTTGCAGTGTATGTTTTTGTGTTTTGGACTATTTGGTGTATGTTTTGGAGTTTTGGACTGTTTTGGAGTTTGTGTTTTCGTGTTATGGAGTGTTTTGGAGTGTGTATTTTGGTGTTTTGGAGTTTAAGTTTTGATGTTTTGGAGTGTTTTGGAGTGTGTGTTTTGGTGTTTTGGAGTGCTTTGGAGTGTGTGTTTTGGTGTGTTTTGGAGTGTGTGTTTTTGTGTTTTGGAGTGTGTGTTTTGGTGTGTTTTGTAGTGTGTGTTTTATTGTTTTTGGAGTGTGTGTTTTGGTGTTTTGGAGTGTGTGTTTTGGTGTTTTGGAGTGTATGTTTAGGTGTTTTGGGGTGTGTGTTTTGGTGTTTTGGAGTGTGTGCTCTGGTGTTTTGGAGTGTGTTTTGGTGTGTTTTGGAGTGTGTGTTTTGGTGTGTTGCAGTGTATTTTGGTGTTTTGGACTGTGTGTTTTGGAGTGTGTGCTTTGGTGTTTTGGACTGATTTGGAGTCTGTGTTTTGGTGTTTTGGAGTGTGTGTTTGGGTGTGTTTCGGAGTGTGTGTTTTGGAGTGTGTGTTTTGGTGTTTTGGGGTGTTTTTTTTGTGTTTTGGAGTGTGTGTTTTGGTGTTTTGGAGTGTGTGTTTTGGTATGTTTTGGAGTGCGTGTTTTGGTGTGTTGGAGTGTGTATTTTGGTGTTTTGGACTGTGTGTTTTGGAGTGTGTGCTTTGTTGTTTTGGACTGATTTGGAGTGTGCGTGTTGGTGTTTTGGAATGTGGGTTTTGGTGTGTTTTGCAGTGTGTGTTTTGGTCTGTTTTGGAGTGTGTGTTTTGGTGTTTTGGAGTGTGTGTTTTGGTGTTTTGGAGTGTGTGTTTTGGTGTATTCGTGTTTTGGACTGTTTTGGTGTGTGTGTTTTGGACTGTTTTGGAGTGTGTGTTTTGGTGTTTTGGAATGTGTTTTTTGGTGTTCTGGAGTGTGTGTTTTGGTGTTTTGCAGCGTGTGTTTTTGTGTTTTGGACTATTTTGGAGTGTGATTTGGAGTTTTGGACTGTTTTGGAGTTTGTGTTTTGGTGTTATGGACTGTTTTGGAGTGTGTGTTTTGGTGTTTTGGAATTAAATTTTGGTGTTTTGGTGTGTTTTGGAGCGTGTGTTTTGGAGTGTGTGTTTTGGTATTTTCGAGTGTGTGTTTTGGTGTTTTGGAGTGTGTGTTTTGGTGTGTTGGAGTGTGTATTTTGGTGTTTTGGAGTGAGTGTTTTGATGTTTTAGACTGATTTGGAGTGTGTGTTTTGGTGTTTTGGAGAGTGTGTTATGATGTGTTTCGGAGTGTGTGTTTTGGTGTGTTTTGGAGTGTGTGTTTTGGTGTTTTGGAGTGTGTGTTTTGGTGTTTTGGTGTGTGTGTTTTGGTGTCTTTTGGAGCGTGTGTTTTGGTGCTTTGGAGTGTGCGTTTTGGTGTTTTGGAGTGTGGTTTTGGCATTTTGGAGTGTGTGATTTGGTGTTTTGGAGTGTGTGTTTTGGTGTTTTGGAGTATGTGTTTTGGAGTGTGTGTTTTTGTGTTTTGGACTGATTTGGAGTGTGTGTTTTGGTGTTTTGGAGTGTTTTGGACTGTGTATTTTGGTGTTTTGGAGAGTTTTGGAGTGTGTGTTTTTGTGCTTTGGAGTGTTTTGGAGAGTGTGTTTTGGTGTGTTTTGGAGTGTGTGTTTTGGTGCTTTTGGAGTGTGTGTTTTGAAGTGTGTTTTGGAGTGTGTATTTTGGTGCTTTTGGAGTGTGTGTTTTGAAGTGTGTGTTTTGGTGTTTTGCAGTTTGTCTTTTGGTGTTTTGGAGTGTGTGTTTTGGTGTTTTGGAGTGTGTGTTTTGTTGTTTTGGAGTGTGTGTTTTGGTGTTTTGGACTGTTTTGGAGTTTGTGTTTTGGTGTTTTGGACTGTTTTGGAGTGTGTGTTTTGGTGTTTTGGAGTGTGTGTTTTGGCGTTTTGGATTGTTTTCGTGTGTGTGTTTTGGTGTTTTGGACTGTTTTGGAGTGTGTGTTTTTGTGTTTTGGAGTGTGTGTTTTGGAGTGTGTATTTTGGAGTTTTTGGAGTGTGTGTTTTGGAGTTTCGGAGTGTGTGTTTTGGTGTTTTGGAATGTGTGTTTAGGTGTTTTGGGGTGTGTGTTCTGGTGTTTTGGAGTGTGTGTTTTGGTGTTTTGGAGTGTGTGTTATGGTGTGTTTTGGAGTGTGTGTTTTGGTGTGTTGGAGTGTGTATTTTGGTGTATTGGACGGTGTGTTTTGGAGTGTGTCCTTTGGTGTTTTGACTGATGTGGAGTGTGTGTTTTGGTGTTTTGGAGTGTGTGTTTTGGTGTGTTTTGGAGTGTGTGTTTTGGCGTGTGTGTTTTGGTGTTTTGGGGTGTGTGTTTCGGTGTTTTGGAGTGTGTGTTTTGGTGTTTTGGAGTATGTGTTTTGGTGTGTTTTGGAGTGTGTGTTTTGCTGTGTTGGAGTGTGTATTTTGGTCTTTTGGACTGTGTGTTTTGGAGTGTGTGCTTTGGTGTTTTGGACTGATTTGGAGTGTGTGTTTTGGTGTTTTGGAGTGTGTAGTGTTTCAGTGTGTTTTGGAGTGTGTGTTTGGTGTGTTTTGGAGTGTGAGTTTTGGTGTTTTGGAGTGTGTGTTTTGGTGCATTGGAGTGTGTGTTTTGGTGTGTTTTGGAGCGTGTGTTTTGGTGTTTTGGAGTGCGTGTTTTGATGTTATGGAGTGTGTGTTTTGGTGTTTTGGAGTGCGTATTTTGGTGTTTTGGAGTGTTTTGCAGTGTGTATTTTGGTCTTTTGGAGTGTTTTGGAGTGTGCGTTTTGATGTTTTGGAGTGTGTGTTTTGATGTTCTGGAGTGTGTGTTTTGGTGTTTTGCAATGTGTGTTTTTGAGTTTTGGACTATTTTGGAGTGTGTTTTGGAGTTTTGGACTGTTTTGGAGTTTGTGTTTTGGTGTTATGGAGTGTTTTGGAGTGTGTATTTTGGTGTTTTGGAGTTTAAGTTTTGGTGTTTTGGAGTGTTGTGGAGTATGTGTTTTGGTGTGTTTTGGAGCGTGTGTTTTGGCGTTTTGGATTCTGTGTTTTGGTGTTCTGGAGTGTGTGTTTTGGTGTTTTGTAGTGCACGTTTTTGTGTTTTGGACTATTTGGTGTATGTTTTGGAGTTTTGGACTGTTTTGGAGTTTGTGTTTTGGTGTTATGGAGTGTTTTGGAGTGTGTATTTTGGTGTTTTGGAGTTAAGTTTTGATGTTTTGGAGTGTTTTGGAGTGTGTGTTTTGGTGTTTTGGAGTGCTTTGGAGTGTGTGTTTTGGTGTGTTTTGGAGTGTGTGTTTTTGTGTTTTGGAGTGTGTGTTTTGGTGTGTTTTGTAGTGTGTGTTTTATTGTTTTTGGAGTGTGTGTTTTGGTGTTTTGAGTGTGTGTTTTGGTGTTTTGGAGTGTGTGTTTAGGTGTTTTGGGGTGTGTGTTTTGGTGTTTTGGAGTGTGTGCTTTGGTGTTTTGGAGTGTGTTTTGGTGTGTTTTGGAGTGTGTGTTTTGGTGTGTTGCAGTGTATTTTGGTGTTTTGGACTGTGTGTTTTGGAGTGTGTGCTTTGGTGTTTTGGACTGATTTGGAGTCTGTGTTTTGGTGTTTTGGAGTGTGTGTTTTGGTGTTTTGGGGTGTTTTTTTTGTGTTTTGGAGTGTGTGTTTTGGTGTTTTGGAGTGTGTGTTTTGGTATGTTTTGGAGTGTGTGTTTTGGTGTGTTGGAGTGTGTATTTTGGTGTTTTGGACTGTGTGTTTTGGAGTGTGTGCTTTGTTGTTTTGGACTGATTTGGAGTGTGCGTGTTGGTGTTTTGGAATGTGTGTTTTGATGTGTTTTGGAGTGTGTGTTTTGGTGTGTTTTGGAGTGTGTGTTTTGGTGTTTTGGAGTGTGTGTTTTGGTGTTTTGGAGTGTGTGTTTTGGTGTATTCGTGTTTTGGACTGTTTTGGTGTGTGTGTTTTGGACTGTTTTGGAGTGTGTGTTTTGGTGTTTTGGAATGTGTTTTTTGGTGTTCTGGAGTGTGTGTTTTGGTGTTTTGCAGTGTGTATATTTGTGTTTTGGACTATTTTGGAGTGTGTTTTGGAGTTTTGGACTGTTTTGGAGTTTGTGTTTTGGTGTTATGGACTGTTTTGGAGTGTGTATTTTGGTGTTTTGGAGTTAAATTTTGGTGTTTTGGTGTGTTTTGGAGCGTGTGTTTTGGAGTGTGTGTTTTGGTATTTTCGAGTGTGTGTTTTGGTGTTTTGGAGTGTGTGTTTTGGTGTGTTGGAGTGTGTATTTTGGTGTTTTGGAGTGAGTGTTTTGATGTTTTAGACTGATTTGGAGTGTGTGTTTTGGTGTTTTGGAGAGTGTGTTATGATGTGTTTTGGAGTGTGTGTTTTGGTGTGTTTTGGAGTGTGTGTTTTGGTGTTTTGGAGTGTGTGTTTTGGTGTTTTGGTGTCTTTTGGAGCGTGTGTTTTGGTGCTTTGGAGTGTGCGTTTTGGTGTTTTGGAGTGTGGTTTTGGCATTTTGGAGTGTGTGCTTTGGTGTTTTGGAGTGTGTGTTTTGGTGTTTTGGAGTATGTGTTTTGGAGTGTGTGTTTTGGTGTTTTGGACTGATTTGTAGTGTGTGTTTTGGTGTTTTGGAGTGTTTTGGACTGTGTATTTTGGTGTTTTGGAGTGTTTTGGAGTGTGTGTTTTTGTGCTTTGGAGTGTTTTGGAGTGTGTGTTTTGGTGTGTTTTGGAGTGTGTGTTTTGGGTCTTTGGAGTGTGTGTTTTGGTGTGTTTTGGAGTGTGTATTTTGGTGCTTTTGGAGTGTGTGTTTTGGAGTGTGTGTTTTGGTGTTTTGCAGTTTGTGTTTTGGTGTTTTGGAGTGTGTGTTTTGGTGTTTTGGAGTGTGTGTTTTGTTGTTTTGGACTGTTTTGGAGTGTGTGTTTTGGTGTTTTGGACTGTTTTGGAGTTTGTGTTTTGGTGTTTTGGAATGTTTTGGAGTGTGTGTTTTGGTGTTTTGGAGTGTGTGTTTTGGCGTTTTGGATTGTTTTCGAGTGTGTGTTTTTGTGTTTTGGGGTGTGTGTTTTGGAGTGTGTATTTTGGTGTTTTTGGAGTGTGTGTTTTGGAGTTTCGGAGTGTGTGTTTTGGTGTTTTGGAGTGTGTGTTTAGGTGTTTTGAGGTGTGTGCTCTGGTGTTTTGGAGTGTGTGTTTTGGTGTTTTGGAGTGTGTGTTATGGTGTGTTTTGGAGTGTGTGTTTTGGTGTGTTGGAGTGTGTATTTTGGTGTATTGGACGGTGTGTTTTGGAGTGTGTCCTTTGGTGTTTTGACTGATTTGGAGTGTGTGTTTTGGTGTTTTGGAGTGTGTGTTTTGGTGTGTTTTGGAGTGTGTGTTTTGGCGTGTGTGTTTTGGTGTTTTGGGGTATGTGCTCGGTGTTTTGGAGTGTGTGTTTTGGTGTTTTGGAGTATGTGTTTTGGTGTGTTTTGGAGTGTGTGTTTTGCTGTGTTGGAGTGTGTATTTTGGTCTTTTGGACTGTGTGTTTCGGACTGTGTGCTTTGGTGTTTTGGACTGATTTGGAGTGTGTGTTTTGGTGTTTTGGAGTGTGTGTTTCAGTGTGTTTTGGAGTGTGTGTTTGGTGTGTTTTGGAGTGTGAGTTTTGGTGTTTTGGAGTGTGTGTTTTGGTGCTTTGGAGTGTGTGTTTTGGTGTGTTTTGGAGCGTGTGTTTCGGTGTTTTGGAGTGTGTGTTTTGATGTTTTGGAGTGTGTGTTTTGGTGTTTTGGAGTGCGTGTTTTGGTGTTTTGGAGTGTGTATTTTGGTCTTTTGGAGTGTTTTGGAGTGTGCGTTTTGGTGTTTTGGAGTGTGTGTTTTGATGTTCTGGAGTGTGTGTTTTGGTGTTTTGGACTATTTTGGAGTGTGTTTTGGAGTTTTGGACTGTTTTGGAGTTTGTGTTTTGGTGTTATGGAGTGTTTTGGAGTGTGTATTTTGGTGTTTTGGAGTTTAAGTTTTGGTGTTTTGGGGTGTGTGTTTTTCTGTTTTGGAGTGTGTGTTTTGGACTGTTTTGGAGTGTGTGTTTTGGTGTGTTTTGGAGTGTGTGTTTGGTGTGTTTTGGAGTGTGTGTTTTGGTGTGTTTTGGAGTGTGTGTTATGGTGTTTTGGAGTGTGTGTTTTGGTGCTTTGGAGTGTGTGTTTTGGTGTGTTTTTGGAGAGTGTGTTTTGCTGTTTTGGAGTGTGTGTTTTGGTGTTTTGGATTGTTTTGGAGTGTGTGTTTTGGTGTTTTGGAGTGTGTGTTTTGGTGTGTTTTGGAGCGTGTGTTTCGGTGTTTTGGAGAGTGTGTTTTGATGTTTTGGAGTGTGTGTTTTGGTGTTTTGGAGTGCGTGTTTTGGTGTTTTGGAGTGTTTTGGAGTGTGTATTTTGGTCTTTTGGAGTGTTTTGGAGTGTGCTTTTTGGTGTTTTGGAGTGTGTGTTTTGATGTTCTGGAGTGTGTGTTTTGGTGTTTTGCAATGTGTGTTTTTGAGTTTTGGACTATTTTGGAGTGTGTTTTGGAGTTTTGGACAGTTTTGGAGTTTGTGTTTTGGTGTTATGGAATGTTTTGGAGTGTGTATTTTGGTGTTTTGGAGTTTACGTTTTGGTGTTTTGGAGTGTTTTGGGGTGTGTGTTTTTCTGTTTTGGAGTGTGTGTTTTGGACTGATTTGGAGTGTGTGTTTTGGTGTGTTTTGGAGTGTGTGTTTGGTGTGTTTTGGAGTGTGTGTTTTGCTGTGTTTTGGAGTGTGTGTTATGGTGTTTTGGAGTGTGTGTTATGGTGCTTTGGAGTGTGTGTTTTGGTGTGTTTTTGGAGCGTGTGTTTTGCTGTTTTGGAGTGTGTGTTTTGGTGTTTTGGATTGTTTTGGTGTGTGTGTTTTGGTGTTTTGGAATGTGTGTTTTGGTGTTCTGGAGTGTGTGTTTTGGTATTTTGCAGTGTGTGTTTTTGAGTTTTGGACTATTTTGGAGTGTGTTTTGGTGTTTTGGACTGTTTTGGAGTTTATCTTTTGGTGTTATGGAGTGTTTTGGAGTGTGTATTTTGGTGTTTTGGAGTGCTTTGGAGTGTGTGTTATGTTGTGTTTTGGAGTGTGTGTTTTTGTGTTTTGGAGTGTGTGTTTTGGTGTGTTTTGGAGTGTGTGTTTTATTGTTTTTGGAGTGTGTGTTTTGGTGTTCTGGAGTGCGTGTTTTTGTGTTTTGGACTATTTTGGAGTGTGTTTTGGACTGTTTTGGAGTTTGTGTTTTGGTGTTATGGAGTGTTTTGGAGTGTGTATTTTGGTGTTTTGGAGTTTAAGTTTTGGTGTTTTGGTGTGTTTTGGAGCGTGTGTTTTGGAGTGTGTGTTTTGGTGTTTTGGAGTGTGTGTTTTGGTGTATTCGTGTTTTGGACTGTTTTGGTGTGTGTGTTTTGGACTGTTTTGGAGTGTGTGTTTTGGTGTTTTGCAGTGTGTGTTGTTGTGTTTTGGACTATTTTGAATGTGCTTTGGTGTTTTGGACTGTTTTGGAGTTTGTGATCTGTTGTTTTGGACTGTTTTGGAGTTTGTGTTTTGGTGTTTTGGAGTGTTTTGGAGTGTTTATTTTGGTGTTTTGGAATGTTTTGGAGTTTACGTTCTGGTGCTTTGGAGTGTTTTCGAGTGTGTGTTTTGGTGTGTTTTGGAGTGTGTATTTTTGTGTTTTGGAGTGTGTGTTTTGGAGTGTGTGTTTTGGTGTTTTTGGCGTGTGTGTTTTGGTGTTTTGGAGTGTGTGTTTTGGTGTTTTGGAGTGTGTTTTTAGGTCTTTTGGGGTGTGTGTTTTGGTGTTTTGGAGTGTGTGTTTTGGTATTTTGGAGTGTGTGTTATGGTGTGTTTTGGAGTGTGTGTTTTGGTGTGTTGGAGTGTGTATTTTGGTGTTTTGGACGGTGTGTTTTGGAATGTGTGCTTTGGTGTTCTGGACTGATTTGGAGTGTGTGTTTTGTTTTTATGGAGTGTGTGTTTTGGTGTTTTGGAGTATGTGTTTTGGTGTGTTTAGGTGTTTTGGGGTGTGTGTTTTGGTGTTTTGGAATGTGTGCTTTGGTGTTTTGGAGTGTGTGTTTTGGTATGTTTGGAGTGTGTGTTTTGGTGTGTTGGAGTGTGTATTTTGGTGTTTTGGACTGTGTGTTTTGGAGTGTGTGCTTTGGTGTTTTGGACTGATTTGGAGTGTGTGTTTTGGTGTTTTGGAGTATGTGTTTTGTTTTGTTTTGGAGTGTGTGTTTTGGAGTGTGTGTTTTGGTGTTTTGGGGTGTGTGTTTTTCTGTTTTGGAGTGTGTGTTTTGGTGTTTTGGAGTGTGTGTTTTGGTGTGTTTTGGATTGTGTGTTTTGGCGTGTGTGTTTTGGTGTTTTGGAGTGTGTGTTTGGTGTTTTGGAGTGTGTGTTTTGGTGTTCTGGAATATGTGTTTTGGTGTTTTTGGAGTGTGTGTTTTGGTGTTTTGGAGTGTGTGTTTAGGTGTGTTTTGGAGTGTGTATTTTGGTGTTTTTGGAGTGTGTGTTTTGGAGTGTGTGTTTTGGTGTTTTGGACTGATTTGGAGTGTGTGTTTTGGTGTTTTGGACTGTTTTGGAGTGTATGTTTTGGTGTTTTGGACTGTTTTGGAGTTTGTGTTTTGGTGTTTTGGACTGTTTTGGAGTGTGTGTTTTGGTGTTTTGGACTGATTTGGAGTGTGTGTTTTGGTGTTTTGGACTGATTTGGAGTGTGTGTTTTGATGTTTTGGACTGTTTTGGAGTGTGTGTTTTGGTGTTTTGGAGTGTGTGTTTTGTTGTTTTGGACTGTTTTGGAGTGTGTGTTTTGGTGTTTTGGACTGTTTTGGAGTTTGTGTTTTGGTGTTTTGGACTGTTTTGAAGTGTGTGTTTTGGTGTTTTGGAGTGTGTGTTTTGGCGTTTTGGATTGTTTTCGAGTGTGTGTTTTGGTGTTTTGGACTGTTTTGGAGTGTGTGTTTTTGTGTTTTGGAGTGTGTGTTTTGGAGTGTGTATTTTGGTGTTTTTGGAGTGTGTGTTTTGGACTGATTTGGGGTGTGTATTTTGGTGTTTTGGAGTGTGTGTTTCAGTGTGTTTTGGAGTGTGTGTTTGGTGTGTTTTGGAGTGTGAGTTTTGGTGTTTTGGAGTGTGTGTTTTGGTGCTTTGGAGTGTGTGTTTTGGTGTTTTGGAGTGCGTGTTTTGGTGTTTTGGAGTGTTTTGGAGTGTGTATTTTGGTCTTTTGGAGTGTTTTGGAGTGTGCGTTTTGGTGTTTTGGAGTGTGTGTTTTGATGTTCTGGAGTGTGTCCTTTGGTGTTTTGCAGTGTGTGTTTTTGTGTTTTGGACTATTTTGGAGTGTGTTTTGGAGTTTTGGACTGTTTTGGAGTTTGTGTTTTGGTGTTATGGAGTGTTTTGGAGTGTGTATTTTGGTGTTTTGGAGTTTAAGTTTGGTGTTTTGGAGTGTTTTGGAGTGTGTGTTTTGGTGATTTGGAGTGCTTTGGAATGTGTGTTTTGTTGTGTTTTGGAGTGTGTGTTTTTGTGTTTTGGAGTGTGTGTTTTGGTGTGTTTTAGAGTGTGTTTTATTGTTTTTGGAGTGTGTGTTTTGGTGTTCTGGTGTGCGTGTTTTTGTGTTTTGGACTATTTTGGAGTGTGTTTTGGAGTTTTGGACTGTTTTGGAGTTTGTGTTTTGGTGTTATGGAGTGTTTTGGAGTGTGTATTTTGGTGTTTTGGAGTATAAGTTTTGCTGTTTTGGTGTGTTTTGGAGTGTGTGTTTTGGTATTTTCGAGTGTGTGTTTTGGTGTTTTGGAGTGTGTGTTTAGGTGTTTTGAGGTGTGTGCTCTGGTGTTTTGGAGTGTGTGTTTTGGTGTTTTGGAGTGTGTGTTATGGTGTGTTTTGGAGTGTGTGTTTTGGTGTGTTGGAGTGTGTATTTTGGTGTATTGGACGGTGTGTTTTGGAGTGTGTCCTTTGGTGTTTTGACTGATTTGGAGTGTGTGTTTTGGTGTTTTGGAGTGTGTGTTTTGGTGTGTTTTGGAGTGTGTGTTTTGGCGTGTGTGTTTTGGTGTTTTGGGGTATGTGCTCGGTGTTTTGGAGTGTGTGTTTTGGTGTTTTGGAGTATGTGTTTTGGTGTGTTTTGGAGTGTGTGTTTTGCTGTGTTGGAGTGTGTATTTTGGTCTTTTGGACTGTGTGTTTTGGACTGTGTGCTTTGGTGTTTTGGACTGATTTGGAGTGTGTGTTTTGGTGTTTTGGAGTGTGTGTTTCAGTGTCTTTTGGAGTGTGTGTTTGGTGTGTTTTGGAGTGTGAGTTTTGGTGTTTTGGAGTGTGTGTTTTGGTGCTTTGGAGTGTGTGTTTTGGTGTGTTTTGGAGCGTGTGTTTCGGTGTTTTGGAGTGTGTGTTTTGATGTTTTGGAGTGTGTGTTTTGGTGTTTTGGAGTGCGTGTTTTGGTGTTTTGGAGTGTTTTGGAGTGTGTATTTTGGTCTTTTGGAGTGTTTTGGAGTGTGCGTTTTGGTGTTTTGGAGTGTGTGTTTTGATGTTCTGGAGTGTGTGTTTTGGTGTTTTGGACTATTTTGGAGTGTGTTTTGGAGTTTTGGACTGTTTTGGAGTTTGTGTTTTGGTGTTATGGAGTGTTTTGGAGTGTGTATTTTGGTGTTTTGGAGTTTAAGTTTTGGTGTTTTGGAGTGTTTTGGGGTGTGTGTTTTTCTGTTTTGGAGTGTGTGTTTTGGACTGATTTGGAGTGTGTGTTTTGGTGTGTTTTGGAGTGTGTGTTTGGTGTGTTTTGGAGTGTGTGTTTTGGTGTGTTTTGGAGTGTGTGTTATGGTGTTTTGGAGTGTGTGTTTTGGTGCTTTGGAGTGTGTGTTTTGGTGTGTTTTTGGAGAGTGTGTTTTGCTGTTTTGGAGTGTGTGTTTTGGTGTTTTGGATTGTTTTGGAGTGTGTGTTTTGGTGTTTTGGAGTGTGTGTTTTGGTGTGTTTTGGAGCGTGTGTTTCGGTGTTTTGGAGAGTGTGTTTTGATGTTTTGGAGTGTGTTTTTTGGTGTTTTGGAGTGCGTGTTTTGGTGTTTTGGAGTGTGTATTTTGGTCTTTTGGAGTGTTTTGGAGTGTGCTTTTTGGTGTTTTGGAGTGTGTGTTTTGATGTTCTGGAGTGTGTGTTTTGGTGTTTTGCAATGTGTGTTTTTGAGTTTTGGACTATTTTGGAGTGTGTTTTGGAGTTTTGGACAGTTTTGGAGTTTGTGTTTTGGTGTTATGGAATGTTTTGGAGTGTGTATTTTGGTGTTTTGGAGTTTAAGTTTTGGTGTTTTGGAGTGTTTTGGGGTGTGTGTTTTTCTGTTTTGGAGTGTGTGTTTTGGACTGATTTGGAGTGTGTGTTTTGGTGTGTTTTGGAGTGTGTGTTTGGTGTGTTTTGGAGTGTGTGTTTTGCTGTGTTTTGGAGTGTGTGTTATGGTGTTTTGGAGTGTGTGTTATGGTGCTTTGGAGTGTGTGTTTTGGTGTGTTTTTGGAGCGTGTGTTTTGCTGTTTTGGAGTGTGTGTTTTGGTGTTTTGGATTGTTTTGGTGTGTGTGTTTTGGTGTTTTGGAATGTGTGTTTTGGTGTTCTGGAGTGTGTGTTTTGGTATTTTGCAGTGTGTGTTTTTGAGTTTTGGACTATTTTGGAGTGTGTTTTGGTGTTTTGGACTGTTTTGGAGTTTATCTTTTGGTGTTATGGAGTGTTTTGGAGTGTGTATTTTGGTGTTTTGGAGTGCTTTGGAGTGTGTGTTATGTTGTGTTTTGGAGTGTGTGTTTTTGTGTTTTGGAGTGTGTGTTTTGGTGTGTTTTGGAGTGTGTGTTTTATTGTTTTTGGAGTGTGTGTTTTGGTGTTCTGGAGTGCGTGTTTTTGTGTTTTGGACTGTTTTGGAGTGTGTTTTGGACTGTTTTGGAGTTTGTGTTTTGGTGTTATGGAGTGTTTTGGAGTGTGTATTTTGGTGTTTTGGAGTTTAAGTTTTGGTGTTTTGGTGTGTTTTGGAGCGTGTGTTTTGGAGTGTGTGTTTTGGTGTTTTGGAGTGTGTGTTTTGGTGTATTCGTGTTTTGGACTGTTTTGGTGTGTGTGTTTTGGACTGTTTTGGAGTGTGTGTTTTGGTGTTTTGCAGTGTGTGTTGTTGTGTTTTGGACTATTTTGAATGTGCTTTGGTGTTTTGGACTGTTTTGGAGTTTGTGATCTGTTGTTTTGGACTGTTTTGGAGTTTGTGTTTTGGTGTTTTGGAGTGTTTTGGAGTGTTTATTTTGGTGTTTTGGAATGTTTTGGAGTTTACGTTTTGGTGCTTTGGAGTGTTTTCGAGTGTGTGTTTTGGTGTGTTTTGGAGTGTGTATTTTTGTGTTTTGGAGTGTGTGTTTTGGAGTGTGTGTTTTGGTGTTTTTGGAGTGTGTGTTTTGGTGTTTTGGAGTGTGTGTTTTGGTGTTTTGGAGTGTGTGTTTAGGTCTTTTGGGGTGTGTGTTTTGGTGTTTTGGAGTGTGTGTTTTGGTATTTTGGAGTGTGTGTTATGGTGTGTTTTGGAGTGTGTGTTTTGGTGTGTTGGAGTGTGTATTTTGGTGTTTTGGACGGTGTGTTTTGGAATGTGTGCTTTGGTGTTCTGGACTGATTTGGAGTGTGTGTTTTGTTGTTATGGAGTGTGTGTTTTGGTGTTTTGGAGTATGTGTTTTGGTGTGTTTAGGTGTTTTGGGGTGTGTGTTTTGGTGTTTTGGAATGTGTGCTTTGGTGTTTTGGAGTGTGTGTTTTGGTATGTTTGGAGTGTGTGTTTTGGTGTGTTGGAGTGTGTATTTTGGTGTTTTGGACTGTGTGTTTTGGAGTGTGTGCTTTGGTGTTTTGGACTGATTTGGAGTGTGTGTTTTGGTGTTTTGGAGTATGTGTTTTGTTTTGTTTTGGAGTGTGTGTTTTGGAGTGTGTGTTTTGGTGTTTTGGGGTGTGTGTTTTTCTGTTTTGGAGTGTGTGTTTTGGTGTTTTGGAGTGTGTGTTTTGGTGTGTTTTGGATTGTGTGTTTTGGCGTGTGTGTTTTGGTGTTTTGGAGTGTGTGTTTTGGTGTTTTGGAGTCTGTGTTTTGGTGTTCTGGAATATGTGTTTTGGTGTTTTTGGAGTGTGTGTTTTGGTGTTTTGGAGTGTGTGTTTAGGTGTGTTTTGGAGTGTGTATTTTGGTGTTTTTGGAGTGTGTGTTTTGGAGTGTGTGTTTTGGTGTTTTGGACTGATTTGGAGTGTGTGTTTTGGTGTTTTGGACTGTTTTGGAGTGTATGTTTTGGTGTTTTGGACTGTTTTGGAGTTTGTGTTTTGGTGTTTTGGACTGATTTGGAGTGTGTGTTTTGGTGTTTTGGACTGTTTTGGAGTGTGTGTTTTGGTGTTTTGGAGTGTGTGTTTTGTTGTTTTGGACTGTTTTGGAGTGTGTGTTTTGGTGTTTTGGACTGTTTTGGAGTTTGTGTTTTGGTGTTTTGGACTGTTTTGGAGTGTGTGTTTTGGTGTTTTGGAGTGTGTGTTTTGGCGTTTTGGATTGTTTTCGAGTGTGTGTTTTGGTGTTTTGGACTGTTTTGGAGTGTGTGTTTTGGAGTGTGTATTTTGGTGTTTTTGGAGTGTGTGTTTTGGAGTTTCGGAGTGTGTGTTTTGCTGTTTTGGAGTGTGTGTTTAGGTGTTTTGGGGTGTGTGTTCTGGTGTTTTGGAGTGTGTGTTTTGGTGTTTTGGAGTGTGTGTTATGGTGTGTTTTGGAGTGTGTGTTTCGGTGTGTTGGAGTGTGTATTTTGGTGTATTGGACGGTGTGTTTTGGAGTGTGTCCTTTGGTGTTTTGACTGATTTGGAGTGTGTGTTTTGGTGTGTTTTGGAGTGTGTGTTTTGGCGTGTGTGTTTTGGTGTTTTGGGGTGTGTGTTTTGGTGTTTTGGAGTGTGTGTTTTGGTGTTTTGGAATATGTGTTTTGGTGTGTTTTGGAGTGTGTGTTTTGCTGTGTTGGAGTGTGTATTTTGGTCTTTTGGACTGTGTGTTTTGGAGTGTGTGCTTTGGTGTTTTGGACTGATTTGGGGTGTGTATTTTGGTGTTTTGGAGTGTGTGTTTCAGTGTGTTTTGGAGTGTGTGTTTGGTGTGTTTTGGAGTGTGAGTTTTGGTGTTTTGGAGTGTGTGCTTTGGTGCTTTGGAGTGTGTGTTTTGGTGTTTTGGAGTGCGTGTTTTGGTGTTTTGGAGTGTTTTGGAGTGTGTATTTTGGTCTTTTGGAGTGTTTTGGAGTGTGCGTTTTGGTGTTTTGGAGTGTGTGTTTTGATGTTCTGGAGCGTGTCCTTTGGTGTTTTGCAGTGTGTGTTTTTGTGTTTTGGACAATTTGGAGTGTGTTTTGGAGTTTTGGACTGTTTTGGAGTTTGTGTTTTGGTGTTATGGAGTGTTTTGGAGTGTGTATTTTGGTGTTTTGGAGTTTAAGTTTTGGTGTTTTGGAGTGTTTTGGAGTGTGTGTTTTGGTGATTTGGAGTGTTTTGGAATGTGTGTTTTGTTGTGTTTTGGAGTGTGTGTTTTTGTGTTTTGGAGTGTGTGTTTTGGTGTGTTTTAGAGTGTGTTTTATTGTTTTTGGAGTGTGTGTTTTGGTGTTCTGGTGTGCGTGTTTTTGTGTTTTGGACTATTTTGGAGTGTGTTTTGGAGTTTTGGACTGTTTTGGAGTTTGTGTTTTGGTGTTATGGAGTGTTTTGGAGTGTGTGTTTTGGTATTTTCGAGTGTGTGTTTTGGTGTTTTGGAGTGTGTGTTTTGGTGTGTTGGAGTGTCTATTTTGGTGTTTTGGAGTATGTGTTTTGGTGTTTGGAGAGTGTGTTATGATGTGTTTTGGAGCGTGTGTTTTGGTGTTTTGGAGTGTGTGTTTTGGTGTTTTGGAGTGTGTGTTTTGGTGTGTTTTGGAGCGTGTGTTTTGGTGCTTTGGAGTGTGTGTTTTGGTGTTTTGGAGTGCGTGTTTTGGCATTTTGGAGTGTGTGCTTTGGTGTTCTGGAGTGTGTGTTTTGGTGTTTTGGAGCTTGTGTTTTGGAGTGTGTGTTTTGGTGTTTTGGACTGATTTGGAGTGTGTGTTTTGGTGTTTTGGAGTGTGTGTTTTGGTATTTTGGACTGTTTTGGAGTATGTGTTTTGGTGTTTTGGAGTGTGTGTTTTGGAGTGTGTGTTGTGGTGTTTTGGAGTGTGTATTTTGGTGTGTGTGTTTTGGTCTGTTTTGGAGTGTGTGTTTTGGTGTTTTGGAGTGTGTGTTTTGGAGTGTGTGTTTTGTTGTTTTGGAGTGTGTGTTTTGTTGTTTTGGAGTGTGTGTTTTGATTTTTTGGAGTGTGTATTTTGGTGTGTGTGTTTTGGTCTGTTTTGGAGTGTGTGTTTTGGTGTTTTGGAGTGTGTGTTTTGGAGTGTGTGTTTTGTTGTTTTGGAGTGTGTGTTTTGGTGTTTTGGAGTGTGTGTTTTGGTTTTTTCGTGTTTTGGTGTGTGTGTTTTGGACTGTTTTGGAGTGTGTGTTTTGGTGTTTTGGAGAGTGTGTTTTGGTGTTTTGGAGTGTGTGTTTTGGTGTTTTGGAGTGTGTGTTTTGGTGTTTTGGAATGTGTGTTTTGGTGTGTTTTGGAGTGTGTGTTTTGGTGTGTTTTGGAATGTTTGTTTTGGTGTTTTGGAGTGTGTGTTTTGGTGTTTTGCAGTTTGAATTATGGTGTTTTGGAGTGGGTGTTTTGGTGTTTTGGAGTGTGTGTTATTGGTGTTTTGGAATATTTTGGAGTGTGTGTTTTGGTGTTTTGGACTGTTTTGGAGTTTGTTTTCTGTTGTTTTGGAATATTTTGGAGTGTGTGTTTTGGTGTTTCGGAGTGTTTTGGAGTGTGTGCTTTGGTGTGTTTTGGAGTGTGTGTTTTGGTGTTTTCGAGTGTGTGTTTTGGTTTGTTTTGGAGTGTGTGTTTTGGTGTTTTTGGAGTGTGTGTTTTGGTGTTTTGGAGTGTGTGGTTTGGTGTTTTGGAGTATGTGTTTTGGTGTGTTTTGGAGTGTGTGTTTTGACGTGTGTGTTTTGGTGTTTTGGGGTGTGTGTTTTGGTGTTTTGGAGTGTGTGTTTTGGTGTTTTGGAGTATGTGTTTTGGTGTGTTTTGGAGTGTGTGTTTTGCTGTGTTGGAGTGTGTATTTTGGTCTTTTGGACTGTGTGTTTTGGAGTGTGTGCTTTGGTGTTTTGGACTGATTTGGAGTGTGTATTTTGGTGTTTTGGAGTGTGTGTTTCAGTGTGTTTTGGAGTGTGTGTTTGGTGTGTTTTGGAGTGTGTGTTTTGGTGCTTTGGAGTGTGTGGTTTGGTGTTTTGGAGTGCGTGTTTTGGTGTTTTGGAGTGTTTTGGAGTGTGTATTTTGGTCTTTTGGAGTGTTTTGGAGTGTGCGTTTTGGTGTTTTGGAGTGTGTGTTTTGATGTTCTGGAGTGTGTGTTTTGGTGTTTTGCAGTGTGTGTTTTTGTGTTTTGGACTATTTTGGAGTGTGTTTTGGAGTTTTGGACTGTTTTGGAGTTTGTGTTTTGGTGTTATGGAGTGTTTTGGAGTGTGTATTTTGGTGTTTTGGAGTTTAAGTTTTGGTGTTTTGGAGTGTTTTGGAGTGTGTGTTTTGGTGATTTGGAGTGCTTTGGAGTGTGTGTTTTGTTGTGTTTTGGAGTGTGTGTTTTATTGTTTTTGGAGTGTGTGTTTTGGTGTTCTGGAGTGCGTGTTTTTGTGTTTTGGACTATTTTGGAGTGTGTTTTGGAGTTTTGGACTGTTTTGGAGTTTGTGTTTTGGTGTTATGGAGTGTTTTGGAGTGTGTATTTTGGTGTTTTGGAGTTTAAGTTTTGGTGTTTTGGTGTGTTTTGGAGTGTATGTTTTGGTATTTTCGAGTGTGTGTTTTGGTGTTTTGGAGTGTGTGTTTTGGTGTGTTGGAGTGTCTATTTTGGTGTTTTGGATAGAATGTTTAGAAGCGATAATTTGGGAGTGTTTTGTATTGTTTTATAGTGTTGTGGTGTTTTGGTGTGTTTTGGACTGTTTTGGAGTCGATTGGAGTGTTTGGGAGTGACTGTTTTGGAGTGTTGTGGAGTGTTCTGGTGTGTTTTTGAGTGTTGTCGAGTTTTGAAGTGGATTGGAGTGGATTGGCGTGTTTGGGAGTAACTGTTTTGAACCGAGTGTTTTGGACTGTTTTGGAGTGTTGTGAAGTGTTTTGAAGTGTTTCGCAGTGTGTGGGACTGTTTTGGAGAGTTTGGAAGTCTGTTGGCGTGTTGTGTCGTGTTTTGTATTGTATTGGAGTGTTTTGGATTGAGTGTTTAGAAGCGAGAATTTTCGAGTGCTTTGGAGTGTTTTGGAGTGTTTTATATTGTTTTGGAGTGTTTTGGTGTTTTGGTGTGTTTTGGACTGTTTTGGAGTGTTGTGGAGTGTTCTGGTGTGTTTTTGAGTTATGTCGTGTTTTGAAGTGTTTTGGAGTGGATTGGAGTGTTTGGGAGTGACTGTTTTGAACCGAGTGTTTTGGAGTGTTTTGTAGTGTATTGGAGTGTATTGGAGTGTTTTGGATTGAGTGTTTAGAAGCGAGAAATTTCGAGTGTTTCAGAGTATTTTGGAGTGATTTATATTGTTTTGGAGCGTTTCGGTGTGCTTTGGACTGTTTTGGAGTGTTGTGGAGTGTTCTGGTGCGTTTTTGAATTATGCCTTGTTTTGAAATGGATCGGAGTGTTTGGGAGTGACTGTTTTGAAGCGAGTGTTTTGGAGTGTTTTAGAGGGTTTCGGAATGTATGGGACTCTTTTGGCTTGTTTGGGTGTATTTTGGACGCTTTTAGTGTGTTTTGGATCGTTTTGGTGTGCTGTTGAGTGTTTTGGAGTGAGTGCTTAGTAGCCAGTGTATTGGAGTGTTATGGAGTGTTTTGAAGTCTTTCGTAGTGTATGGGACAGATGTGGAGTGTTTGGGAGTGGGTTGGAGTGTTTTGTAGTGTATTGGAGTGTTTTGGATTGAGTGTTTAGAAGGGATAATTTTCGAGTGTTTGGGAGTGTTTTGGAGTGTTTTATATTGTTTTGGAGTGTTTTGGTGTGTTTTGGACTGTTTTGGTGTTCTGGTCTGTTTTTGAGTTAAGTCGTGTTTTGAAGTGGATCGGAGTGTTTGGGAGTGACTGTTTTGAAGCGAGTGTTTTGGAGTGTTTTAGAGGATTTCGGAGTGTGTGGGACTCTTTTGGCGTGTTTGGGATTGTTTTGGACTCTTTTAGTGTGTTTTGGATCGTTTTGGTGTGCTGTTGAGTGTTTTGGAGTGAGTGCTTAGTAGCCAATGGTATGGAGGGACTTGATGTGTTTCGTAGTGTATGTGACTATTTTGGAGTGTTTGGGAGTGTGTCGGAGTGTTTTGTAGTGTATTGGAGTGTTTTGAATAGAATGTTTAGAAGCGAGAATTTGGGAGTGTTTTGTATTGTTTTGTAGTGTTGTGGTGTTTTGGACTGTTTTGGAGTGGATTGGAGTGTTTGGGAGTGACTGTTTTGAACCGAATGTTTTGGAGTGTTGTGGAGTGTTCTGGTGTTTTTTTGAGTTATGTCGTGTTTTGAAGTGGATTGGCGTGTTTGGGGGTGACTCTTTTGAGCCGAGTGTTTTGCAGTGTTTTGTAGTGTGTAGGAGTGTTTTGGATTGAGTGTTTAGAAGCGAGAATTTTCGAGTGTTTGGGAGTGTTTTGAAGAGTTTTATATTGTTTTGCAGTGTTTTGGTGTTTTGGTGTGTTTTGGACTGTTTTGGAGTGTTGTGGAGTGTTCTGGTGTGTTTTTGAGTTATGTCGTGTTTTGAAGTGGATTGGAATGGATTGGAGTGTTTGAGAGTGTCTGTTTTGAACCGAGTGTTTTGGATTGAGTGTTTAGAACCGAGAATTTTTGAGTTTTTGTGAGTGTTTTGGAGTGTTTTATATTATGTTGTGGTATTTTGGTGTGTTTTGGACTGTTTTGGAGTGTTGTGGAGTGTTCTGGTGTGTTATTGAGTTATGCCTTTTTTGAAATGGATCGGAGTGTTTGGGAGTGACTGTTTTGAAGCGAGTGTTTTGGAGTGTTTTAGAGGGTTTCGGAATGTATGGGACTCTTTTGGCGTGTTTGGGAGTATTTTGGACTCTGTGTTTTGGATCGTTTGGGAGTGCTGTTGAGTGTTTTGGAGTGAGTGCTTAGTAGCCAGTGTTTTGGAGTGTTTTGGAGTGTTATGGAGTGTTTTGAAGTCTTTCGTAGTGTATCGGACTGATGTGGAGTGTTTGGGAGTGTGTCGGAGTGTTTTGTAGTGTATTGGAGTGTTTTGAATAGAATGTTTAGAAGCGAGAATTTGGGAGTTTTTTGTATTGTTTTGTAGTGTTGTGGTGCTTTGGTGTGTTTTGGACTGTTTTGGAGTGGATTGGAGTGTTTGGGAGTGACTGTTTTGAACCGAATGTTTTGGAGTGTTGTGGAGTGTTCTGGTGTTTTTTTGAGTTATGTCGTGTTTTGAAGTGGATTGGAGTGGATTGGCGTGTTTGGGGTTGACTGTTTTGAACCGAGTGTTTTGCAGTGTTTTGTAGTGTATTGGAGTGTTTTGGATTGAGTGTTTAGAAGCGGGAATTTTCGAGTGTTTCGGAGTATTTTGCAGTGTTTTATATTGTTTTGGAGTGTTTTGGTGTGTTTTGGAGTGTTGTGTAGTGTTCTGGATCGTTTTTAATTTATGTCGTGTTTTGAAGTGTTTTATATTGTTTTGCAGTGTTTTGGTGTGTTTTGGACTGTTTTGGAGTGTTGTGGATTGTTCTGGTGTGTTTTTGAGTTATGTCGTGTTTTGAAATGGACTGGAATGGATTGGAGTGTTTGGGAGTTTCTGTTTTGAACCGAGTGTTTTGGAGTGTTTTGGATTGAGTGTTTAGAAGCGAGAATTTTCGAGTGTTTGGGAGTGTTTTGGAGTGTTTTATATTGTTTTGGAGTGTTTTGGTGTGTTTTGGACTGTTTTGGTGTTCTGGTCTGTTTTTCAGTTATGTCGTGTTTTGAAGTGGATCGGAGTGTTTGGGAGTGACTGTTTTCAATCGAGTGTTTTGGAGTGTTTTAGAGGATTTCGGAGTGTATGGGACTCTTTTGGCGTGTTTGGGATTGTTTTGGACTCTTTTAGTGTGTTTTGGATCGTTTTGGTGTGCTGTTGAGTGTGTTGGAGTGAGTGCTTAGTAGCCAATGTTATGGAGGGACTTGAAGTGTTTCGTAGTGTTTGGGACTATTTTGGAGTGTTTGGGAGTGTGTCGGAGTGTTGTGCAGTGTATTGTAGTGTTTTGGAGTGTTTTGGATTGAGTGTTTAGAAGAGAGAATTTTCGAGTGTTTGGTAGTGTTCTGGAGTGTTGTATATTGTGTTGTGGTCTTTTGGTGTGTTTTGGACTGTTTTGGAGTGTTGTGGAGTGTTCTGGTGTGTTTTTGAGTTATGCCGTGTTTTGAAATGGATCGGAGTGTTTGGAAGTGACTGTTTTGAAGCGAGTGTTTTGGAGTGTTTTAGCGGGTTTCGGAATGTATGGGACTCTTTTGGCGTGTTTGGGAGTATTTTGGACTCAGTGTGTTTTGGATCGTTTTGGTGTGCTGTTGAGTGTTTTGGAGTGAGTGCTTAGTAGCCAATGGTATGGAGGGACTTGATGTGTTTCGTAGTGTATGTGACTATTTTGGAGTGTTTGGGAGTGTGTCGGAGTGTTTTGTAGTTTATTGGAGTGTTTTGAATAGAATGTTTAGAATTGAGAATTTGGGAGTGTTTTGTATTGTTTTGTAGTGTTGTGCTGTTTTGGACTGTTTTGGAGTGGATTGGAGTGTTTGGGAGTGACTGTTTTGAACCGAATGTTTTGGAGTGTTGTGGAGTGTTCTGGTGTTTTTTTGAGCTTTGTCGTGTTTTGAAGTGGATTGGCGTGTTTGGGGGTGACTCTTTTGAACCGAGTGTTTTGCAGTGTTTTGTAGTGTATTGGAGTGTTTTGGATTGAGTGTTTAGAAGCGAGGATTTTCGAGTGTTTCGGAGTATTTTGCAGTGTTTTATATTGTTTTGGAGTGTTGTGAAGTGTTTTGAAGTGTTTCGTAATGTATGGAACTGTTTTGGAGAGTTTGGAATTGTGTTGGCGTGTTGTGCAGTGTTTTGTAGTGTATTGGAGTGTTTTGGATTGAGTGTTTAGAAGCGAGAATTTTCGTTTGGGAGAGTTTTGGAGTGTTATATATTGTTTTGGAGTGTTGTGGTGTTTTGCTGTGTTTTGGACTGTTTTGGAGTGTTGTGGAGTGTGTTTTTGAGATGTCGTGTTTTGAAGTGGATCGGAGTGTTTGGGAGTGACTGTTTTGAAGCGAGTGTTTTGGAGTGTTTTAGAGGGTTTCGGAGTGTATGGGACCCTTTTGGAGTGTTTGGGTGTGTTTTGGATCGTTTTGGTGTGCTGTAAAGTGTTTTGGAGTGAGTGCTTAGTAGCCAGTGTTTTGGAGTGTTATGGAGTGTTTTGAAGTGTTTTGGAGTGGATTGGAGTGTTTGGGAGTGACTGTTTTGAACCGAGTGTTTTGGACTGTTTTGGAGTGTTGTGAAGCGTTTTGAAGTGTTTCGAAGTGTATGCAACTGTTTTGAAGCGTTTGGAAGTGTGTTGGCGTGTTGTGCAGTGTTTTGTAGTGTATTGGAGTGTTTTGGATTGAGTGTTTAGAAGCGAGAATTTTCGAGTGTTTGGGAGTGTTTTGAAGTGTTTTATATTGTTTTGCAGTGTTTTGGTGTGTTTTGGACTGTTTTGGAGTGTTGTGGATTGTTCTGGTGTGTTTTTGAGTTATGTCGTGTTTTGAAGTGCACTGGAATGGATTGGAGTGTTTGGGAGTGTCTGTTTTGAACCGAGTGTTTTGGAGTGTTTTGGATTGAGTGTTTAGAAGCGAGAATTTTCGAGTGTTTGGGATTGTTTTGGAGTGTTTTATATTGTGTTGTGGTATTTTTGTGTGTTTTGGACTGTTTTGGAGTGTTGTGGAGTGTTCTGGTGTGTTTTTGAGTTATGTCGTGTTTTGAAGTGGATTGGAATGGATTGGAGTGTTTGAGAGTGTCTGTTTTGAACCGAGTGTTTTGGATTGAGTGTTTAGAACCGAGAATTTTTGAGTTTTTGTGAGTGTTTTGGAGTGTTTTATATTATGTTGTGGTATTTTGGTGTGTTTTGGACTGTTTTGGAGTGTTGTGGAGTGTTCTGGTGTGTTATTGAGTTATGCCTTTTTTGAAATGGATCGGAGTGTTTGGGAGTGACTGTTTTGAAGCGAGTGTTTTGGAGTGTTTTAGAGGGTTTCGGAATGTATGGGACTCTTTTGGCGTGTTTGGGAGTATTTTGGACTCTGTGTTTTGGATCGTTTGGGAGTGCTGTTGAGTGTTTTGGAGTGAGTGCTTAGTAGCCAGTGTTTTGGAGTGTTTTGGAGTGTTATGGAGTGTTTTGAAGTCTTTCGTAGTGTATCGGACTGATGTGGAGTGTTTGGGAGTGTGTCGGAGTGTTTTGTAGTGTATTGGAGTGTTTTGAATAGAATGTTTAGAAGCGAGAATTTGGGAGTTTTTTGTATTGTTTTGTAGTGTTGTGGTGCTTTGGTGTGTTTTGGACTGTTTTGGAGTGGATTGGAGTGTTTGGGAGTGACTGTTTTGAACCGAATGTTTTGGAGTGTTGTGGAGTGTTCTGGTGTTTTTTTGAGTTATGTCGTGTTTTGAAGTGGATTGGAGTGGATTGGCGTGTTTGGGGTTGACTGTTTTGAACCGAGTGTTTTGCAGTGTTTTGTAGTGTATTGGAGTGTTTTGGATTGAGTGTTTAGAAGCGGGAATTTTCGAGTGTTTCGGAGTATTTTGCAGTGTTTTATATTGTTTTGGAGTGTTTTGGTGTGTTTTGGAGTGTTGTGTAGTGTTCTGGATCGTTTTTAATTTATGTCGTGTTTTGAAGTGTTTTATATTGTTTTGCAGTGTTTTGGTGTGTTTTGGACTGTTTTGGAGTGTTGTGGATTGTTCTGGTGTGTTTTTGAGTTATGTCGCGTTTTGAAATGGACTGGAATGGATTGGAGTGTTTGGGAGTTTCTGTTTTGAACCGAGTGTTTTGGAGTGTTTTGGATTGAGTGTTTAGAAGCGAGAATTTTCGAGTGTTTGGGAGTGTTTTGGAGTGTTTTATATTGTTTTGGAGTGTTTTGGTGTGTTTTGGACTGTTTTGGTGTTCTGGTCTGTTTTTCAGTTATGTCGTGTTTTGAAGTGGATCGGAGTGTTTGGGAGTGACTGTTTTCAATCGAGTGTTTTGGAGTGTTTTAGAGGATTTCGGAGTGTATGGGACTCTTTTGGCGTGTTTGGGATTGTTTTGGACTCTTTTAGTGTGTTTTGGATCGTTTTGGTGTGCTGTTGAGTGTGTTGGAGTGAGTGCTTAGTAGCCAATGTTATGGAGGGACTTGAAGTGTTTCGTAGTGTTTGGGACTATTTTGGAGTGTTTGGGAGTGTGTCGGAGTGTTTTGTAGTGTTTTCGATAGAATGTTTAGAAGCGAGAATTTGGGAGTGTTTTGTATTGTGTTGGAGTGTTGTGGTGTTTTGGTGTGTTTTGGACTGTTCTGGAGTGGATTGGAGTGATTGGGAGTGACTGTTTTGAACCGAGTGTTTTGGAGTGTTGTGGAGTGTTCTGGTGTGTTTTTGAGTTATGTCGTGTTTTGAAATGGACTGGAATGGATCGGAGTGTTTGGGAGTGTCTGTTTTGAACCGAGTGTTTTGGAGTGTTTTGGATTGAGTGTTTAGAAGCGAGAATTTTCGAGTGTTTGGGAGTGTTTTGGAGTGTTTTATATTGTTTTGGAGTGTTTTGGACTGTTTTGGTGTTCTGGTCTGTTTTTCAGTTATGTCGTGTTTTGAAGTGGATCGGAGTGTTTGGGAGTGACTGTTTTCAATCGAGTGTTTTGGAGTGTTTTAGAGGATTTCGGAGTGTATGGGACTCTTTTGGCGTGTTTGGGATTGTTTTGGACTCTTTTAGTGTGTTTTGGATCGTTTTGGTGTGCTGTTGAGTGTGTTGGAGTGAGTGCTTAGTAGCCAATGTTATGGAGGGACTTGAAGTGTTTCGTAGTGTTTGGGACTATTTTGGAGTGTTTGGGAGTGTGTCGGAGTGTTGTGCAGTGTATTGTAGTGTTTTGGAGTGTTTTGGATTGAGTGTTTAGAAGAGAGAATTTTCGAGTGTTTGGTAGTGTTCTGGAGTGTTGTATATTGTGTTGTGGTCTTTTGGTGTGTTTTGGACTGTTTTGGAGTGTTGTGGAGTGTTCTGGTGTGTTTTTGAGTTATGCCGTGTTTTGAAATGGATCGGAGTGTTTGGAAGTGACTGTTTTGAAGCGAGTGTTTTGGAGTGTTTTAGCGGGTTTCGGAATGTATGGGACTCTTTTGGCGTGTTTGGGAGTATTTTGGACTCAGTGTGTTTTGGATCGTTTTGGTGTGCTGTTGAGTGTTTTGGAGTGAGTGCTTAGTAGCCAATGGTATGGAGGGACTTGATGTGTTTCGTAGTGTATGTGACTATTTTGGAGTGTTTGGGAGTGTGTCGGAGTGTTTTGTAGTTTATTGGAGTGTTTTGAATAGAATGTTTAGAATTGAGAATTTGGGAGTGTTTTGTATTGTTTTGTAGTGTTGTGCTGTTTTGGACTGTTTTGGAGTGGATTGGAGTGTTTGGGAGTGACTGTTTTGAACCGAATGTTTTGGAGTGTTGTGGAGTGTTCTGGTGTTTTTTTGAGCTTTGTCGTGTTTTGAAGTGGATTGGCGTGTTTGGGGGTGACTCTTTTGAACCGAGTGTTTTGCAGTGTTTTGTAGTGTATTGGAGTGTTTTGGATTGAGTGTTTAGAAGCGAGGATTTTCGAGTGTTTCGGAGTATTTTGCAGTGTTTTATATTGTTTTGGAGTGTTGTGAAGTGTTTTGAAGTGTTTCGTAATGTATGGAACTGTTTTGGAGAGTTTGGAATTGTGTTGGCGTGTTGTGCAGTGTTTTGTAGTGTATTGGAGTGTTTTGGATTGAGTGTTTAGAAGCGAGAATTTTCGTTTGGGAGAGTTTTGGAGTGTTATATATTGTTTTGGAGTGTTGTGGTGTTTTGCTGTGTTTTGGACTGTTTTGGAGTGTTGTGGAGTGTGTTTTTGAGATGTCGTGTTTTGAAGTGGATCGGAGTGTTTGGGAGTGACTGTTTTGAAGCGAGTGTTTTGGAGTGTTTTAGAGGGTTTCGGAGTGTATGGGACCCTTTTGGAGTGTTTGGGTGTGTTTTGGATCGTTTTGGTGTGCTGTAAAGTGTTTTGGAGTGAGTGCTTAGTAGCCAGTGTTTTGGAGTGTTATGGAGTGTTTTGAAGTGTTTTGGAGTGGATTGGAGTGTTTGGGAGTGACTGTTTTGAACCGAGTGTTTTGGACTGTTTTGGAGTGTTGTGAAGCGTTTTGAAGTGTTTCGAAGTGTATGCAACTGTTTTGAAGCGTTTGGAAGTGTGTTGGCGTGTTGTGCAGTGTTTTGTAGTGTATTGGAGTGTTTTGGATTGAGTGTTTAGAAGCGAGAATTTTCGAGTGTTTGGGAGTGTTTTGAAGTGTTTTATATTGTTTTGCAGTGTTTTGGTGTGTTTTGGAATGTTTTGGAGTGTTGTGGATTGTTCTGGTGTGTTTTTGAGTTATGTCGTGTTTTGAAGTGCACTGGAATGGATTGGAGTGTTTGGGAGTGTCTGTTTTGAACCGAGTGTTTTGGAGTGTTTTGGATTGAGTGTTTAGAAGCGAGAATTTTCGAGTGTTTGGGATTGTTTTGGAGTGTTTTATATTGTGTTGTGGTATTTTTGTGTGTTTTGGACTGTTTTGGAGTGTTGTGGAGTGTTCTGGTGTGTTTTTGAGATGTCGTGTTTTGAAGTGGATCGGAGTGTTTGGGAGTGACTGTTTTGAAGCGAGTGTTTTGGAGTGTTTTAGAGGGTTTCGGAGTGTATGGGATCCTTTTGGAGTGTTTGGGTGTGTTTTGGATCGTTTTGGTGTGCTGTAAAGTGTTTTGGAGTGAGTGCTTAGTAGCCAGTGTTTTGGAGTGTTATGGAGTGTTTTGAAGTGTTTTGGAGTGGATTGGAGTGTTTGGGAGTGATTGTTTTGAACCGAGTGTTTTGGACTGTTGTGGAGTGTTCTGGTGTTTTTTTGAGTTATGTCGTGTTTTGAAGTGGATTGGCGTGTTTGGGGGTGACTCTTTTGAGCCGAGTGTTTTGCAGTGTTTTGTAGTGTGTAGGAGTGTTTTGGATTGAGTGTTTAGAAGCGAGAATTTTCGAGTGTTTGGGAGTGTTTTGAAGAGTTTTATATTGTTTTGCAGTGTTTTGGTGTTTTGGTGTGTTTTGGACTGTTTTGGAGTGTTGTGGAGTGTTCTGGTGTGTTTTTGAGTTATGTCGTGTTTTGAAGTGGATTGGAATGGATTGGAGTGTTTGAGAGTGTCTGTTTTGAACCGAGTGTTTTGGATTGAGTGTTTAGAACCGAGAATTTTTGAGTTTTTGTGAGTGTTTTGGAGTGTTTTATATTATGTTGTGGTATTTTGGTGTGTTTTGGACTGTTTTGGAGTGTTGTGGAGTGTTCTGGTGTGTTATTGAGTTATGCCTTTTTTGAAATGGATCGGAGTGTTTGGGAGTGACTGTTTTGAAGCGAGTGTTTTGGAGTGTTTTAGAGGGTTTCGGAATGTATGGGACTCTTTTGGCGTGTTTGGGAGTATTTTGGACTCTGTGTTTTGGATCGTTTGGGAGTGCTGTTGAGTGTTTTGGAGTGAGTGCTTAGTAGCCAGTGTTTTGGAGTGTTTTGTAGTGTATTGGAGTGTTTTGAATAGAATGTTTAGAAGCGAGAATTTGGGAGTTTTTTGTATTGTTTTGTAGTGTTGTGGTGCTTTGGTGTGTTTTGGACTGTTTTGGAGTGGATTGGAGTGTTTGGGAGTGACTGTTTTGAACCGAATGTTTTGGAGTGTTGTGGAGTGTTCTGGTGTTTTTTTGAGTTATGTCGTGTTTTGAAGTGGATTGGAGTGGATTGGCGTGTTTGGGGTTGACTGTTTTGAACCGAGTGTTTTGCAGTGTTTTGTAGTGTATTGGAGTGTTTTGGATTGAGTGTTTAGAAGCGGGAATTTTCGAGTGTTTCGGAGTATTTTGCAGTGTTTTATATTTTTTGGAGTGTTTTGGTGTGTTTTGGAGTGTTGTGTAGTGTTCTGGATCGTTTTTAATTTATGTCGTGTTTTGAAGTGTTTTATATTGTTTTGCAGTGTTTTGGTGTGTTTTGGACTGTTTTGGAGTGTTGTGGATTGTTCTGGTGTGTTTTTGAGTTATGTCGTGTTTTGAAATGGACTGGAATGGATTGGAGTGTTTGGGAGTGTCTGTTTTGAACCGAGTGTTTTGGAGTGTATTGGAGTGTTTTGGATTGAGTGTATAGAAGGGAGAATTTTCTTGTGTTTGGGAGTGTTCTGGAGTGTTTTATATTGTTTTGGAGTGTTTTAGAGGATTTCGGGGTGTGTGGGACTCTTTTGGCGTGTTTGGGATTGTTTTGGACTCTTTTAGTGTGTTTTGGATCGTTTTGGTGTGCTGTTGAGTGTTTTGGAGTGAGTGCTTAGTAGCCAGTGTTATGGAGTGATTTGAAGTGTTTCGTAGTGTATGGAACTGTTTTGGAGAGTTTGGAAGTGTGTTGGCGTGTTGTGCAGTGTATTGTAGTGTTTTGGAGTGTTTTGGATTGAGTGTTTAGAAGCGAGAATTTTCGAGTGTTTGGGAGTGTTCTGGAGTGTTGTATATTGTGTTGTGGTCTTTTGGTGTGTTTTGGACTTGTTTTGGAGTGTTGTGGAGTGTTCTGGTGTGTTTTTGAGTTATGTCGTGTTTTGAAGTGGTTCGGAGTGTTTGGGAGTGACTGTTTTGAAGCGTGTGTTTTGGAGTGTTTTAGAGGGTTTCGGAGTGTATGGGACCCTTTTGGAGTGTTTGGGTGTGTTTTGGATCGTTTTGGTGTGCTGTAAAGTGTTTTGGAGTGAGTGCTTAGTAGCCAGTGTTTTGGCGTGTTATGGAGTGTTTTGAAGTGTTTTGGAGTGGATTGGAGTATTTGGGAGTGACTGTTTTGAACCGAGTGTTTTGGACTGTTTTGGAGTGTTGTGAAGCGTTTTGAAGCGTTTGGAAGTGTGTTGGCGTGTTGTGCAGTGTTTTGTAGTGTGTAGGAGTGTTTTGGATTGAGTGTTTAGAAGCGAGAATTTTCGAGTGTTTGGGAGTGTTTTGAAGAGTTTTATATTGTTTTGCAGTGTTTTGGTGTTTTGGTGTGTTTTGGACTGTTTTGGAGTGTTGTGGAATGTTCTGGTGTGTTTTTGAGTTATGTCGTGTTTTGAAGTGGATTGGAATGGATTGGAGTGTTTGAGAGTGTCTGTTTTGAACCGAGTGTTTTGGATTGAGTGTTTAGAAGCGAGAATTTTCGAGTTTTTGTGAGTGTTTTGGAGTGTTTTATATTATGTTGTGGTATTTTGGTGTGTTTTGGACTGTTTTGGAGTGTTGTGGAGTGTTCTGGTGTGTTATTGAGTTATGCCTTTTTTGAAATGGATCGGAGTGTTTGGGAGTGACTGTTTTGAAGCGAGTGTTTTGGAGTGTTTTAGAGGGTTTCGGAATGTATGGGACTCTTTTGGCGTGTTTGGGAGTATTTTGGACTCAGTGTGTTTTGGATCGTTTGGGAGTGCTGTTGAGTGTTTTGGAGTGAGTGCTTAGTAGCCAGTGTTTTGGAGTGTTATGGAGTGTTTTGAAGTCTTTCGTAGTGTATCGGACTGATGTGGAGTGTTTGGGAGTGTGTCGGAGTGTTTTGTAGTGTATTGGAGTGTTTTGAATAGAATGTTTAGAAGCGAGAATTTGGGAGTATTTTGTATTGTTTTGTAGTGTTGTGGTGCTTTGGTGTGTTTTGGACTGTTTTGGAGTGGATTGGAGTGTTTGGGAGTGACTGTTTTGAATCGAATGTTTTGGAGTGTTGTGGAGTGTTCTGGTGTTTTTTTGAGTTATGTCGTGTTTTGGAGTGGATTGGCGTGTTTGGGGTTGACTGTTTTGAACCGAGTGTTTTGCAGTGTTTTGTAGTGTATTGGAGTGTTTTGGATTGAGTGTTTAGAAGCGGGAATTTTCGAGTGTTTCGGAGTATTTTGCAGTGTTTTATATTGTTTTGGAGTGTTTTGGTGTGTTTTGGAGTGTTGTGTAGTGTTCTGGATCGTTTTTAATTTATGTCGTGTTTTGAAGTGTTTTATATTGTTTTGCAGTGTTTTGGTGTGTTTTGGACTGTTTTGGAGTGTTGTGGATTGTTCTGGTGTGTTTTTGAGTTATGTCGTGTTTTGAAATGGACTGGAATGGATTGGAGTGTTTGGGAGTGTCTGTTTTGAACCGAGTGTTTTGGAGTGTTTTGGATTGAGTGTTTAGAAGCGAGAATTTTCGAGTGTTTGGGAGTGTTTTGGAGTGTTTTATATTGTTTTGGAGTGTTTTGGTGTGTTTTGGACTGTTTTGGTGTTCTGGTCTGTTTTTCAGTTATGTCGTGTTTTGAAGTGGATCGGAGTGTTTGGGAGTGACTGTTTTCAATCGAGTGTTTTGGAGTGTTTTAGAGGATTTCGGAGTGTATGGGACTCTTTTGGCGTGTTTGGGATTGTTTTGGACTCTTTTAGTGTGTTTTGGATCGTTTTGGTGTGCTGTTGAGTGTATTGGAGTGAGTGCTTAGTAGCCAATGTTATGGAGGGACTTGAAGTGTTTCGTAGTGTTTGGGACTATTTTGGAGTGTTTGGGAGTGTGTCGGAGTGTTTTGTAGTGTTTTCGATAGAATGTTTAGAAGCGAGAATTTGGGAGTGTTTTGTATTGTGTTGGAGTGTTGTGGTGTTTT
Source organism: Somniosus microcephalus (assembly GCF_052327205.1). Lineage (NCBI taxonomy): Eukaryota > Metazoa > Chordata > Chondrichthyes > Squaliformes > Somniosidae > Somniosus > Somniosus microcephalus. The sequence goes on from NW_028225183.1 coordinate 55,561,453, forward strand.
GGTGTGTTTTGGACTGTTCTGGAGTGGATTGGAGTGATTGGGAGTGACTGTTTTGAACCGAGTGTTTTGGAGTGTTGTGGAGTGTTCTGGTGTGTTTTTGAGTTATGTCGTGTTTTGAAGTGGATTATATGGATCGGAGTCTTTGGGAGTGACTGTTTTGAACCGAGTGTTTTGGAGTGTTTTGCAGTGTATTGGAGTGTTTTTGATTGAGTGTTTAGAAGCGAGAATTTCCGAGTGTTTGGGAGTGTATTGGAGTGTTTTATGTTGTTTTGGAGTGTTTTGGACTGTTTTGGTGTTCTGGTCTGTTTTTCAGTTATGTCGTGTTTTGAAGTGGATTGGAGTGGATTGGAGTGTTTGGGAGTGACTGTTTTGAACCGAGTGTTTTGGAGTGTTTTGTAGTGTATTGGAGTGTTTTGGATTGAGTGTTTAGAAGGGAGAATTTTCGAGTGTTTGGGAGTGTTTTGGAGTGTTTTATATTGTTTTGGAGTGTTTTGGTGTGTTTTGGACTGTTTTGGTGTTCTGGTCTGTTTTTGAGTTATGTCGTGTTTTGAAGTGGATCGGAGTGTTTGGGAGTGACTGTTTTGAAGCGAGTGTTTTGGAGTGTTTTAGAGGATTTCGGAGTGTGTGGGACTCTTTTGGGGTGTTTGGGATTGTTTTGGACTCTTTTAGTGTGTTCTGGATCGTTATGGTGCGCTGTTGAGTGTTTTGGAGTGAATGCTTAGTAGCCAGTGTTTTGGAGTGTTATGGAGTGTTTTGAAGTCTTTCGTAGTGTATGGGACAGATGTGGAGTGTTTGGGAGTGGGTTGGAGTGTTTTGTAGTGTATTGGAGTGTTTTGGATAGAATGTTTAGAAGCGAGAATTTGGGAGTGTTTTGTATTGTGTTGGAGGGTTGTGGTGTTTTGGACTGCTCTGGAGTGGATTGGAGTGTTTGGGAGTGACTGTTTTGAACCGAGTGTTTTGGAGTGTTGTGGAGTGTTCTGGTGTGTTTTTGAGTTATGTCGTGTTTTGAAGTGCTTTGGAGTGGATTGGAGTGTTTGGGAGTGACTGTTTTGAACCGAGTGTTTTGGAGTGTTTTAGAGGCTTTCGGAATGCATGGGACTCTTTTGGCGTGTTTGGAAGTATTTTGGACTCTTTTAGTGTGTTTTGGATCGTTTTGGTTTGCTGCTGAGTGTTTTGGAGTGAGTGCTTAGTAGCCAGTGTTTTGGAGTGTTATGGAGTGTTTTGAAGTCTTTCGTAGTGTATGGGACAGATGTGAAGTGTTTGGGAGTGGGATGGAGTGTTTTGTAGTGTATTGGAGTGTATTGGATTGAGTGTTTAGAAGCGAGAATTTTGGAGTGTTTGGGAGTGTTTTGGAGTGTTGTGGAGTGCTCTGGTGTGTTTTTGAGTTATGTCGTGTTTTGAAGTGGATTGGCGTGTTTGGGTGTGACTCTTTTGAACCGAGTGTTTTGCAGTGTTTTGTAGTGTATTGGAGTGTTTTGGATTGAGTGTTTAGAAGCGAGGATTTTCGAGTGTTTCGGAGTATTTTGCAGTGTTTTATATTGTTTTGGAGTGTTTTGGTGTGTTTTGGAGTGTTGTGTAGTGTTCTGGAGCGCTTTTAATTTATGTAGTGTTTTGAAGTGTTTTGGAGTGGATTGGAGTCTTTGGGAGTGACTGTTTTGAACCAAGTGTTTTGGACTGTTTTGGAGAGTTGTGAAGTGTTTTGAAGTGTTTCGTAATGTATGGAACTGTTTTGGAGAGTTTGGAATTGTGTTGGCGTGTTGTGCAGTGTTTTGTAGTGTATTGGAGTGTTTTGGATTGAGTGTTTAGAAGCGAGAATTTTCGTTTGGGAGAGTTTTGGAGTGTTTTATATTGTTTTGGAGTGTTGTGGTATTTTGCTGTGTTTTGGACTGTTTTGGAGTGTTGTGGAGTGTTCTGGTGTGTTTTTGAGTTATGTCGTGTTTTGAAGTGGATCGGAGTGTTTGGGAGTGACTGTTTTGAAGCGAGTGTTTTGGAGTGTTTTAGAGGGTTTCGGAGTGTATGGGACCCTTTTGGAGTGTTTGGGTGTGTTTTGGATCGTTTTGGTGTGCTGTAAAGTGTTTTGGAGTGAGTGCTTAGTAGCCAGTGTTTTGGAGTGTTTGAAGTGTTTTGGAGTGGATTGGAGTGTTTTGGAGTGACTGTTTTGAACCGAGTGTTTTAACTGTTTTGGAGTGTTGTGAAGCGTTTTGAAGTGTTTCGTAGTGTATGGAACTGTTTTGAAGCGTTTGGAAGTGTGTTGGCGTGTTGTGCAGTGTTTTGTAGTGTATTGGAGTGTTTTGGATTGAGTGTTTAGAAGCGAGAATTTTCGAGTGTTTGGGAGTGTTTTGAAGTGTTTTATATTGTTTTGCAGTGTTTTGGTGTGTTTTGGACTGTTTTGGAGTGTTGTGGATTGTTCTGGTGTGTTTTGGATTGAGTGTTTAAAAGCGAGAATTTTCGAGTGTTTGGGATTGTTTTGGAGTGTTTTATATTGTGTTGTGGTACAAAACACTCCAAAACACTCGGTTCAAAACAGTCACTTCCAAACACTCCAATCCACACCAAAACTCTTCAAAACACGACATAACTCAAAAACACACCAGAACACTCCACAACACTCCAAAACAGTCCAAAACACACCAAAACACCAAAACACTCCAAAAAATATAAAACACTCCAAAACACTCCAAAACACTCGAAAATTCTCGCTTCTAAACACTCAATTCAGAACACTCCAATACAATACAAAACACTGCACAACACGCCAACAGACTTCCAAACTCTCCAAAACAGTCCCACACCCTCCAATCCACTCCAAACCACTTCAAAACACTCCTTAACACTCCAAAACACTGGCTACTAAGCACTCACTCCAAAACACTCAACAGCACACCAAAACGACCCAAAACACACCCAAACACTCCAAAAGGGTCCCATGCACTCCGAAACCCTCTAAAAGACTCCAAGACACACGCTTCAAAACAGTCACTCCCAAACACTCCGAACCACTTCAAAACACGACATAAGACAAAAACACACCAGAACACTCCACAACACTCCAAAACGGTCCAAAACACACCAAAACACTCCAAAACAATATAAAACACTCCAAAATATTCCTAAACACTCGAAAATTCTCGCATCTAAACAGTCACTCCCAAACACTCCAATCCACTCCAAAACACTTCAAAGCACGACATAACTCAAAACACACCAGAATACTCCACAGCACTCCAAAACAGTCCCAAACACTCCAAAACACCAAAACACTCCAAAACAATATAAAACACTCCAAAACACTCCCAAACACTCGAAAATTCTCGCTTTCAAAAAAAGTCAATCCTAAACACTCCAATACAATACAAAACACTGCACAACACGCCAACACACTTCCAAACTCTCCAAAACAGTCCCATAAACTAGGAAACACTTCAAAACACTTCACAACACTCCAAAACAGTCCAAAACACTCGGTTCAAAACAGTCACTCCCAAACACTCCAATCCACTCCAAAACACTTCAAAACACGACATAACTCAAAAAAACACCAGAACACTCCACAACACTCCAAAACAGTCCAAAACACACCAAAACACCAAAACACTCCAAAACAATATAAAACACTCCAAAACACTCGAAAATTCTCGCATCTAAACAGTCAATCCAAAACTCTCCAATACACTACAAAACACTCCAAAACACTCGGTTCAAAACAATCACTCCCAAACACTCCAATCCACTCCAAAACACTTCAAAACACGACATAACTCAAAAACACACCAGAACACTCCACAACACTCCAAAACAGTCCAAAACACACCAAAACACCAAAACACTCCAAAACAATATAAAACACTCCAAAACACTCCAAAACACTCGAAAATTCTCGCTTCTAAACACTCAATTCAGAACACTCCAATACAATACAAAACACTGCACAACACGCCAACAGACTTCCAAACTCTCCAAAACAGTCCCACACCCTCCAATCCACTCCAAACCATTTCAAAACACTCCTTAACACTCCAAAACACTGGCTACTAAGCACTCACTCCAAAACACTCAACAGCACACCAAAACGACCCAAAACACACCCAAACACTCCAAAAGGGTCCCATGCACTCCGAAACCCTCTAAAAGACTCCAAGACACACGCTTCAAAACAGTCACTCCCAAACACTCCGAACCACTTCAAAACACGACATAAGACAAAAACACACCAGAACACTCCACAACACTCCAAAACGGTCCAAAACACACCAAAACACTCCAAAACAATATAAAACACTCCAAAATCTTCCTAAACACTCGAAAATTCTCGCATCTAAACAGTCAATCCAAAACTCTCCAATACACTACAAAACACTCCAAAACACTCGGTTCAAAACAGTCACTCCCAAACACTCCAATCCACTCCAAAACACTTCAAAGCACGACATAACTCAAAAACACACCAGAACACTCCACAGCACTCCAAAACAGTCCCAAACACACCAAAACACCAAAACACTCCAAAACACTCGAAAATTCTCGTTTTTAAAGACTCAATCCAAAACACTCCAAAACAATATAAAACACTCCTAAATACTTCCAAACACTCGAAAATTCTCGCTTCTAAACACTCAAACCAAAACATTCCAATACACTACAAAACATTCCAAAACACTCGGTTCAAAACAGTCACTCCCAAACACTCCAATCCACTCCGAAACACTTCAAAACACGACATAACTCAAACATGCACCAGAACACTCCACAACACTCCAAAACACACCAAAAAAAATTAAAACACTCCAAAATAATCCTAAACACTCGAAAATTCTCGCATCTAAACAGTCAATCCAAAACTCTCCAATACACTACAAAACACTCCAAAACACTCGGTTCAAAACAATCACTCCCAAACACTCCAATCCACTCCAAAACACTTCAAAGCACGACATAACTCAAAAACAAACCAGAACACTCCACAGCACTCCAAAACAGTCCCAAACACTCCAAAACACCAAAACACTCCAGAACAATATAAAACACTCCAAAACACTCCGAAACACTCGAAAATTCTCGCTTTTAAACAGTCAATCCAAAACACTCCAATACAATACAAAACACTGCACAACACGCCAACACACTTCCAAACTCTCCAAAACAGTCCCATACACTAGGATACACTTCAAAACACTTCACAACACTCCCAAACACTCCAATCCACTTCAAAACGCGACATAACTCAAAAACACTCCAGAACACTCCAGAACACTCCAATACACTACTAAACACTCCGACAAACTCCCAAACACTCCACATCAGTCCCATACACTACGAAACACTTCAAAACACTCCATAATACTCCAAAACACTGGCTACTAAGCACTCACTCCAAAACACTCAACAGCACAGCAAAACGATCCAAAACACACTAAAAGCGTCCAAAATACTCCCAAACAAGCCAAAAGAGTCCCATACATTCCGAAACCCTCTAAAACACTCCAAAACACTCGCTTCAAAACAGTCACTCCCAAACACTCCGATCCATTTCAAAACAAGGCATAACTCAAAAACACACCAGAACACTCCACAACACTCCAAAACAGTCCAAAGCACACCAAAACACTCCAAAACAATATAAAACACTCCAAAATACTCTCAAACACTCGAAATTCCTCGCTTCTAAACACTAAATCCAAAACACTCCAAGACACTACAAAACACTCCAAAACACTCGGTTCAAAACAGTCACTTCCAAACACTCCAATCCACTCCAAAACTCTTCAAAACACGACATAACTCAAAAACACACCAGAACACTCCACAACACTCCAAAACAGTCCAAAACACACCAAAACACCAAAACACTCCAAAAAATATAAAACACTCCAAAACACTCCAAAACACTCGAAAATTCTCGCTTCTAAACACTCAATTCAGAACACTCCAATACAATACAAAACACTGCACAACACGCCAACAGACTTCCAAACTCTCCAAAACAGTCCCACACCCTCCAATCCACTCCAAACCACTTCAAAACACTCCTTAAAACTCCAAAACACTGGCTACTAAGCACTCACTCCAAAACACTCAACAGCACACCAAAACGACCCAAAACACACCCAAACACTCCAAAAGGGTCCCATGCACTCCGAAACCCTCTAAAAGACTCCAAGACACACGCTTCAAAACAGTCACTCCCAAACACTCCGAACCACTTCAAAACACGACATAACACAAAAACACACCAGAACACTCCACAACACTCCAAAACGGTCCAAAACACACCAAAACACTCCAAAACAATATAAAACACTCCAAAATATTCCTAAACACTCGAAAATTCTCGCATCTAAACAGTCAATCCAAAACTCTCCAATACACTACAAAACACTCCAAAACACTCGGTTCAAAACAGTCACTCCCAAACACTCCAATCCACTCCAAAACACTTCAAAGCACGACATAACTCAAAAACACACCAGAACACTCCACAGCACTCCAAAACAGTCCCAAACACACCAAAACACCAAAACACTCCAAAACACTCCCAAACACTCGAAAATTCTCGTTTTTAAAGACTCAATCCAAAACACTCCAATACAATACAAAACACTCCAAAACACTCGGTTCAAAGCAGTCACTCCCAAACACTCCAATCCACTCCAAAACACGACATAACTCAAAAACGCACCAGTACACTCCAAAACAATATAAAACACTCCAAAATACTTCCAAACACTCGAAAATTCTCGCATCTAAACAGTCAATCCAAAACTCTCCAATACAATACAAAACACTCCAAAACACTCGGTTCAAAACAGTCACTCCCAAACACTCCAATCCACTCCAAAACACTTCAAAGCACGACATAACTCAAAAACACACCAGAACACTCCACAACACTCCAAAACATTCGGTTCAAAACAGTCACTCCCAAACACTCCAATCCACTCCAAAACAGTCCAAAACACACCAAAGCACCACAACACTACAAAACAATACAAAATACTCCCAAATTCTCGCTTCTAAACAATCTATCCAAAACACTCCAATACACTACTAAACACTCCGACACACTCCCAAACACTCCACATCAGTCCCATACACTACGAAACACTTCAAAACACTCCATAATACTCCAAAACACTGGCTACTAAGCACTCACTCCAAAACACTCAACAGCACACCAAAACGATCCAAAACACACTAAAAGCGTCCAAAATACTCCCAAACAAGCCAAATGAGTCCCATACATTCCGAAACTCTCTAAAACACTCCAAAACACTCGCTTCAAAACAGTCACTCCCAAACACTCCAATCACTCCAAAACACTTCAAAACACGACATAACTCAAACATGCACCAGAACACTCCACAACACTCCAAAACACACCAAAACACACCAAAAAAAATTAAAACACTCCAAAATAATCCTAAACACTCGAAAATTCTCGCATCTAAACAGTCAATCCAAAACTCTCCAATACACTACAAAACACTCCAAAACACTCGGTTCAAAACAGTCACTCCCAAACACTCCAATCCACTCCAAAACACTTCAAAGCACGACATAACTCAAAAACACACCAGAACACTCCACAGCACTCCAAACAGTCCCAAACACTCCAAAACACCAAAACACTCCAAAACAATATAAAACACTCCAAAACACTCCCAAACACTCGAAAATTCTCGCTTTCAAAAAAAGTCAATCCAAAACACTCCAATACAATACAAAACACTGCACAACACGCCAACACACTTCCAAACTCTCCAAAACAGTCCCATAAACTAGGAAACACTTCAAAACACTTCACAACACTCCAAAACAGTCCAAAACACTCGGTTCAAAACAGTCACTCCCAAACACTCCAATCCACTCCAAAACACTTCAAAACACGACATAACTCAAAAACACACCAGAATACTCCACAACACTCCAAAACAGTCCAAAACACACCAAAACACCAAAACACTCCAAAACAATATAAAACACTCCAAAACACTCCAAAACACTCGAAAATTCTCGCTTCTAAACACTCAATCCAAAACACTCCAATACAATACAAAACACTGCACAACACGCCAACAGACTTCCAAACTCTTCAAAACAGTCCCACACACTGCGAAACACTTCAAAACACTTCACAACACTCCAAAACAGTCCAAAACACTCGGTTCAAAACTGTCACTCCCAAACACTCCAATCCACTCCAATCCACTTCAAAACTCGACATAACTCAAAAACACACCAGAACACTCCACAACACTCCAAAACATTCGGTTCAAAACAGTCACTCCCAAACACTCCAATCCACTCCAAAACAGTCCAAAACACACCAAAGCACCACAACACTACAAAACAATACAAAATACTCCCAAATTCTCGCATCTAAACATTCTATCCAAAACACTCCAATACACTGCTAAACACTCCGACACACTCCCAAACACTCCACATCAGTCCCATACACTACGAAATACTTCAAAACACTCCATAATACTCCAAAACACTGGCTACTAAGCATTCACTCCAAAACACTCAACAGCACACCAAAACGATCCAAAACACACTAAAAGCGTCCAAAATACTCCCAAACAAGCCAAATGAGTCACAAACATTCCGAAACCCTCTAAAACACTCCGAAACCCTCTAAAACACTCCAAAACACTCGCTTGAAAACAGTCACTCCCAAACACTCCGAACCATTTCAAAACAAGGCATAACTCAAAAACACACCAGAACACTCCACAACACTCCAAAACAGTCCAAAGCACACCAAAACACTCCAAAACAATATAAAACACTCCAAAATACTCTCAAACACTCGAAATTTCTCGCTTCTAAACACTCAATCCAAAACACTCCAATACAATACAAAACACTGCACAACACGCCAACAGACTTCCAAACTCTCCAAAACAGTCCCACACACTCCAATCCACTCCAAAACACTTCAAAACACTCCTTAACACTTCAAAACACTGGCTACTAAGCACTCACTCCAAAACACTCAACAGCACACCAAAACGACCCAAAACACACCCAAACACTCCAAAAGGGTCCCATGCACACCGAAACCCTCTAAAACACTCCAAGACACACGCTTCAAAACAATCACTCCCAAACACTCCTAACCACTTCAAAACACGACATAACTCAAAAACACACCAGAACACTCCACAACACTCCAAAACGGTCCAAAACACACCAAAACACTCCAAACAATATAAAACACTCCAAAATACTCCTAAACACTCGAAAAATCTCGCTTCTAAACAGTCAATCCAAAACTCTCCAATACACTACAAAACACTCCAAAACACTCGGTTCAAAACAATCACTCCCAAACACTCCAATCCACTCCAAAACACTTCAAAGCACGACATAACTCAAAAACACACCAGAACACTCCACAGCACTCCAAAACAGTCCCAAACACACCAAAACACCAAAACACTCCAAAACAATAATAAACACTCCAAAACACTCCCAAACACTCGAAAATTCTCGCTTTTAAAGACTCAATCCAAAACACTCCAATACAATACAAAACACTCCAAAACACTCGGTTCAAAGCAGTCACTCCCAAACACTCCAATCCACTCCAAAACACGACATAACTCAAAAACGCACCAGAACACTCCAAAACAATATAAAACACTCCAAAATACTTCCAAACACTCGAAAATTCTCGCTTCTAAACACTCAAACCAAAACACTCCAATACACTACAAAACACTCCAAAACACTCGGTTCAAAACAGTCACTCCCAAACACTCCAATCACTCCAAAACACTTCAAAACACGACATAACTCAAACATGCACCAGAACACTCCACAACACTCCAAAACACACCAAAACACACCAAAAAAAATTAAAACACTCCAAAATAATCCTAAACACTCGAAAATTCTCGCATCTAAACAGTCAATCCAAAACTCTCCAATACACTACAAAACACTCCAAAACACTCGGTTCAAAACAGTCACTCCCAAACACTCCAATCCACTCCAAAACACTTCAAAGCACGACATAACTCAAAAACACACCAGAACACTCCACAGCACTCCAAACAGTCCCAAACACTCCAAAACACCAAAACACTCCAAAACAATATAAAACACTCCAAAACACTCCCAAACACTCGAAAATTCTCGCTTTTAAACAGTCAATCCAAAACACTCCAATACAATACAAAACACTGCACAACACGCCAACACACTTCCAAACTCTCCAAAACAGTCACATACACTAGGATACACTTCAAAACACTTCACAAAACTCCCAAACACTCCAATCCACTTCAAAACTCGACATAACTCAAAAACACTCCAGAACACTCCAGAACACTCCAATACACTACTAAACACTCCGACAAACTCCCAAACACTCCACATCAGTCCCATACACTACGAAACACTTCAAAACACTCCATAATACTCCAAAACACTGGCTACTAAGCACTCACTCCAAAACACTCAACAGCACAGCAAAACGATCCAAAACACACTAAAAGCGTCCAAAATACTCCCAAACAAGCCAAAAGAGTCCCATACATTCCGAAACCCTCTAAAACACTCCAAAACACTCGCTTCAAAACAGTCACTCCCAAACACTCCGATCCATTTCAAAACAAGGCATAACTCAAAAACACACCAGAACACTCCACAACACTCCAAAACAGTCCAAAGCACACCAAAACACTCCAAAACAATATAAAACACTCCAAAATACTCTCAAACACTCGAAATTTCTCGCTTCTAAACACTAAATCCAAAACACTCCAAGACACTACAAAACACTGCACAACACGCCAACAGACTTCCAAACTCTCCAAAACAGTCCCACACACTCCAATCCACTCCAAAACACTTCAAAACACTCCTTAACACTTCATAACACTGGCTACTAAGCACTCACTCCAAAACACTCAACAGCACACCAAAACGACCCAAAACACACCCAAACACTCCAAAAGGGTCCCATGCACACCGAAACCCTCTAAAACACTCCAAGACACACGCTTCAAAACAGTCACTCCCAAACACTCCGAACCACCTCAAAACAAGACATAACTCAAAAACACACCAGAACACTCCACAACACTCCAAAACGGTCCAAAACACACCAAAACACTCCAAAACAATATAAAACACTCCAAAATACTACTAAACACTCGAAAAATCTCGCTTCTAAACAGTCAATCCAAAACTCTCCAATACACTACAAAACACTCCAAAACACTCGGTTCAAAACAGTCACTCCCAAACACTCCAATCCACTCCAAAACACTTCAAAGCACGACATAACTCAAAAACACACCAGAACACTCCACAGCACTCCAAAATAGTCCCAAACACACCAAAACACCAAAACACTCCAAAACAATATAAAACACTCCAAAACACTCGAAAATTCTCGCTTTTAAAGACTCAATCCAAAACACTCCAATACAATACAAAACACTCCAAAACACTCGGTTCAAAGCAGTCACTCCCAAACACTCCAATCCACTCCAAAACACGACATAACTCAAAAACGCACCAGAACACTCCAAAACAATATAAAACACTCCAAAATACTTCCAAACACTCGAAAATTCTCGCTTCTAAACACTCAAACCAAAACACTCCAATCCACTCCAAAACACTTCAAAGCACGACATAACTCAAAAACACACCAGAACACTCCACAGCACTCCAAAACAGTCCCAAACACACCAAAACACCAAAACACTCCAAAACACTCCCAAATACTCGAAAATTCTCGTTTTTAAAGACTCAATCCAAAACACTCCAATACAATACAAAACACTCCAAAACACGCCAACACACCTCCAAACTCTCCAAAACAGTCCCATACACTAGGATACACTTCAAAACACTTCACAACACTCCCAAACACTCCAATCCACTTCAAAACTCGACATAACTCAAAAACACTCCACAACACTCCACAACACTCCAAAACATTAGGTTCAAAACAGTCACTCCCAAACACTCCAATCGACTCCAAAACAGTCCAAAACACACCAAAACACCACAACACTATAAAACAATACAAAACACTCCCAAATTCTCGCTTCTAAACATTCTATCCAGAACACTCCAATACACTACTAAACACTCCGACAAACTCCCAAACACTCCACATCAGTCCCATACACTACGAACCACTTCAAAACACTCCATAATACTCCAAAACACTGGCTACTAAGCACTCACTCCAAAACACTCAACAGCACACCAAAACGATCCAAAACACACTAAAAGCGTCCAAAATACTCCCAAACAAGCCAAAAGAGTCCCATACATTCCGAAACCCTCTAAAACACTCGCTTCAAAACAGTCACTCCCAAACACTCCGATCCATTTCAAAACAAGGCATAACTCAAAAACACACCAGAACACTCCACAACACTCCAAAACAGTCCAAAGCACACCAAAACACTCCAAAACAATATAAAACACTCCAAAATACTCTCAAACACTCGAAATTTCTCGCTTCTAAACACTCAATCCAAAACACTCCAAGACACTACAAAACGCTCCTAAACACTCGGTTCAAAACAGTCACTTCCAAACACTCCAATCCACTCCAAAACTCTTCAAAACACGACATAATTCAAAGACACACCAGAACACTCCACAACACTCCAAAACAGTCCAAAACACACCAAAACACCAAAACACTCCAAAACAATATAAAACACTCCAAAACACTCGAAAATTCTCGCTTCTAAACACTCAATCCAAAACACTCCAATACAATACAAAACACTGCACAACACGCCAACAGACTTCCAAACTCACCAAAACAGTCCCACACACTCCAATCCACTCCAAAACACTTCAAAACACTCCTTAACACTCCAAAACACTGGCTACTAAGCACTCACTCCAAAACACTCAACAGCACACCAAATCGACCCAAAACACACCCAAACACTCCAAAAGGGTCCCATGCACTCCGAAACCCTCTAAAAGACTCCAAGACACATGCTTCAAAACAGTCACTCCCAATCACTCCGAACCACTTCAAAACACGACATAACACAAAAACACACCAGAACACTCCACAACACTCCAAAACGGTCCAAAACACACCAAAACACTCCAAAACAATATCAAACACTCCAAAATATTCCTAAACACTCCAAAATTCTCGCATCTAACCAGTCAATCCAAAACTCTCCAATACACTACAAAACACTCCAAATCACTCGGTTCAAAACAGTCACTCCCAAACACTCCAATCCACTCCAAAACACTTCAAAGCACGACATAACTCAAAAACACACCAGAACACTCCACAGCACTCCAAAACAGTCCCAAACACACCAAAACACCAAAACACTCCAAAACACTCCCAAACACTCGAAAATTCTCGTTTTTAAAGACTCAATCCAAAACACTCCAATACAATACAAACACTCCAAAACACTCGGTTCAAAGCAGTCACTCCCAAACACTCCAATCCACTCCAAAACACGACATAACTCAAAAACGCACCAGAACACTCCAAAACAATATAAAACACTCCTAAATACTTCCAAACACTCGAAAATTCTCGCTTCTAAACACTCAAACCAAAACACTCCAATACACTACAAAACACTCCAAAACACTCGGTTCAAAACAGTCACTCCCAAACACTCCAATCCACTCCAAAACACTTCAAAACACGACATAACTCAAACATGCACCAGAACACTCCACAACACTCCAAAACACACCAAAACACACCAAAAAAAATTAAAACACTCCAAAATAATCCTAAACACTCGGAAATTCTCGCATCTAAACAGTCAATCCAAAACTCTCCAATGCACTACAAAACACTCCAAAACACTCGGTTCAAAACAGTCACTCCCAAACACTCCAATCCACTCCAAAACACTTCAAAGCACGACATAACTCAAAAACACACCAGAACACTCCACAGCACTCCAAAACAGTCCCAAACACTCCAAAACACCAAAACACTCCAAAACAATATAAAACACTCCAAAACACTCCCAAACACTCGAAAATTCTCGCTTTCAAAAAAAGTCAATCCAAAACACTCCAATACAATACAAAACACTGCACAACACGCCAACACACTTCCAAACTCTCCAAAACAGTCCCATACACTAGGAAACACTTCAAAACACTTCACAACACTCCAAAACACTCCAAAACACTCGGTTCAAAACAGTCACTCCCAAACACTCCAATCCACTCCAAAACACTCCAAAACAGTCTAAAACACTCCAAAACACCAAAACACTCCAAAACAATATAAAACACTCCAAAACACTCCAAAACACTCGATAATTCTCGCTTCTAAACGCTCAATCCAAAACACTCCAATACAATACAAAACACTGCACAACACGCCAACAGACTTCCAAACTCTCCAAAACTGTCCCACACACTGCGAAACGCTTCAAAACACTTCTCAACACTCCAAAACAGTCCAAAACATTCGGTTCAAAACAGTCACTCCCAAACACTCCAATCCACTTCAAAACTCGACATAACTCAAAAACACACCAGAACACTCCACAACACTCCAAAACATTCGGTTCAAAACAGTCACTCCCAAACACTCCAATCGACTCCAAAACAGTCCAAAACACACCAAAACACCACAACACTATAAAACAATACAAAACACTCCCAAATTCTCGCTTCTAAACATTCTATCCAGAACACTCCAATACACTACTAAACACTCCGACACACTCCCAAACACTCCACATCAGTCCCATACACTACGAAACACTTCAAAACACTCCATAATACTCCAAAACACTGGCTACTAAGCACTCACTCCAAAACACTCAACAGCACACCAAAACGATCCAAAACACACTAAAAGCGTCCAAAATACACCCAAACAAGCCAAAAGAGTCCCATACATTCCGAAACCCTCTAAAACACTCCAAAACACTCGCTTCAAAACAGTCACTCCCAAACACTCCGATCCATTTCAAAACAAGGCATAATTCAAAAACGCACCAGAACACTCCACAACACTCCAAAACAGTCCAAAGCACACCAAAACGCTCCAAAACAATATAAATCACTCCAAAATACTCTGAAACACTCGAAATTTCTCGCTTCTAAACACTCAATCCAAAACACTCCAATACACTACAAAACACTCCAAAACACTCGGTTCAAAACAGTCACTCCCAAACACTCCAATCCACTCCAAAACACTTCAAAACACGACATAACTCAAAAACACACCAGAACACTCCACAACACTCCAAAACAGTCCAAAACACACCAAAACACCAAAACACTCCAAAACAATATAAAACACTCCAAAACACTCCAAAACACTCGAAAATTCTCGCTTCTAAACACTCAATCCAAAACACTCCAATACAATACAAAACACGACACAACACGCCAACAGACTTCCAAACTCTCCAAAACAGTCCCACACACTGCGAAACACTTCAAAACACTCCACAACACTCCAAAACACACCAAAACACACCAAAAAAAATTAAAACACTCCAAAATAATCCTAAACACTCGAAAATTCTCGCATCTAAACAGTCAATCCAAAACTCTCCAAAACACTCGGTTCAAAACAGTCACTCCCAAACACTCCAATCCACTCCAAAACCCTTCAAAGCACGACATAACTCAAAAACACACCAGAACATTCCACAGCACTCCAAAACAGTCCCAAACACTCCAAAACACCAAAACACTCCAAAACAATATAAAACACTCCAAAACACTCCCAAACACTCGAAAATTCTCGCTTTTAAACAGTCAATCCAAAACACTCCAATACAATACAAAACACTGCACAACACGCCAACACACCTCCAAACTCTCCAAAACAGTCCCATACACTAGGATACACTTCAAAACACTTCACAACACTCCCAAACACTCCAATCCACTTCAAAACTCGACATAACTCAAAAACACTCCACAACACTCCACAACACTCCAAAACATTAGGTTCAAAACAGTCACTCCCAAACACTCCAATCGACTCCAAAACAGTCCAAAACACACCAAAACACCACAACACTATAAAACAATACAAAACACTCCCAAATTCTCGCTTCTAAACATTCTATCCAGAACACTCCAATACACTACTAAACACTCCGACAAACTCCCAAACACTCCACATCAGTCCCATACACTACGAACCACTTCAAAACACTCCATAATACTCCAAAACACTGGCTACTAAGCACTCACTCCAAAACACTCAACAGCACACCAAAACGATCCAAAACACACTAAAAGCGTCCAAAATACTCCCAAACAAGCCAAAAGAGTCCCATACATTCCGAAACCCTCTAAAACACTCGCTTCAAAACAGTCACTCCCAAACACTCCGATCCATTTCAAAACAAGGCATAACTCAAAAACACACCAGAACACTCCACAACACTCCAAAACAGTCCAAAGCACACCAAAACACTCCAAAACAATATAAAACACTCCAAAATACTCTCAAACACTCGAAATTTCTCGCTTCTAAACACTCAATCCAAAACACTCCAAGACACTACAAAACGCTCCTAAACACTCGGTTCAAAACAGTCACTTCCAAACACTCCAATCCACTCCAAAACTCTTCAAAACACGACATAATTCAAAGACACACCAGAACACTCCACAACACTCCAAAACAGTCCAAAACACACCAAAACACCAAAACACTCCAAAACAATATAAAACACTCCAAAACACTCGAAAATTCTCGCTTCTAAACACTCAATCCAAAACACTCCAATACAATACAAAACACTGCACAACACGCCAACAGACTTCCAAACTCACCAAAACAGTCCCACACACTCCAATCCACTCCAAAACACTTCAAAACACTCCTTAACACTCCAAAACACTGGCTACTAAGCACTCACTCCAAAACACTCAACAGCACACCAAATCGACCCAAAACACACCCAAACACTCCAAAAGGGTCCCATGCACTCCGAAACCCTCTAAAAGACTCCAAGACACATGCTTCAAAACAGTCACTCCCAATCACTCCGAACCACTTCAAAACACGACATAACACAAAAACACACCAGAACACTCCACAACACTCCAAAACGGTCCAAAACACACCAAAACACTCCAAAACAATATCAAACACTCCAAAATATTCCTAAACACTCCAAAATTCTCGCATCTAACCAGTCAATCCAAAACTCTCCAATACACTACAAAACACTCCAAATCACTCGGTTCAAAACAGTCACTCCCAAACACTCCAATCCACTCCAAAACACTTCAAAGCACGACATAACTCAAAAACACACCAGAACACTCCACAGCACTCCAAAACAGTCCCAAACACACCAAAACACCAAAACACTCCAAAACACTCCCAAACACTCGAAAATTCTCGTTTTTAAAGACTCAATCCAAAACACTCCAATACAATACAAACACTCCAAAACACTCGGTTCAAAGCAGTCACTCCCAAACACTCCAATCCACTCCA
Source organism: Somniosus microcephalus (assembly GCF_052327205.1). Classification (NCBI taxonomy): domain Eukaryota; kingdom Metazoa; phylum Chordata; class Chondrichthyes; order Squaliformes; family Somniosidae; genus Somniosus; species Somniosus microcephalus. The sequence goes on from NW_028225183.1 coordinate 55,578,926, forward strand.
AAACACGACATAACTCAAAAACGCACCAGAACACTCCAAAACAATATAAAACACTCCTAAATACTTCCAAACACTCGAAAATTCTCGCTTCTAAACACTCAAACCAAAACACTCCAATACACTACAAAACACTCCAAAACACTCGGTTCAAAACAGTCACTCCCAAACACTCCAATCCACTCCAAAACACTTCAAAACACGACATAACTCAAACATGCACCAGAACACTCCACAACACTCCAAAACACACCAAAACACACCAAAAAAAATTAAAACACTCCAAAATAATCCTAAACACTCGGAAATTCTCGCATCTAAACAGTCAATCCAAAACTCTCCAATGCACTACAAAACACTCCAAAACACTCGGTTCAAAACAGTCACTCCCAAACACTCCAATCCACTCCAAAACACTTCAAAGCACGACATAACTCAAAAACACACCAGAACACTCCACAGCACTCCAAAACAGTCCCAAACACTCCAAAACACCAAAACACTCCAAAACAATATAAAACACTCCAAAACACTCCCAAACACTCGAAAATTCTCGCTTTCAAAAAAAGTCAATCCAAAACACTCCAATACAATACAAAACACTGCACAACACGCCAACACACTTCCAAACTCTCCAAAACAGTCCCATACACTAGGAAACACTTCAAAACACTTCACAACACTCCAAAACACTCCAAAACACTCGGTTCAAAACAGTCACTCCCAAACACTCCAATCCACTCCAAAACACTCCAAAACAGTCTAAAACACTCCAAAACACCAAAACACTCCAAAACAATATAAAACACTCCAAAACACTCCAAAACACTCGATAATTCTCGCTTCTAAACGCTCAATCCAAAACACTCCAATACAATACAAAACACTGCACAACACGCCAACAGACTTCCAAACTCTCCAAAACTGTCCCAGACACTGCGAAACGCTTCAAAACACTTCTCAACACTCCAAAACAGTCCAAAACATTCGGTTCAAAACAGTCACTCCCAAACACTCCAATCCACTTCAAAACTCGACATAACTCAAAAACACACCAGAACACTCCACAACACTCCAAAACATTCGGTTCAAAACAGTCACTCCCAAACACTCCAATCGACTCCAAAACAGTCCAAAACACACCAAAACACCACAACACTATAAAACAATACAAAACACTCCCAAATTCTCGCTTCTAAACATTCTATCCAGAACACTCCAATACACTACTAAACACTCCGACACACTCCCAAACACTCCACATCAGTCCCATACACTACGAAACACTTCAAAACACTCCATAATACTCCAAAACACTGGCTACTAAGCACTCACTCCAAAACACTCAACAGCACACCAAAACGATCCAAAACACACTAAAAGCGTCCAAAATACACCCAAACAAGCCAAAAGAGTCCCATACATTCCGAAACCCTCTAAAACACTCCAAAACACTCGCTTCAAAACAGTCACTCCCAAACACTCCGATCCATTTCAAAACAAGGCATAATTCAAAAACGCACCAGAACACTCCACAACACTCCAAAACAGTCCAAAGCACACCAAAACGCTCCAAAACAATATAAATCACTCCAAAATACTCTGAAACACTCGAAATTTCTCGCTTCTAAACACTCAATCCAAAACACTCCAATACACTACAAAACACTCCAAAACACTCGGTTCAAAACAGTCACTCCCAAACACTCCAATCCACTCCAAAACACTTCAAAACACGACATAACTCAAAAACACACCAGAACACTCCACAACACTCCAAAACAGTCCAAAACACACCAAAACACCAAAACACTCCAAAACAATATAAAACACTCCAAAACACTCCAAAACACTCGAAAATTCTCGCTTCTAAACACTCAATCCAAAACACTCCAATACAATACAAAACACGACACAACACGCCAACAGACTTCCAAACTCTCCAAAACAGTCCCACACACTGCGAAACACTTCAAAACACTTCACAACACTCCAAAACAGTCCAAAACACTCGGTTCAAAACAGTTACTCCCAAACACGCCAATCCACTCCAATCCACTTCAAAACTCGACATCA
>NW_028225183.1:55581498-55602036 GCF_052327205.1 Somniosus microcephalus
AAACACTACAAAACACTCGGTTCAAAACAGTCACTCCCAAACACTCCAATCCACTCCAAAACACTTCAAAACACGACATAACTCAAACATGCACCAGAACACTCCACAACACTCCAAAACACACCAAAAAATATTAAAACACTCCAAAATAATCCTAAACACTCGAAAATTCTCGCATCTAAACAGTCAATCCAAAACTCTCCAATACACTCCAAAACACTCCAAAACACTCGCTTCAAAACAGTCACTCCCAAACACTCCGAACCATTTCAAAACAAGGCATAACTCAAAAACACACCAGAACACTCCACAACACTCCAAAACAGTCCAAAGCACACCAAAACACTCCAAAACAATATAAAACACTCCAAAATACTCTCAAACAGTCGAAATTTCTCGCTTCTAAACACTCAATCCAAAACACTCCAAGACACTACAAAACACTCCAAAACACTCGGTTCAAAACAGTCACTTCCAAACACTCCAATCCACTCCAAAACACTTCAAAACACGACATAACTCAAAAACACACCAGAACACTCCACAGCACTCCAAAACAGTCCCAAACACACCAAAACACCAAAACACTCCAAAACAATATAAAACACTCCAAAACACTCCCAAACATTCGAAAATTCTCGCTTTTAAAGACTCAATCCAAAACACTCCAATACAATACAAAACACTCCAAAACACTCGGTTCAAAGCAGTCACTCCCAAACACTCCAATCCACTCCAAAACTCTTCAAAACACGACATAACTCAAAAACGCACCAGAACACTCCAAAACAATATAAACACTCCAAAATACTTCCAAACACTCGAAAATTCTCACTTCTAAACACTCAAACCAAAACACTCCAATACACTACAAAACACTCCAAAACACTCGGTTCAAAATAGTCACTCCCAAACACTCCAATCACTCCAAAACACTTCAAAACACGACATAACTCAAACATGCACCAGAACACTCCACAACACTCCAAAACACACCAAAACACACCAAAAAAATTTAAAACACTCCAAAATAATCCTAAACACACGAAAATTCTCGCATCTAAACAGTCAATCCAAAACTCTCCAATACACTACAAAACACTCCAAAACACTCGGTTCAAAACAATCACTCCCAAACACTCCAATCCACTCCAAAACCCTTCAAAGCACGACATAATTCAAAAACACACCAGAACACTCCACAGCACTCCAAAACAGTCCCAAACACTCCAAAACACCAAAACACTCCAAAACAATATAAAACACTCCAAAACACTCCCAAACACTCGAAAATTCTCGCTTTTAAACAGTCAATCCAAAACACTCCAATACAATACAAAACACTGCACAACACGCCAACACACTTCCAAACTCTCCAAAACAGTCCCATACACTAGGATATACTCCAAAACACTTCACAACACTCCCAAACACTCCAATCCACTTCATAACTCGACATAACTCAAAAACACTCCAGAACACTCCAGAACACTCCAATACACTACTAAACACTCCGACAAACTCCCAAACACTCCACATCAGTCCCATACACTACGAAACACTTCAAAACACTCCATAATACTCCAAAACACTGGCTACTAAGCACTCACTCCAAAACACTCAACAGCACAGCAAAACTATCCAAAACACACTAAAAGCGTCCAAAAATACTCCCAAACAAGCCAAAAGAGTCCCATACATTTCGAAACCCTCTAAAACACTCCAAAACACTCGCTTCAAAACAGTCACTCCCAAACACTCCGATCCATTTCAAAACAAGGCATAACTCAAAAACACACCAGAACACTCCACAACACTCCAAAACAGTCCAAAGCACACCAAAACACTCCAAAACAATAGAAAACACTCCAAAATACTCTCAAACACTCGAAATTTCTCGCTTCTAAACACTCAATCCAAAACACTCCAAGACACTACAAAACACTCCAAAACACTCGGTTCAAAACAGTCACTTCCAAACACTCCAATCCACTCCAAAACTCTTCAAAACACGACATAACTCAAAAACACACCAGAACACTCCACAACACTCCAAAACAGTCCAAAACACACCAAAACACCAAAACACTCCAAAAAATATAAAACACTCCAAAACACTCCAAAACACTCGAAAATTCTCGCTTCTAAACACTCAATTCAAAACACTCCAATACAATACTGCACAACACGCCAACAGACTTCCAAACACTCCAAAACAGTCCCATACCCTCCAATCCACTCCAAACCACTTCAAAACACTCCTTAACACTCCAAAACACTGGCTACTAAGCACTCACTCCAAAACACTCAACAGCACACCAAAACGACCCAAAACACACCCAAACACTCCAAAAGGGTCCCATGCACTCCGAAACCATCTAAAAGACTCCAAGACACACGCTTCAAAACAGTCACTCCCAAACACTCCGAACCACTTCAAAACACGACATAACACAAAAACACACCAGAACACTCCACAACACTCCAAAACGGTCCAAAACACACCAAAACACTCCAAAACAATATAAAACACTCCAAAATATTCCTAAACACTCGAAAATTCTCGCATCTAAACAGTCAATCCAAAACTCTCCAATACACTACAAAACACTCCAAAACACTCGGTTCAAAACAGTCACTCCCAAACACTCCAATCCACTCCAAAACACTTCAAAGCACGACATAACTCAAAAACACACCAGAACACTCCACAGCACTCCAAAACAGTCCCAAACACACCAAAACACCAAAACACTCCAAAACATTCCCAAACACTCGAAAATTCTCGTTTTTAAAGACTCAATCCAAAACACACCAATACAATACAAAACACTCCAAAACACTCGGTTCAAACCTGTCACTCCCAAACACTCCAATCCACTCCAAAACACGACATAACTCAAAAACGCACCAGAACACTCCAAAACAATATAAAACACTCCAAAATACTTCCAAACACTCGAAAATTCTCACTTCTAAACACGCAAACCAAAACATTCCAATACACTACAAAACACTCCAAAACACTCGGTTCAAAACAGTCACTCCCAAACACTCCAATCCACTCCAAAACACTTCAAAACACGACATAACTCAAACATGCACCAGAACACTCCACAACACTCCAAAACACACCAAAAAAAATTAAAACACTCCAAAATAATCCTAAACACTCGAAAATTCTCGCATCTAAACAGTCAATCCAAAGCTCTCCAATACACTCCAAAACACTCCAAAACACTCGGTTCAAAACAATCACTCCCAAACACTCCAATCCACTCCAAAACACTTCAAAGCACGACATAACTCAAAAACACACCAGAACACTCCACAACACTCCAAAACATTCGGTTCAAAACAGTCACTCCCAAACACTCCAATCCACTCCAAAACAGTCCAAAACACACCAAAGCACCACAACACTACAAAACAATACAAAATACTCCCAAATTCTCGCTTCTAAACATTCTATCCAAAACACTCCAATACACTACTAAACACTCCGACAGACTCCCAAACACTCCACATCAGTCCCATACACTACGAAACACTTCAAAACACTCCATAATATACTCCAAAACACTGGCTACTAAGCACTCACTCTAAAACACTCAACAGCACACCAAAACGATCCAAAACACACTAAAAGCTTCCAAAATACTCCCAAACAAGCCAAATGAGTCCCATACATTCCGAAACCCTCTAAAACACTCCAAAACACTCGCTTCAAAACAGTCACTCCCAAACACTCCGAACCATTTCAAAACAAGGCATAACTCAAAAACACACCAGAACACTCCACAACACTCCAAAACAGTCCAAAGCACACCAAAACACTCCAAAACAATATAAAACACTCCAAAATACTCTCAAACACTCGAAATTTCTCGCTTCTAAACACTCAATCCAAAACACTCCAATACACTCCAAAACACTCCAAAACACTCGGTTCAAAACAATCACTCCCAAACACTCCAATCCACTCCAAAACACTTCAAAGCACGACATAACTCAAAAACACACCAGAACACTCCACAACACTCCAAAACATTCGGTTCAAAACAGTCACTCCCAAACACTCCAATCCTCTCCAAAACAGTCCAAAACATACCAAAGCACCACAACACTACAAACCAATACAAAATACTCCCAAATTCTCGCTTCTAAACATTCTATCCAAAACACTCCAATACACTACTAAACACTCCGACACACTCCCAAACACTCCACATCAGTCCCATACACTACGAAACACTTCAAAACACTCCATAATACTCCAAAACACTGGCTACTAAGCACTCACTCCAAAACACTCAACAGCACACCAAAACGACCCAAAACACACCCAAACACTCCAAAAGGGTCCCATGCACTCCGAAACCCTCTAAAAGACTCCAAGACACTCGGTTCAAAACAGTCACTCCCAAACACTCCAATCCACTCCAAAACACTTCAAAGCACGACATAACTCAAGAACACACCAGAACACTCCACAGCACTCCAAAACAGTCCCAAACACACCAAAACACCAAAACACTCCAAAACATTCCCAAACACTCGAAAATTCTCGTTTTTAAAGACTCAATCCAAAACACACCAATACAATACAAAACACTCCAAAACACTCGGTTCAAACCAGTCACTCCCAAACACTCCAATCCACTCCAAAACACGACAAAACTCAAAAACGCACCAGAACACTCCAAAACAATATAAAACACTCCAAAATACTTCCAAACACTCGAAAATTCTCGCTTCTAAACACGCAAACCAAAACATTCCAATACACTACAAAACACTACAAAACACTCGGTTCAAAACAGTCACTCCCAAACACTCCAATCCACTCCAAAACACTTCAAAACACGACATAACTCAAACATGCACCAGAACACTCCACAACACTCCAAAACACACCAAAAAAAATTAAAACACTCCAAAATAATCCTAAACACTCGAAAATTCTCGCATCTAAACAGTCAATCCAAAACTCTCCAATACACTCCAAAACACTCCAAAACACTCGCTTCAAAACAGTCACTCCCAAACACTCCGAACCATTTCAAAACAAGGCATAACTCAAAAACACACCAGAACACTCCACAACACTCCAAAACAGTCCAAAGCACACCAAAACACTCCAAAACAATATAAAACACTCCAAAATACTCTCAAACAGTCGAAATTTCTCGCTTCTAAACACTCAATCCAAAACACTCCAAGACACTACAAAACACTCCAAAACACTCGGTTCAAAACAGTCACTTCCAAACACTCCAATCCACTCCAAAACACTTCAAAACACGACATAACTCAAAAACACACCAGAACACTCCACAGCACTCCAAAACAGTCCCAAACACACCAAAACACCAAAACACTCCAAAACAATATAAAACACTCCAAAACACTCCCAAACATTCGAAAATTCTCGCTTTTAAAGACTCAATCCAAAACACTCCAATACAATACAAAACACTCCAAAACACTCGGTTCAAAGCAGTCACTCCCAAACACTCCAATCCACTCCAAAACTCTTCAAAACACGACATAACTCAAAAACGCACCAGAACACTCCAAAACAATATAAACACTCCAAAATACTTCCAAACACTCGAAAATTCTCACTTCTAAACACTCAAACCAAAACACTCCAATACACTACAAAACACTCCAAAACACTCGGTTCAAAATAGTCACTCCCAAACACTCCAATCACTCCAAAACACTTCAAAACACGACATAACTCAAACATGCACCAGAACACTCCACAACACTCCAAAACACACCAAAACACACCAAAAAAATTTAAAACACTCCAAAATAATCCTAAACACACGAAAATTCTCGCATCTAAACAGTCAATCCAAAACTCTCCAATACACTACAAAACACTCCAAAACACTCGGTTCAAAACAATCACTCCCAAACACTCCAATCCACTCCAAAACCCTTCAAAGCACGACATAATTCAAAAACACACCAGAACACTCCACAGCACTCCAAAACAGTCCCAAACACTCCAAAACACCAAAACACTCCAAAACAATATAAAACACTCCAAAACACTCCCAAACACTCGAAAATTCTCGCTTTTAAACAGTCAATCCAAAACACTCCAATACAATACAAAACACTGCACAACACGCCAACACACTTCCAAACTCTCCAAAACAGTCCCATACACTAGGATACACTCCAAAACACTTCACAACACTCCCAAACACTCCAATCCACTTCATAACTCGACATAACTCAAAAACACTCCAGAACACTCCAGAACACTCCAATACACTACTAAACACTCCGACAAACTCCCAAACACTCCACATCAGTCCCATACACTACGAAACACTTCAAAACACTCCATAATACTCCAAAACACTGGCTACTAAGCACTCACTCCAAAACACTCAACAGCACAGCAAAACTATCCAAAACACACTAAAAGCGTCCAAAATACTCCCAAACAAGCCAAAAGAGTCCCATACATTTCGAAACCCTCTAAAACACTCCAAAACACTCGCTTCAAAACAGTCACTCCCAAACACGCCGATCCATTTCAAAACAAGGCATAACTCAAAAACACACCAGAACACTCCACAACACTCCAAAACAGTCCAAAGCACACCAAAACACTCCAAAACAATAGAAAACACTCCAAAATACTCTCAAACACTCGAAATTTCTCGCTTCTAAACACTCAATCCAAAACACTCCAAGACACTACAAAACACTCCAAAACACTCGGTTCAAAACAGTCACTTCCAAACACTCCAATCCACTCCAAAACTCTTCAAAACACGACATAACTCAAAAACACACCAGAACACTCCACAACACTCCAAAACAGTCCAAAACACACCAAAACACCAAAACACTCCAAAAAATATAAAACACTCCAAAACACTCCAAAACACTCGAAAATTCTCGCTTCTAAACACTCAATTCAAAACACTCCAATACAATACTGCACAACACGCCAACAGACTTCCAAACACTCCAAAACAGTCCCATACCCTCCAATCCACTCCAAACCACTTCAAAACACTCCTTAACACTCCAAAACACTGGCTACTAAGCACTCACTCCAAAACACTCAACAGCACACCAAAACGACCCAAAACACACCCAAACACTCCAAAAGGGTCCCATGCACTCCGAAACCATCTAAAAGACTCCAAGACACACGCTTCAAAACAGTCACTCCCAAACACTCCGAACCACTTCAAAACACGACATAACACAAAAACACACCAGAACACTCCACAACACTCCAAAACGGTCCAAAACACACCAAAACACTCCAAAACAATATAAAACACTCCAAAATATTCCTAAACACTCGAAAATTCTCGCATCTAAACAGTCAATCCAAAACTCTCCAATACACTACAAAACACTCCAAAACACTCGGTTCAAAACAGTCACTCCCAAACACTCCAATCCACTCCAAAACACTTCAAAGCACGACATAACTCAAAAACACACCAGAACACTCCACAGCACTCCAAAACAGTCCCAAACACAACAAAACACCAAAACACTCCAAAACATTCCCAAACACTCGAAAATTCTCGTTTTTAAAGACTCAATCCAAAACACACCAATACAATACAAAACACTCCAAAACACTCGGTTCAAACCTGTCACTCCCAAACACTCCAATCCACTCCAAAACACGACATAACTCAAAAACGCACCAGAACACTCCAAAACAATATAAAACACTCCAAAATACTTCCAAACACTCGAAAATTCTCACTTCTAAACACGCAAACCAAAACATTCCAATACACTACAAAACACTCCAAAACACTCGGTTCAAAACAGTCACTCCCAAACACTCCAATCCACTCCAAAACACTTCAAAACACGACATAACTCAAACATGCACCAGAACACTCCACAACACTCCAAAACACACCAAAAAAAATTAAAACACTCTAAAATAATCCTAAACACTCGAAAATTCTCGCATCTAAACAGTCAATCCAAAGCTCTCCAATACACTCCAAAACACTCCAAAACACTCGGTTCAAAACAATCACTCCCAAACACTCCAATCCACTCCAAAACACTTCAAAGCACGACATAACTCAAAAACACACCAGAACACTCCACAACACTCCAAAACATTCGGTTCAAAACAGTCACTCCCAAACACTCCAATCCACTCCAAAACAGTCCAAAACACACCAAAGCACCACAACACTACAAAAACAATACAAAATACTCCCAAATTCTCGCTTCTAAACATTCTATCCAAAACACTCCAATACACTACTAAACACTCCGACAGACTCCCAAACACTCCACATCAGTCCCATACACTACGAAACACTTCAAAACACTCCATAATACTCCAAAACACTGGCTACTAAGCACTCACTCTAAAACACTCAACAGCACACCAAAACGATCCAAAACACACTAAAAGCTTCCAAAATACTCCCAAACAAGCCAAATGAGTCCCATACATTCCGAAACCTCTAAAACACTCCAAAACACTCGCTTCAAAACAGTCACTCCCAAACACTCCGAACCATTTCAAAACAAGGCATAACTCAAAAACACACCAGAACACTCCACAACACTCCAAAACAGTCCAAAGCACACCAAAACACTCCAAAACAATATAAAACACTCCAAAATACTCTCAAACACTCGAAATTTCTCGCTTCTAAACACTCAATCCAAAACACTCCAATACACTCCAAAACACTCCAAAACACTCGGTTCAAAACAATCACTCCCAAACACTCCAATCCACTCCAAAACACTTCAAAGCACGACATAACTCAAAACACACCAGAACACTCCACAACACTCCAAAACATTCGGTTCAAAACAGTCACTCCCAAACACTCCAATCCTCTCCAAAACAGTCCAAAACATACCAAAGCACCACAACACTACAAAACAATACAAAATACTCCCAAATTCTCGCTTCTAAACATTCTATCCAAAACACTCCAATACACTACTAAACACTCCGACACACTCCCAAACACTCCACATCAGTCCCATACACTACGAAACACTTCAAAACACTCCATAATACTCCAAAACACTGGCTACTAAGCACTCACTCCAAAACACTCAACAGCACACCAAAACGACCCAAAACACACCCAAACACTCCAAAAGGGTCCCATGCACTCCGAAACCCTCTAAAAGACTCCAAGACACTCGGTTCAAAACAGTCACTCCCAAACACTCCAATCCACTCCAAAACACTTCAAAGCACGACATAACTCAAGAACACACCAGAACACTCCACAGCACTCCAAACAGTCCCAAACACACCAAAACACCAAAACACTCCAAAACATTCCCAAACACTCGAAAATTCTCGTTTTTAAAGACTCAATCCAAAACACACCAATACAATACAAAACACTCCAAAACACTCGGTTCAAACCAGTCACTCCCAAACACTCCAATCCACTCCAAAACACGACATAACTCAAAAACGCACCAGAACACTCCAAAACAATATAAAACACTCCACAATACTTCCAAACACTCGAAAATTCTCGCTTCTAAACACGCAAACCAAAACATTCCAATACACTACAAAACACTACAAAACACTCGGTTCAAAACAGTCACTCCCAAACACTCCAATCCACTCCAAAACACTTCAAAACACGACATAACTCAAACATGCACCAGAACACTCCACAACACTCCAAAACACACCAAAAAAAATTAAAACACTCCAAAATAATCCTAAACACTCGAAAATTCTCGCATCTAAACAGTCAATCCAAAACTCTCCAATACACTCCAAAACACTCCAAAACACTCGGTTCAAAACAATCACTCCCAAACACTCCAATCCACTCCAAAACACTTCAAAGCACGACATAACTCAAAAACACACCAGAACACTCCACAACACTCCAAAACATTCGGTTCAAAACAGTCACTCCCAAACACTCCAATCCACTCCAAAACAGTCCAAAACACACCAAAGCACCACAACACTACAAAACAATACAAAATACTCCCAAATTCTCGCTTCTAAACATTCTATCCAAAACACTCCAATACACTACTAAACACTCCGACACACTCCCAAACACTCCACATCAGTCCCATACACTACGAAACACTTCAAAACACTCCCTAATACTCCAAAACACTGGCTACTAAGCACTCACTCTAAAACACTCAACAGCACACCAAAACGATCCAAAACACACTAAAAGCGTCCAAAATATTCCCAAACAAGCCAAATGAGTCCCATACATTCCGAAACCCTCTAAAACACTCCAAAACACTCGCTTCAAAACAGTCACTCCCAAACACTCCGAACCATTTCAAAACAAGGCATAACTCAAAACACACCACCCAGAACACTCCACAACACTCCAAAACAGTCCAAAACACACCAAAACACTCCAAAACAATATAAAACACTCCAAAATACTCTCAAACACTCGAAATTTCTCGCTTCTAAACACTCAATCCAAAACACTCCAATACACTCCAAAACACTCCAAAACACTCGGTTCAAACAATCACTCCCAAACACTCCAATCCACTCCAAAACACTTCAAAGCACGACATAACTCAAAACACACCAGAACACTCCACAACACTCCAAAACATTCGGTTCAAAACAGTCACTCCCAAACACTCCAATCCTCTCCAAAACAGTCCAAAACATACCAAAGCACCACAACACTACAAAACAATACAAAATACTCCCAAATTCTCGCTTCTAAACATTCTATCCAAAACACTCCAATTCACTACTAAACACTCCGACACACTCCCAAACACTCCACATCAGTCCCATACACTACGAAACACTTCAAAACACTCCATAATACTCCAAAACACTGGCTACTAAGCACTCACTCCAAAACACTCAACAGCACACCAAAACGACCCAAAACACACCCAAACACTCCAAAAGGGTCCCATGCACTCCGAAACCCTCTAAAAGACTCCAAGACACACGCGTCAAAACAGTCACTCCCAAACACTCCGAACCACTTCAAAACACGACATAACACAAAAACACACCAGAACACTCCACAACACTCCAAAACGGTCCAAAACACACCAAAACACTCCAAAACAATATAAAACACTCCAAAATATTCCTAAACGCTCGAAAATTCTCGCATCTAAACAGTCAATCCAAAACTCTCCAATACACTACAAAACACTCCAAAACACTCGGTTCAAAACAGTCACTCCCAAATACTCCAATCCACTCCAAAACACTTCAAAGCACGACATAACTCAAAACACACCAGAACACTCCACAGCACTCCAAAACAGTGCCAAACACTCCAAAACACCAAAACACTCCAAAACAATATAAAACACTCCAAAACACTCCCAAACACTCGAAAATTCTCGCTTTCAAAAAAGTCAATCCAAAACACTCCAATACAATACAAAACACTGCACAACACGCCAACACACTTCCAAACTCTCCAAAACAGTCCCATAAACTAGGAAACACTTCAAACACTTCACAACACTCCAAAACAGTCCAAAACACTCGGTTCAAAACAGTCACTCCCAAACACTCCAATCCACTCCAAAACACTTCAAAACACGACATAACTCAAAAACACACCAGAACACTCCACAACACTCCAAAACAGTCCAAAACACACCAAAACACCAAAACACTCCAAAACAATATAAAACACTCCAAAACACTCCAAAACACTCGAAAATTCTCGCTTCTAAACACTCAATCCAAAACACTCCAATACAATACAAAACACTGCACAACACGCCAACAGACTTCCAAACTCTTCAAAACAGTCCCACACACTGCGAAACACTTCAAAACACTTCACAACACTCCAAAACAGTCCAAAACACTCGGTTCAAAACTTTCACTCCCAAACACTCCAATCCACTCCAATCCACTTCAAAACTCGACATAACTCAAAAACACACCAGAACACTCCACAACACTCCAAAACATTCGGTTCAAAACAGTCACTCCCAAACACTCCAATCCACTCCAAAACAGTCCAAAACACACCAAAGCACCACAACACTACAAAACAATACAAAATACTCCGAAATTCTCGCTTCTAAACATTCTATCCAAAACACTCCAATACACTGCTAAACACTCCGACACACCCCCAAACACTCCACATCAGTCCCATACACTACGAAATACTTCAAAACACTCCATAATACTCCAAAACACTGGCTACTAAGCATTCACTCCAAAATACTCAACAGCACACCAAAACGATCCAAAACACACTAAAAGCGTCCAAAATACTCCCAAACAAGTCAAATGAGTCCCATACATTCCGAAACCCTCTAAAACACTCCAAAACACTCGCTTGAAAACAGTCACTCCCAAACACTCCAATCCTCTCCAAAACAGACCAAAACATACCAAAGCACCACAACACTACAAAACAATACAAAATACTCCCAAATTCTCGCTTCTAAACATTCTATCCAAAACACTCCAATACACTACTAAACACTCCGACACACTCCCAAACACTCCACATCAGTCCCATACACTACGAAACACTTCAAAACACTCCATAATACTCCAAAACACTGGCTACTAAGCACTCACTCCAAAACACTCAACAGCACACCAAAACGACCCAAAACACACCCAAACACTCCAAAAGGGTCCCATGCACACCGAAACCCTCTAAAACACTCCAAGACACACGCTTCAAAACAATCACTCCCAAACACTCCGAACCACTTCAAAACACGACATAACTCAAAAACACACCAGAACACTCCACAACACTCCAAAACGGTCCAAAACACACCAAAACACTCCAAAACAATATAAAACACTCCAAAATACTCCTAAACACTCGAAAATCCTCGCATCTAAACAGTCAATCCAAAACTCTCCAATACACTACAAAACACTCCAAAACACTCGGTTCAAAACAGTCACTCCCAAACACTCCAATCCACTCCAAAACACTTCAAAGCACGACATAACTCAAAAACACACCAGAACACTCCACAACACTCCAAAACATTCGGTTCAAAACAGTCACTCCCAAACACTCCAATCCACTCCAAAACAGTCCAAAACACACCAAAGCACCACAACACTACAAAACAATACAAAATACTCCCAAATTCTCGCTTCTAAACATTCTATCCAAAACACTCCAATACACTACTAAACACTCCGACACACTCCCAAACACTCCACATCAGTCCCATACACTACGAAACACTTCAAAACACTCCATAATACTCCAAAACACTGGCTACTAAGCACTCACTCTAAAACACTCAACAGCACACCAAAACGATCCAAAACACACTAAAAGCGTCCAAAATATTCCCAAACAAGCCAAATGAGTCCCATACATTCCGAAACCCTCTAAAACACTCCAAAACACTCGCTTCAAAACAGTCACTCCCAAACACTCCGAACCATTTCAAAACAAGGCATAACTCAAAAACACACCAGAACACTCCACAACACTCCAAAACAGTCCAAAACACACCAAAACACTCCAAAACAATATAAAACACTCCAAAATACTCTCAAACACTCGAAATTTCTCGCTTCTAAACACTCAATCCAAAACACTCCAATACACTCCAAAACACTCCAAAACACTCGGTTCAAAACAATCACTCCCAAACACTCCAATCCACTCCAAAACACTTCAAAGCACGACATAACTCAAAAACACACCAGAACACTCCACAACACTCCAAAACATTCGGTTCAAAACAGTCACTCCCAAACACTCCAATCCTCTCCAAAACAGTCCAAAACATACCAAAGCACCACAACACTACAAAACAATACAAAATACTCCCAAATTCTCGCTTCTAAACATTCTATCCAAAACACTCCAATACACTACTAAACACTCCGACACACTCCCAAACACTCCACATCAGTCCCATACACTACGAAACACTTCAAAACACTCCATAATACTCCAAAACACTGGCTACTAAGCACTCACTCCAAAACACTCAACAGCACACCAAAACGACCCAAAACACACCCAAACACTCCAAAAGGGTCCCATGCACTCCGAAACCCTCTAAAAGACTCCAAGACACACGCGTCAAAACAGTCACTCCCAAACACTCCGAACCACTTCAAAACACGACATAACACAAAAACACACCAGAACACTCCACAACACTCCAAAACGGTCCAAAACACACCAAAACACTCCAAAACAATATAAAACACTCCAAAATATTCCTAAACGCTCGAAAATTCTCGCATCTAAACAGTCAATCCAAAACTCTCCAATACACTACAAAACACTCCAAAACACTCGGTTCAAAACAGTCACTCCCAAATACTCCAATCCACTCCAAAACACTTCAAAGCACGACATAACTCAAAACACACCAGAACACTCCACAGCACTCCAAAACAGTCCCAAACACTCCAAAACACCAAAACACTCCAAAACAATATAAAACACTCCAAAACACTCCCAAACACTCGAAAATTCTCGCTTTCAAAAAAGTCAATCCAAAACACTCCAATACAATACAAAACACTGCACAACACGCCAACACACTTCCAAACTCTCCAAAACAGTCCCATAAACTAGGAAACACTTCAAAACACTTCACAACACTCCAAAACAGTCCAAAACACTCGGTTCAAAACAGTCACTCCCAAACAGTCCAATCCACTCCAAAACACTTCAAAACACGACATAACTCAAAAACACACCAGAACACTCCACAACACTCCAAAACAGTCCAAAACACACCAAAACACCAAAACACTCCAAAACAATATAAAACACTCCAAAACACTCCAAAACACTCGAAAATTCTCGCTTCTAAACACTCAATCCAAAACACTCCAATACAATACAAAACACTGCACAACACGCCAACAGACTTCCAAACTCTTCAAAACAGTCCCACACACTGCGAAACACTTCAAAACACTTCACAACACTCCAAAACAGTCCAAAACACTCGGTTCAAAACTTTCACTCCCAAACACTCCAATCCACTCCAATCCACTTCAAAACTCGACATAACTCAAAAACACACCAGAACACTCCACAACACTCCAAAACATTCGGTTCAAAACAGTCACTCCCAAACACTCCAATCCACTCCAAAACAGTCCAAAACACACCAAAGCACCACAACACTACAAAACAATACAAAATACTCCGAAATTCTCGCTTCTAAACATTCTATCCAAAACACTCCAATACACTGCTAAACACTCCGACACACTCCCAAACACTCCACATCAGTCCCATACACTACGAAATACTTCGAAACACTCCATAATACTCCAAAACACTGGCTACTAAGCATTCACTCCAAAATACTCAACAGCACACCAAAACGATCCAAAACACACTAAAAGCGTCCAAAATACTCCCAAACAAGTCAAATGAGTCCCATACATTCCGAAACCCTCTAAAACACTCCAAAACACTCGCTTGAAAACAGTCACTCCCAAACACTCCAATCCTCTCCAAAACAGTCCAAAACATACCAAAGCACCACAACACTACAAAACAATACAAAATACTCCCAAATTCTCGCTTCTAAACATTCTATCCAAAACACTCCAATACACTACTAAACACTCCGACACACTCCCAAACACTCCACATCAGTCCCATACACTACGAAACACTTCAAAACACTCCATAATACTCCAAAACACTGGCTACTAAGCACTCACTCCAAAACACTCAACAGCACACCAAACGACCCAAAACACACCCAAACACTCCAAAAGGGTCCCATGCACACCGAAACCCTCTAAAACACTCCAAGACACACGCTTCAAAACAATCACTCCCAAACACTCCGAACCACTTCAAAACACGACATAACTCAAAAACACACCAGAACACTCCACAACACTCCAAAACGGTCCAAAACACACCAAAACACTCCAAAACAATATAAAACACTCCAAAATACTCCTAAACACTCGAAAATCCTCGCATCTAACAGTCAATCCAAAACTCTCCAATACACTACAAAACACTCCAAAACACTCGGTTCAAAACAGTCACTCCCAAACACTCCAATCCACTCCAAAACACTTCAAAGCACGACATAACTCAAAAACACACCAGAACACTCCACAACACTCCAAAACATTCGGTTCAAAACAGTCACTCCCAAACACTCCAATCCACTCCAAAACAGTCCAAAACACACCAAAGCACCACAACACTACAAAACAATACAAAATACTCCCAAATTCTCGCTTCTAAACATTCTATCCAAAACACTCCAATACACTACTAAACACTCCGACACACTCCCAAACACTCCACATCAGTCCCATACACAACGAAACACTTCAAAACACTCCATAATACTCCAAAACACTGGCTACTAAGCACTCACTCCAAAACACTCAACAGCACACCAAAACGATCCAAACACACTAAAAGCGTCCAAAATACTCCCAAACAAGCCAAATGAGTCCCATACATTCCGAAACCCTCTAAAACACTCCAAAACACTCGCTTCAAACAGTCACTCCCAAACACTCCGAACCATTTCAAAACAAGGCATAACTCAAAAACACACCAGAGCACTCCACAACACTCCAAAACAGTCCAAAGCACACCAAAACACTCTAAAACAATATAAAACACTCCAAAATACTCTCAAACACTCGAAATTTCTCGCTTCTAAACACTCAATCCAAAACACTCCAAGACACTACAAAACACTCCAAAACACTCGGTTCAAAACAGTCACTTCCAAACACTCCAATCCACTCCAAAACACTTCAAAACACGACATAACTCAAAAACACACCAGAACACTCCACAGCACTCCAAAACAGTCCCAAACACACCAAAACATTCCAAAACAATATAAAACACTCCAAAATACTCCTAAACACTCGAAAATCCTCGCATCTAAACAGTCAATCCAAAACTCTCCAATACACTACTAAACACTCCGACACACTCCCAAACACTCCACATCAGTCCCATACACTACGAAACACTTCAAAACACTCCATAATACTCCAAAACACTGGCTACTAAGCACTCACTCCAAAACACTCAACAGCACACCAAAACGACCCAAAACACACCCAAACACTCCAAAAGGGTCCCATGCACACCGAAACCCTCTAAAACACTCCAAGACACACGCTTCAAAACAATCACTCCCAAACACTCCGAACCACTTCAAAACACGACATAACTCAAAAACACACCAGAACACTCCAAAACACTCCAAAACGGTCCAAAACACACCAAAACACTCCAAAACAATATAAAACACTCCAAAATACTCCTAAACACTCGAAAATCCTCGCATCTAAACAGTCAATCCAAACTCTCCAATACACTACAAAACACTCCAAAACACTCGGTTCAAAACAGTCACTCCCAAACACTCCAATCCACTCCAAAACACTTCAAAGCACGACATAACTCAAAAACACACCAGAACACTCCACAACACTCCAAAACATTCGGTTCAAAACAGTCACTCCCAAACACTCCAATCCACTCCAAAACAGTCCAAAACACACCAAAGCACCACAACACTACAAAACAATACAAAATACTCCCAAATTCTCGCTTCTAACATTCTATCCAAAACACTCCAATACACTACTAAACACTCCGACACACTCCCAAACACTCCACATCAGTCCCATACACAACGAAACACTTCAAAACACTCCATAATACTCCAAAAGACTGGCTACTAAGCACTCACTCCAAAACACTCAACAGCACACCAAAACGATCCAAAACACACTAAAAGCGTCCAAAATACTCCCAAACAAGCCAAATGAGTCCCATACATTCCGAAACCCTCTAAAACACTCCAAAACACTCGCTTCAAAACAGTCACTCCCAAACACTCCAATCCACTCCAAAACACTTCAAAACACGACATAACTCAAAAACACACCAGAACACTCCACAGCACTCCAAAACAGTCCCAAACACACCAAAACACCAAAACACTCCAAAACAATATAAAACACTCCAAAATTCTCCCAAACACTCGAAAATTCTCGCTTTTAAAGACTCAATCCAAAACACTCCAATTACAATACAAAACACTCCAAAACATTCGGTTCAAAGCAGTCACTCCCAAACACTCCAATCCACTCCAAAACACGACATAACTCAAACATGCACCAGAACACTCCACAACACTCCAAAACACACCAAAACACACCAAAAAAAATTAAAACACTCCAAAATAATCCTAAACACTCGAAAATTCTCGCATCTAAACAGTCAATCCAAAACTCTCCAATACACTACAAAACACTCCAAAACACTCGGTTCAAAACAGTCACTCCCAAACACTCCAATCCACTCCAAAACACTTCAAAGCACGACATAACTCAAAACACACCAGAACACTCCACAGCACTCCAGAACAGTCCCAAACACTCCAAAACACCAAAACACTCCAAAACAATATGAAACACTCCAAAACACTCCCAAACACTCGAAAATTCTCGCTTTTAAAGACTCAATCCAAAACACTCCAATACAAAACGCCAACACACTTCCAAACTCTCCAAAACAGTCCCATACACTAGGAAACACTTCAAAACACTTCACATCACTCCAAAACAGTCCAAAACACTCGGTTCAAAAAGTCACTCCCAAACACTCCAATCCACTCCAAAACACGACATAACTCAAAAACGCACCAGAACACTCCAAAACAATATAAAACACTCCAACATACTTCCAAACACTCGAAAATTCTCGCTTCTAAACACTCAAACCAAAACACTCCAATACACTACAAAACACTCCAAAACACTCGGTTCAAAACAGTCACTCCCAACACTCCAATCCACTCCAAAACACTTCAAAACACGACATAACTCAAACATGCACCAGAACACTCCACAACACTCCAAAACACACAAAGCACACCAAAAACATTTAAAACACTCCAAAATAACCCTAAACGCTCGAAAATTCTCGCATCTAAACAGTCAATCCAAAACTCTCCAATACACTACAAAACACTCCAAAACACTCGGTTCAAAACAGTCACTCCCAAACACTCCAATCCACTCCAAAACACTTCAAAGCACGACATAACTCAAAACACACCAGAACACTCCACAGCACTCCAAAACAGTCCCAAACACTCCAAAACACCAAAACACTCCAAAACAATATAAAACACTCCAAAACACTCGGAAATTCTCGCTTCAAAAAAAGTCAATCCTAAACACTCCAATACAATACAAAACACTGCACAACACGCCAACACACTTCCAAACTCTCCAAAACAGTCCCATAAACTAGAAAACACTTCAAAACACTTCACAACACTCCAAAACAGTCCAAAACACTCGGTTCAAAACAGTCACTCCCAAACACTCCAATCCACTCCAAAACACTTCAAAACGCGACATAACTCAAAAACACACCAGAACACTCCACAACACTCCAAAACAGTCCAAAACACACCAAAACACCAAAACACTCCAAAACAATATAAAACACTCCAAAACACTCCAAAACACTCGAAAATTCTCGCTTCTAAACACTCAATCCAAAACACTCCAATACAATACAAAACACTGCACAACACGCCAACAGACTTCCAAACTCTTAAAACAGTCCCACACACTGCGAAACACTTCAAAACACTTCACAACACTCCAAAACAGTCCAAAACACTCGGTTCAAAACTGTCACTCCCAAACACTCCAATCCACTCCAATCCACTTCAAAACTCGACATAACTCAATAACACACCAGAACACTCCACAACACTCCAAAACATTCGGTTCAAAACAGTCACTCCCAAACACTCCAATCCACTCCAAAACAGTCCAAAACACACCAAAGCACCACAACACTACAAAACAATACAAAATACTCCGAAATTCTCGCTTCTAAACATTCTATCCAAAACACTCCAATACACTGCTAAACACTCCGACAAACTCCCAAACACTCCACATCAGTCCCATACACTACGAAATACTTCAAAACACTCCATAATACTCCAAAACACTGGCTACTAAGCATTCACTCCAAAACACTCAACAGCACGCCAAAACGATCCAAAACACACTAAAAGCGTCCAAAATACTCCCAAACAAGCAAATGAGGCCCATACATTCCGAAACCCTCTAAAACACTCCAAAACACTCCGATCCATTTCAAAACACTTCACAACACTCCAAAACAGTCCAAAACACTCGGTTCAAAACAGTCACTCCCAAACACTCCAATCCACTCCAAAACACTTCAAAACACGACATAACTCAAAAACACACCAGAACACTCCACAACACTCCAAAACAGTCCAAAACACACCAAAACACCAAAACACTCCAAAACAATATAAAACACTCCAAAACACTCCAAAACACTCGAAAATTCTCGCTTCTAAACACTCAATTCAGAACAATCCAATACAATACAAAACACTGCACAACACGCCAACAGACTTCCAAACTCTCCAAAACAGTCCCACACCCTCCAATCCACTCCAAACCATTTCAAAACACTCCTTAACACTCCAAAACACTGGCTTCTAAGCACT
>NW_028225183.1:55602536-55628334 GCF_052327205.1 Somniosus microcephalus
CTCAGTGTGTTTTGGATCGTTTTGGTGTGCTGTTGAGTGTTTTGGAATGACTGCTTCGTAGCCAGTGTTATGGAGGGTTTTGAAGTGTTTCGCAGTGTATGGGACTATTTTGGAGTGCTTGGGAGTGTGTCGGAGTGTTTTGTAGTGTATTGGAGTGTTTTGGATAGAATGTTTAGAAGCGAGAATTTGGGAGTGTTTTGGACTGTTTTGGAGTGTTGTGGAGTGTTTTGGTGCGTTTGTGAGTTATGTCGTGTTTTGAAGTGTTTTGGAGTGGATTGGAGTGTTTGGGAGTGACTGTTTTGAACCGAGTGTTTTGGAGTGTTGTGGAGTGTTCTGGTGTGTTTTTGAGTTATGTCGTGTTTTGAAGTGGATCGGAATGTTTGGAATGACTCTTTTGAAGCGAGAGTTTTGGAGTGTTTTAGAGGGTTTCGAAGTGTATGGGACTCTTCTGGAGTGTTTGGGGGTGTTTTGCACTCTTTTAGTGTGTTTTGAATCGTTTTGGTGTGCTCTTGAGGGTTTTGGAGTGAGTGCTTAGTAGCCAGTGTTATGGAGGGTTTTGAAGTGTTTCGTAGTGTATGGGACTATTTTGGAGTGTTTGGGAGTGTGTCGGAGTGTTTTGTAGTGTATTGGAGTGTTTTGGATAGAATGTTTAGAAGCGAGAATTTGGGAGTGTTTTGGACTGTTTTGGAGTGTTTTGGTGCGTTTTAGAGTTATGTCGTGTTTTGAAGTGTTTTGGAGTGGATTGGTGTGTTTGGGAGTGACTGTTTTGAACCGAGTGTTTTGGAGTGTTTTGCAGTGTATTGGAGTGTTTTGGATTGAGTGTTTAGAAGCGAGAATTTTCGAGTGCTTGGGAGTGTTTTGGAGTGGTTTATATTGTTTTGGAGTGTTTTGGTGTTTTGGTGTGTTTTGGACTGATTTGGAGTGTTGTGGAGTGCTCTGGTGTGTTTTTGAGTTATGTGTTTTGAAGTGTTTTGGAGTGGATTGGAGTGTTTGGGATTGACAGCTTTGAACCGAGTGTTTTGGACTGTTTTGGAGTGTTTTGTAGTGTATTGGAGTGTTTTGGATTGAGTGTTTAGAAGCGAGAATTTTCGAGTGTTTGGGAGTGTTTTGGAGTGTTTTATACTGTTTTGGGGTGTTTTGGACTGTTTTGGATTGTTGTGGAGTGTTCTGGTGTGTATTTGAGTTATGTCCTGTTTTGAAGTGGATCGGAGTATTTGAATTGACTCTTTTGAAGCGAGTTTTTTGGAGTGTTTTAGAGGGTTTCGAAGTGTATGGGATTCTTCTGGAGTGTTTGGGAGTGTGTTGGAGTGTTGTGCAGTGTTTTGTAGTGTATTGGATTGTTTTGGATTTAGTGTTTAGACGCGAGAATTTTCGAGTGTTTGGGAGTGTTTTGGAGTGTTTTATATTGTTTTGGGGTGTTTTGGACTGTTTTGGATTGTTGTGGAGTGTTCTGGTGTGTTTTTGACTTATGTCGTGTTTTGAAGTGGATCGGAGTGTATGGGAGTGACTGTTTTTGAAGCGTGTGTTTTGGAGTGTTTGAGAGGGTTTCGTAGTGTATGGGACTATTTTGGAGTGTTTTGGAGTGTGTCGGAGTGTTTTGTAGTGTATTGGAGTGTTTTGCATAGAATGTTTAGAAGCGGGAATTTGGGAGTGTTTTGGACTGTTTTGTAGTGTTGTTGAATGTTTTGGTGCGTTTTTGAGTAATGACGTGTTTTGAAGTGTTCTGGAGTGGATTGGAGTGTTTGGGAGTGACTGTTTTGAACCGAGTGTTTTGGAATGTTGTGAAGTGTTTTGAAGTGTTTCGTACTGTATGGGACTGTTTTGGAGAGTTTGGTAGTGTGTTGGAATGTTGTGCAGTGTTTTGTAGTGTTTTGGATTGAGTGTTTATAAGCGAGAATTTTCGAGTGTTTGGGAGTGTTTTGGAGTGTTTTATATTGTGTTGTGGTGTGTTTTGGACTGTTTTGGAGTGTTGTGGAGTGTTGTGGAGTGTTCTGGTGTGTTTTTGACTTATGCCGTGTTTTGAAGTGGATCGGAGTGTTTGGGAGTGACTGTTTTGAAGCGAGTGTTTTGGAGTGTTTCAGAGGGTTTCGGAGTGTATGGGACTCTTTTGGCGTGTTTGAGATTGTTTTGGACTCAGTGTGTTTTGGATCGTTTTGGTGTGCTGTTGAGTGTTTTGGAATGACTGCTTCGTAGCCAGTGTTATGGAGGGTTTTGAAGTGTTTCGCAGTGTATGGGACTATTTTGGAGTGCTTGGGAGTGTGTCGGAGTGTTTTGTAGTGTATTGGAGTGTTTTGGATAGAATGTTTAGAAGCGAGAATTTGGGAGTGTTTTGGACTGTTTTGGAGTGTTGTGGAGTGTTTTGGTGCGTTTGTGAGTTATGTCGTGTTTTGAAGTGTTTTGGAGTGGATTGGAGTGTTTGGGAGTGACTGTTTTGAACCGAGTGTTTTGTAGTGTATTGGAGTGATTTGGATTGAGTGTTTAGAAACGAGAATTTTAGAGTGTTTGTGAGTGTTAGTGTTTTATATTGTTTTGGAGTGGTTTGGTGTTTTGGTGTGTTTTTGACTGATTTGGAGTGTTGTGGAGTGCTCTGGTGTGTTTTTGAGTTATGTCGTGTTTTGAAGTGGATCGGAGTGTTTGGGAGTGACTCTTATGAAGCGAGTGTTTTTGAGTGTTTTAGAGGTTTTCGAGGTGTATGGACTGTTTTGGAGTGTTTGGGAGTGTGTCGGAGTGTTTTGTAGTGTATTGGAGTGTTTTGGACAGAATGTTTATAATCGAGAATGTGGGAGTGTTTTGGACTGTTTTGCAGTGTTGTGGAGTGTTCTGCTGTGTTTTTGAGTTATGTCCTGTTTTGAAGTGTTTTGGAGTGGATTGGAGTGTTGGGGAGTGATTATTTTGAACCGAGTGTTTTGGAGTGTTGTGAAGTGTTTTTTAGTGTTTCGCAGTGTATGGGACTGTATTGGAGAGTTTGGGAGTGTGTTCGAGTGTTTTATATTGTTTTGGAGTGTTGTGGTGTTTTGGTGTGTTTTGGAATGTTTTGCAGTGTTGTGGAGTGTTCTGGTGTGTTTTTCACTTATGTCGTGTTTTGTAGTGGATCGGAGTGTTTGGGAGAGACTGTTTTGAACCGAGTGTTTTGGACTGTTTTGGAGTGTTGTGAAGTGTTTCGTAGTGTATCGGACTGTTTTGGAGAGTTTGGAAGTGTGTTGGAGTGTTGTGCAGTGTTTTATAGTGTATTGGAGTGTTTTGGATTTAGTGTTTAGAAGCGAGAATTTTCGAGTGTTTGGGAGTGTTTTGGAGTGTTTTATATTGTTTTGGGTTGTTCTGGACTGTTTTGGAGTGTTGTGGCGTGTTGTGGTGTGTATTTGAGTTATGTCGTGTTTTGAAGTGGATCGGAGTGTTTAGAATTGACTCTTTTGAAACGAGTGTTTTCGAGTGTTTTAGACGGTTTCGAAGTGTATGGGACTCTTCTGGAGTGTTTGGGAGTGTGTTGGAGTGTTGTGCAGTGTTTTGTAGTGTATTGGAGTGTTTTGGATTTAGTGTTTAGAAGCGAGAATTTTCGAGTGTTTGGGAGTGTTTTGGAGTGTTTTATACTGTGTTGTGGTGTGTTTTGGACTGTTTTGGAGTGTTGTGGAGTGTTCTGGTGCGTTTTTGAGTTATGTCGTGTTTTGAAGTGGATCGGAGTGTTTGGGAGTGACTGTTTGAAGCGAGTGTTTTGGAGTGTTTTAGAGGGTTTCGGAGTGTATGGGACTCTTTTGGCGTGTTTGGGAATGTTTTGGACTCTTTTAGTGTGTTTTGGAGCGTTTTGGTGTGCTGTTGAGTGTTTTGGAGTGAGTGCTTAGTAGCCGGTGATGTGGAGGGTTTTGAAGTGTTTCGTAGTGTATGGGACTATTTTGGAGTGTTTGGGAGTGTGTCGGAGTGTTGTGCAGTGTTTTGTAGTGTATTGGAGTGTTTTGGATTTAGTGTTTAGAAGCGAGAATTTCCGAGTGTTTGGGAGTGTTTTGGAGTGTTTTATATTGTGTTGTGGTGTTTTGGTGTGTTTTGGACTGTATTGGAGTGGATTGGAGTGTTTGGGAGTGACTGTTTTGATCCGAGTGTTTTGGAGTGTTTTGTAGTGTATTGGAGTGTTTAGAAGCGAGAATTTTGGAGTGTTTTATATTGTGTTGTGGTGTGTTTTGGACTGTTTTGGAGTGTTGTGGAGTGTTCAGGTGTGTTTTTGAGTTATGTCGTGTTTTGAAGTGGATCGGAGTGTTTGGGAGTGACTGTTTTGAAGCGAGTGTTTTGTAGTGTTTCAGAGGGTTTTGGAGTGTATGGACTCTTTTGGCGTGTTTGGGAGTGTTTTGGACTCATAGTGTGTTTTGGATCGTTTTGGTGTGCTGTTGAGTGTTTTGGAGTGACTGCTTAGTAGCCAGTGTTATGGAGGGTTTTGAAGTGTTTCGCAGTGTATGGGACTATTTTGGAGTGTTTGGGAGTGTGTCGGAGTGTTTTGTAGTGTATTGGAGTGTTTTGGATAGAATGTTTAGAAGCGAGAATTTGGGAGTGTTTTGGACTGTTTTGGAGTGTTTTGGTGCGTTTTAGAGTTATGTCGTGTTTTGAAGTGTTTTGGAGTGGATTGGTGTGTTTGGGAGTGACTGTTTTGAACCGAGTGTTTTGGAGTGTTTTGTAGTGTATTGGAGTGTTTTGGATTGAGTGTTTAGAAGCGAGAATTTTCGAGTGCTTGGGAGTGTTTTGGAGTGGTTTATATTGTTTTGGAGTATTTTGGAGTGTTTCAGAGGGTTTCGGAGTGTATGGGACTCTTTTGGCGTGTTTGAGATTGTTTTGGACTCAGTGTGTTTTGGATCGTTTTGGTGTGCTGTTGAGTGTTTTGGAATGACTGCTTCGTAGCCAGTGTTATGGAGGGTTTTGAAGTGTTTCGCAGTGTATGGGACTATTTTGGAGTGCTTGGGAGTGTGTCGGAGTGTTTTGTAGTGTATTGGAGTGTTTTGGATAGAATGTTTAGAAGCGAGAATTTGGGAGTGTTTTGGACTGTTTTGGAGTGTTGTGGAGTGTTTTGGTGCGTTTGTGAGTTATGTCGTGTTTTGAAGTGTTTTGGAGTGGATTGGAGTGTTTGGGAGTGACTGTTTTGAACCGAGTGTTTTGGAGTGTTGTGGAGTGTTCTGGTGTGTTTTTGAGTTATGTCGTGTTTTGAAGTGGATCGGAATGTTTGGAATGACTCTTTTGAAGCGAGAGTTTTGGAGTGTTTTAGAGGGTTTCGAAGTGTATGGGACTCTTCTGGAGTGTTTGGGGGTGTTTTGCACTCTTTTAGTGTGTTTTGAATCGTTTTGGTGTGCTCTTGAGTGTTTTGGAGTGAGTGCTTAGTAGCCAGTGTTATGGAGGGTTTTGAAGTGTTTCGTAGTGTATTGGAGTGTTTTGGATAGAATGTTTAGAATCGAGAATTTGGGAGTGTTTTTTATTGTGTTGGAGTGTTGTGGTGCTTTGTTGTGTTTTGGAATGTTTTGGAGTGGATTGGTGTGTTTGGGAGTGACTCTTTCGAACCGAGTGTTTTGGCGTGTTGTGGAGTGTTCTGGTGTGTTTTTGAGTTATGTCGTGTTTTGAAGTGGTTTGGAGTGGATTGGAGTGTTTGGGAGTGGCTGTTTTGAACCGAGTGTTTTGGAGTGTTTTGTAGTGTATTGGAGTGATTTGGATTGAGTGTTTAGAAACGAGAATTTTAGAGTGTTTGTGAGTGTTTTGTAGTGTTTTATATTGTTTTGGAGTGGTTTGGTGTTTTGGTGTGTTTTTGACTGATTTGGAGTGTTGTGGAGTGCTCTGGTGTGTTTTTGAGTTATGTCGTGTTTTGAAGTGGATCGGAGTGTTTGGGAGTGACTCTTATGAAGCGAGTGTTTTTGAGTGTTTTAGAGGTTTTCGAGGTGTATGGACTGTTTTGGAGTGTGTCGGAGTGTGTCGGAGTGTTTTGTAGTGTATTGGAGTGTTTTGGACAGAATGTTTATAATCGAGAATGTGGGAGTGTTTTGGACTGTTTTGCAGTGTTGTGGAGTGTTCTGCTGTGTTTTTGAGTTATGTCCTGTTTTGAAGTGTTTTGGAGTGGATTGGAGTGTTGGGGAGTGATTATTTTGAACCGAGTGTTTTGGAGTGTTGTGAAGTGTTTTTTAGTGTTTCGCAGTGTATGGCACTGTATTGGAGAGTTTGGGAGTGTGTTCGAGTGTTTTATATTGTTTTGGAGTGTTGTGGTGTTTTGGTGTGTTTTGGAATGTTTTGCAGTGTTGTGCAGTGTTCTGGTGTGTTTTTCACTTATGTCGTGTTTTGTAGTGGATCGGAGTGTTTGGGAGAGACTGTTTTGAACCGAGTGTTTTGGACTGTTTTGGAGTGTTGTGAAGTGTTTCGTAGTGTATCGGACTGTTTTGGAGAGTTTGGAAGTGTGTTGGAGTGTTGTGCAGTGTTTTATAGTGTATTGGAGTGTTTTGGATTTAGTGTATAGAAGCGAGAATTTTCGAGTGTTTGGGAGTGTTTTGGAGTGTTTTATATTGTTTTGGGTTGTTCTGGACTGTTTTGGAGTGTTGTGGCGTGTTGTGGTGTGTATTTGAGTTATGTCGTGTTTTGAAGTGGATCGGAGTGTTTAGAATTGACTCTTTTGAAACGAGTGTTTTCGAGTGTTTTAGACGGTTTCGAAGTGTATGGGACTCTTCTGGAGTGTTTGGGAGTGTGTTGGAGTGTTGTGCAGTGTTTTGTAGTGTATTGGAGTGTTTTGGATTTAGTGTTTAGAAGCGAGAATTTTCGAGTGTTTTGGAGTGTTTTATACTGTGTTGTGGTGTGTTTTGGACTGTTTTGGAGTGTTGTGGAGTGTTCTGGTGCGTTTTTGAGTTATGTCGTGTTTTGAAGTGAATCGGAGTGTTTGGGAGTGACTGTTTTGAAGCGAGTGTTTTGGAGTGTTTTAGAGGGTTTCGGAGTGTATGGGACACTTTTGGCGTGTTTGGGAATGTTTTGGACTCTTTTAGTGTGTTTTGGAGCGTTTTGGTGTGCTGTTGAGTTTTTTGGAGTGAGTGCTTAGTAGCCGGTGATATGGAGGGTTTTGAAGTGTTTCGTAGTGTATGGGACTATTTTGGAGTGTTTGGGAGTGTGTCGGAGTGTTGTGCAGTGTTTTGTAGTGTATTGGAGTGTTTTGGATTTAGTGTTTAGAAGCGAGAATTTTCGAGTGTTTGGGAGTGTTTTGGAGTGTTTTATATTGTGTTGTGGTGTGTTTTGGACTGTTTTGGAGTGTTGTGGAGTATTCTGGTGTGTTTTTGAGTTATGTCGTGTTTTGAAGTGGATCGGAGTGTTTGGGAGTGACTGTTTTGAAGCGAGTGTTTTGTAGTGTTTCAGAGGGTTTTGGAGTGTATGGGACTCTTTTGGCGTGTTTGGGAGTGTTTTGGACTCATAGTGTGTTTTGGATCGTTTTGGTGTGCTGTTGAGTGTTTTGGAGTGACTGCTTAGTAGCCAGTGTTATGGAGGGTTTTGAAGTGTTTCGCAGTGTATGGGACTATTTTGGAGTGTTTGGGAGTGTGTCGGAGTGTTTTGTAGTGTATTGGAGTGTTTTGGATAGAATGTTTAGAAGCGAGAATTTGGGAGTGTTTTGGACTGTTTTGGAGTGTTGTGGAGTGTTTTGGTGCGTTTGTGAGTTATGTCGTGTTTTGAAGTGTTTTGGAGTGGATTGGTGTCTTTGGGAGTGACTGTTTTGAACCGAGTGTTTTGGAGTGTTTTGTAGTGTATTGGAGTGTTTTGGATTGAGTGTTTAGAAGCGAGAATTTTCGAGTGCTTGGGAGTGTTTTGGAGTGGTTTATATTGTTTTGGAGTATTTTGGAGTGTTTCAGAGGGTTTCGGAGTGTATGGGACTCTTTTGGCGTGTTTGAGATTGTTTTGGACTCAGTGTGTTTTGGATCGTTTTGGTGTGCTGTTGAGTGTTTTGGAATGACTGCTTCGTAGCCAGTGTTATGGAGGGTTTTGAAGTGTTTCGCAGTGTATGGGACTATTTTGGAGTGCGGGAGTGTGTCGGAGTGTTTTGTAGTGTATTGGAGTGTTTTGGATAGAATGTTTAGAAGCGAGAATTTGGGAGTGTTTTGGACTGTTTTGGAGTGTTGTGGAGTGTTTTGGTGCGTTTGTGAGTTATGTCGTGTTTTGAAGTGTTTTGGAGTGGATTGGAGTGTTTGGGAGTGACTGTTTTGAACCGAGTGTTTTGGAGTGTTGTGGAGTGTTCTGGTGTGTTTTTGAGTTATGTCGTGTTTTGAAGTGGATCGGAATGTTTGGAATGACTCTTTTGAAGCGAGAGTTTTGGAGTGTTTTAGAGGGTTTCGAAGTGTATGGGACTCTTCTGGAGTGTTTGGGGGTGTTTTGCACTCTTTTAGTGTGTTTTGAATCGTTTTGGTGTGCTCTTGAGTGTTTTGGAGTGAGTGCTTAGTAGCCAGTGTTATGGAGGGTTTCGAAGTGTTTCGTAGTGTATTGGAGTGTTTTGGATAGAATGTTTAGAATCGAGAATTTGGGAGTGTTTTTTATTGTGTTGGAGTGTTGTGGTGCTTTGTTGTGTTTTGGAATGTTTTGGAGTGGATTGGTGTGTTTGGGAGTGACTCTTTCGAACCGAGTGTTTTGGCGTGTTGTGGAGTGTTCTGGTGTGTTTTTGAGTTATGTCGTGTTTTGAAGTGGTTTGGAGTGGATTGGAGTGTTTGGGAGTGGCTGTTTTGAACCGAGTGTTTTGGAGTGTTTTGTAGTGTATTGGAGTGATTTGGATTGAGTGTTTAGAAACGAGAATTTTAGAGTGTTTGTGAGTGTTTTGTAGTGTTTTATATTGTTTTGGAGTGGTTTGGTGTTTTGGTGTGTTTTTGACTGATTTGGAGTGTTGTGGAGTGCTCTGGTGTGTTTTTGAGTTATGTCGTGTTTTGAAGTGGATCGGAGTGTTTGGGAGTGACTCTTATAGAAGCGAGTGTTTTTGAGTGTTTTAGAGGTTTTCGAGGTGTATGGACTGTTTTGGAGTGTGTCGGAGTGTGTCGGAGTGTTTTGTAGTGTATTGGAGTGTTTTGGACAGAATGTTTATAATCGAGAATGTGGGAGTGTTTTGGACTGTTTTGCAGTGTTGTGGAGTGTTCTGCTGTGTTTTTGAGTTATGTCCTGTTTTGAAGTGTTTTGGAGTGGATTGGAGTGTTGGGGAGTGATTATTTTGAACCGAGTGTTTTGGAGTGTTGTGAAGTGTTTTTTAGTGTTTCGCAGTGTATGGCACTGTATTGGAGAGTTTGGGAGTGTGTTCGAGTGTTTTATATTGTTTTGGAGTGTTGTGGTGTTTTGGTGTGTTTTGGAATGTTTTGCAGTGTTGTGGAGTGTTCTGGTGTGTTTTTCACTTATGTCGTGTTTTGTAGTGGATCGGAGTGTTTGGGAGAGACTGTTTTGAACCGAGTGTTTTGGACTGTTTTGGAGTGTTGTGAAGTGTTTCGTAGTGTATCGGACTGTTTTGGAGAGTTTGGAAGTGTGTTGGAGTGTTGTGCAGTGTTTTATAGTGTATTGGAGTGTTTTGGATTTAGTGTTTAGAAGCGAGAATTTTCGAGTGTTTGGGAGTGTTTTGGAGTGTTTTATATTGTTTTGGGTTGTTCTGGACTGTTTTGGAGTGTTGTGGCGTGTTGTGGTGTGTATTTGAGTTATGTCGTGTTTTGAAGTGGATCGGAGTGTTTAGAATTGACTCTTTTGAAACGAGTGTTTTCGAGTGTTTTAGACGGTTTCGAAGTGTATGGGACTCTTCTGGAGTGTTTGGGAGTGTGTTGGAGTGTTGTGCAGTGTTTTGTAGTGTATTGGAGTGTTTTGGATTTAGTGTTTAGAAGCGAGAATTTTCGAGTGTTTGGGAGTGTTTTGGAGTGTTTTATACTGTGTTGTGGTGTGTTTTGGACTGTTTTGGAGTGTTGTGGAGTGTTCTGGTGCGTTTTTGAGTTATGTCGTGTTTTGAAGTGGATCGGAGTGTTTGGGAGTGACTGTTTGAAGCGAGTGTTTTGGAGTGTTTTAGAGGGTTTTGGAGTGTATGGGACTCTTTTGGCGTGTTTGGGAGTGTTTTGGACTCATAGTGTGTTTTGGATCGTTTTGGTGTGCTGTTGAGTGTTTTGGAGTGACTGCTTAGTAGCCGGTGATATGGAGGGTTTTGAAGTGTTTCGTAGTGTATGGGACTATTTTGGAGTGTTTGGGAGTGTGTCGGAGTGTTGTGCAGTGTTTTGTAGTGTATTGGAGTGTTTTGGATTTAGTGTTTAGAAGCGAGAATTTTCGAGTGTTTGGGAGTGTTTTGGAGTGTTTTATATTGTGTTGTGGTGTGTTTTGGACTGTTTTGGAGTGTTGTGGAGTGTTCTGGTGTGTTTTTGAGTTATGTCGTGTTTTGAAGTGGATCGGAGTGTTTGGGAGTGACTGTTTTGAAGCGAGTGTTTTGTAGTGTTTCAGAGGGTTTTGGAGTGTATGGGACTCTTTTGGCGTGTTTGGGAGTGTTTTGGACTCATAGTGTGTTTTGGATCGTTTTGGTGTGCTGTTGAGTGTTTTGGAGTGACTGCTTAGTAGCCAGTGTTATGGAGGGTTTTGAAGTGTTTCGCAGTGTATGGGACTATTTTGGAGTGTTTGGGAGTGTGTCGGAGTGTTTTGTAGTGTATTGGAGTGTTTTGGATAGAATGTTTAGAAGCGAGAATTTGGGAGTGTTTTGGACTGTTTTGGAGTGTTTTGGTGCGTTTTAGAGTTATGTCGTGTTTTGAAGTGTTTTGGAGTGGATTGGTGTGTTTGGGAGTGACTGTTTTGAACCGAGTGTTTTGGAGTGTTTTGTAGTGTATTGGAGTGTTTTGGATTGAGTGTTTAGAAGCGAGAATTTTCGAGTGCTTGGGAGTGTTTTGGAGTGGTTTATATTGTTTTGGAGTATTTTGGAGTGTTTCAGAGGGTTTCGGAGTGTATGGGACTCTTTTGGCGTGTTTGAGATTGTTTTGGACTCAGTGTGTTTTGGATCGTTTTGGTGTGCTGTTGAGTGTTTTGGAATGACTGCTTCGTAGCCAGTGTTATGGAGGGTTTTGAAGTGTTTCGCAGTGTATGGGACTATTTTGGAGTGCTTGGGAGTGTGTCGGAGTGTTTTGTAGTGTATTGGAGTGTTTTGGATAGAATGTTTAGAAGCGAGAATTTGGGAGTGTTTTGGACTGTTTTGGAGTGTTGTGGAGTGTTTTGGTGCGTTTGTGAGTTATGTCGTGTTTTGAAGTGTTTTGGAGTGGATTGGAGTGTTTGGGAGTGACTGTTTTGAACCGAGTGTTTTGGAGTGTTGTGGAGTGTTCTGGTGTGTTTTTGAGTTATGTCGTGTTTTGAAGTGGATCGGAATGTTTGGAATGACTCTTTTGAAGCGAGAGTTTTGGAGTGT
Organism: Somniosus microcephalus; assembly: GCF_052327205.1. Lineage (NCBI taxonomy): Eukaryota > Metazoa > Chordata > Chondrichthyes > Squaliformes > Somniosidae > Somniosus > Somniosus microcephalus. The sequence goes on from NW_028225183.1 coordinate 55,613,911, forward strand.
TTTAGAGGGTTTCGAAGTGTATGGGACTCTTCTGGAGTGTTTGGGGGTGTTTTGCACTCTTTTAGTGTGTTTTGAATCGTTTTGGTGTGCTCTTGAGTGTTTTGGAGTGAGTGCTTAGTAGCCAGTGTTAAGGAGGGTTTTGAAGTGTTTCGTAGTGTATTGGAGTGTTTTGGATAGAATGTTTAGAATCGAGAATTTGGGAGTGTTTTTTATTGTGTTGGAGTGTTGTGGTGCTTTGTTGTGTTTTGGAATGTTTTGGAGTGGATTGGTGTGTTTGGGAGTGACTCTTTCGAACCGAGTGTTTTGGCGTGTTGTGGAGTGTTCTGGTGTGTTTTTGAGTTATGTCGTGTTTTGAAGTGGTTTGGAGTGGATTGGAGTGTTTGGGAGTGGCTGTTTTGAACCGAGTGTTTTGGAGTGTTTTGTAGTGTATTGGAGTGATTTGGATTGAGTGTTTAGAAACGAGAATTTTAGAGTGTTTGTGAGTGTTTTGTAGTGTTTTATATTGTTTTGGAGTGGTTTGGTGTTTTGGTGTGTTTTTGACTGATTTGGAGTGTTGTGGAGTGCTCTGGTGTGTTTTTGAGTTATGTCGTGTTTTGAAGTGGATCGGAGTGTTTGGGAGTGACTCTTATAGAAGCGAGTGTTTTTGAGTGTTTTAGAGGTTTTCGAGGTGTATGGACTGTTTTGGAGTGTTTGGGAGTGTGTCGGAGTGTTTTGTAGTGTATTGGAGTGTTTTGGACAGAATGTTTATAATCGAGAATGTGGGAGTGTTTTGGACTGTTTTGCAGTGTTGTGGAGTGTTCTGCTGTGTTTTTGAGTTATGTCCTGTTTTGAAGTGTTTTGGAGTGGATTGGAGTGTTGGGGAGTGATTATTTTGAACCGAGTGTTTTGGAGTGTTGTGAAGTGTTTTTTAGTGTTTCGCAGTGTATGGCACTGTATTGGAGAGTTTGGGAGTGTGTTCGAGTGTTTTATATTGTTTTGGAGTGTTGTGGTGTTTTGGTGTGTTTTGGAATGTTTTGCAGTGTTGTGGAGTGTTCTGGTGTGTTTTTCACTTATGTCGTGTTTTGTAGTGGATCGGAGTGTTTGGGAGAGACTGTTTTGAACCGAGTGTTTTGGACTGTTTTGGAGTGTTGTGAAGTGTTTCGTAGTGTATCGGACTGTTTTGGAGAGTTTGGAAGTGTGTTGGAGTGTTGTGCAGTGTTTTATAGTGTATTGGAGTGTTTTGGATTTAGTGTTTAGAAGCGAGAATTTTCGAGTGTTTGGGAGTGTTTTGGAGTGTTTTATATTGTTTTGGGTTGTTCTGGACTGTTTTGGAGTGTTGTGGCGTGTTGTGGTGTGTATTTGAGTTATGTCGTGTTTTGAAGTGGATCGGAGTGTTTAGAATTGACTCTTTTGAAACGAGTGTTTTCGAGTGTTTTAGACGGTTTCGAAGTGTATGGGACTCTTCTGGAGTGTTTGGGAGTGTGTTGGAGTGTTGTGCAGTGTTTTGTAGTGTATTGGAGTGTTTTGGATTTAGTGTTTAGAAGCGAGAATTTTCGAGTGTTTGGGAGTGTTTTGGAGTGTTTTATACTGTGTTGTGGTGTGTTTTGGACTGTTTTGGAGTGTTGTGGAGTGTTCTGGTGCGTTTTTGAGTTATGTCGTGTTTTGAAGTGGATCGGAGTGTTTGGGAGTGACTGTTTGAAGCGAGTGTTTTGGAGTGTTTTAGAGGGTTTCGGAGTGTATGGGACTCTTTTGGAGTGTTTGGGAGTGTGTTGGAGTGTTGTGCAGTGTTTTGTAGTGTATTGGAGTGTTTTGGATTTAGTGTTTAGAAGCGAGAATTTTCGAGTGTTTGGGAGTGTTTTGGAGTGTTTTATACTGTGTTGTGGTGTGTTTTGGACTGTCTTGGAGTGTTGTGGAGTGTTCTGGTGCGTTTTTGAGTTATGTCGTGTTTTGAAGTGGATCGGAGTGTTTGGGAGTGACTGTTTTGAAGCGAGTGTTTTGGAGTATTTTAGAGGGTTTCGGAGTGTATGGGACTCTTTTGGCGTGTTTGGGAATGTTTTGGACTCTTTTAGTGTGTTTTGGAGCGTTTTGGTGTGCTGTTGAGTGTTTTGGAGTGAGTGCTTAGTAGCCGGTGATATGGAAGGATTTTGAAGTGTTTCGTAGTGTATGGGACTATTTTGGAGTGTTTGGGAGTGTGTCGGAGTGTTGTGCAGTGTTTTGTAGTGTATTGGAGTGTTTTGGATTTAGTGTTTAGAAGCGAGAATTTTCGAGTGTTTGGGAGTGTTTTGGAGTGTTTTATATTGTGTTGTGGTGTTTTGGTGTGTTTTGGACTGTGTTGGAGTGGATTGGAGTGTTTGGGATTGACTGTTTTGATCCGAGTGTTTTGGAGTGTTTTGTAGTGTATTGGAGTGTTTAGAAGCGAGAATTTTGGAGTGTTTGGGAGTGTTTTGGAGTGTTTTATATTGTTTTGGGTTGTTCTGGACTGTTTTGGAGTGTTGTGGCGTGTTGTGGTGTGTATTTGAGTTATGTCGTGTTTTGAAGTGGATCGGAGTGTTTAGAATTGACTCTTTTGAAACGAGTGTTTTCGAGTGTTTTAGACGGTTTCGAAGTGTATGGGACTCTTCTGGAGTGTTTGGGAGTGTGTTGGAGTGTTGTGCAGTGTTTTGTAGTGTATTGGAGTGTTTTGGATTTAGTGTTTAGAAGCGAGAATTTTCGAGTGTTTGGGAGTGTTTTGGAGTGTTTTATACTGTGTTGTGGTGTGTTTTGGACTGTTTTGGAGTGTTGTGGAGTGTTCTGGTGCGTTTTTGAGTTATGTCGTGTTTTGAAGTGAATCGGAGTGTTTGGGAGTGACTGTTTTGAAGCGAGTGTTTTGGAGTGTTTTAGAGGGTTTCGGAGTGTATGGGACACTTTTGGCGTGTTTGGGAATGTTTTGGACTCTTTTAGTGTGTTTTGGAGCGTTTTGGTGTGCTGTTGAGTTTTGTGGAGTGAGTGCTTAGTAGCCGGTGATATGGAGGGTTTTGAAGTGTTTCGTAGTGTATGGGACTATTTTGGAGTGTTTGGGAGTGTGTCGGAGTGTTGTGCAGTGTTTTGTAGTGTATTGGAGTGTTTTGGATTTAGTGTTTAGAAGCGAGAATTTTCGAGTGTTTGGGAGTGTTTTGGAGTGTTTTATATTGTGTTGTGATGTGTTTTGGACTGTTTTGGAGTGTTGTGGAGTGTTCTGGTGTGTTTTTGAGTTATGTCGTGTTTTGAAGTGGATCGGAGTGTTTGGGAGTGACTGTTTTGAAGCGAGTGTTTTGTAGTGTTTCAGAGGGTTTTGGAGTGTATGGGACTCTTTTGGCGTGTTTGGGAGTGTTTTGGACTCATAGTGTGTTTTGGATCGTTTTGGTGTGCTGTTGAGTGTTTTGGAGTGACTGCTTAGTAGCCAGTGTTATGGAGGGTTTTGAAGTGTTTCGCAGTGTATGGGACTATTTTGGAGTGTTTGGGAGTGTGTCGGAGTGTTTTGTAGTGTATTGGAGTGTTTTGGATAGAATGTTTAGAAGCGAGAATTTGGGAGTGTTTTGGACTGTTTTGGAGTGTTTTGGTGCGTTTTAGAGTTATGTCGTGTTTTGAAGTGTTTTGGAGTGGATTGGTGTGTTTGGGAGTGACTGTTTTGAACCGAGTGTTTTGGAGTGTTTTGTAGTGTATTGGAGTGTTTTGGATTGAGTGTTTAGAAGCGAGAATCTTCGAGTGCTTGGGAGTGTTTTGGAGTGGTTTATATTGTTTTGGAGTATTTTGGAGTGTTTCAGAGGGTTTCGGAGTGTATGGGACTCTTTTGGCGTGTTTGAGATTGTTTTGGACTCAGTGTGTTTTGGATCGTTTTGGTGTGCTGTTGAGTGTTTTGGAATGATTGCTTCGTAGCCAGTGTTATGGAGGGTTTTGAAGTGTTTCGCAGTGTATGGGACTATTTTGGAGTGCTTGGGAGTGTGTCGGAGTGTTTTGTAGTGTATTGGAGTGTTTTGGATAGAATGTTTAGAAGCGAGAATTTGGGAGTGTTTTGGACTGTTTTGGAGTGTTGTGGAGTGTTTTGGTGCGTTTGTGAGTTATGTCGTGTTTTGAAGTGTTTTGGAGTGGATTGGAGTGTTTGGGAGTGACTGTTTTGACCGAGTGTTTTGGAGTGTTGTGGAGTGTTCTGGTGTGTTTTTGAGTTATGTCGTGTTTTGAAGTGGATCGAATGTTTGGAATGACTCTTTTGAAGCGAGAGTTTTGGAGTGTTTTAGAGGGTTTCGAAGTGTATGGGACTCTTCTGGAGTGTTTGGGGGTGTTTTGCACTCTTTTAGTGTGTTTTGAATCGTTTTGGTGTGCTCTTGAGTGTTTTGGAGTGAGTGCTTAGTAGCCAGTGTTATGGAGGGTTTTGAAGTGTTTCGTAGTGTATTGGAGTGTTTTGGATAGAATGTTTAGAATCGAGAATTTGGGAGTGTTTTTTATTGTGTTGGAGTGTTGTGGTGCTTTGTTGTGTTTTGGAATGTTTTGGAGTGGATTGGTGTGTTTGGGAGTGACTCTTTCGAACCGAGTGTTTTGGCGTGTTGTGGAGTGTTCTGGTGTGTTTTTGAGTTATGTCGTGTTTTGAAGTGGTTTGGAGTGGATTGGAGTGTTTGGGAGTGGCTGTTTTGAACCGAGTGTTTTGGAGTGTTTTGTAGTGTATTGGAGTGATTTGGATTGAGTGTTTAGAAACGAGAATTTTAGAGTGTTTGTGAGTGTTTTGTAGTGTTTTATATTGTTTTGGAGTGGTTTGGTGTTTTGGTGTGTTTTTGACTGATTTGGAGTGTTGTGGAGTGCTCTGGTGTGTTTTTGAGTTATGTCGTGTTTTGAAGTGGATCGGAGTGTTTGGGAGTGACTCTTATAGAAGCGAGTGTTTTTGAGTGTTTTAGAGGTTTTCGAGGTGTATGGACTGTTTTGGAGTGTGTCGGAGTGTGTCGGAGTGTTTTGTAGTGTATTGGAGTGTTTTGGACAGAATGTTTATAATCGAGAATGTGGGAGTGTTTTGGACTGTTTTGCAGTGTTGTGGAGTGTTCTGCTGTGTTTTTGAGTTATGTCCTGTTTTGAAGTGTTTTGGAGTGGATTGGAGTGTTGGGGAGTGATTATTTTGAACCGAGTGTTTTGGAGTGTTGTGAAGTGTTTTTTAGTGTTTCGCAGTGTATGGCACTGTATTGGAGAGTTTGGGAGTGTGTTCGAGTGTTTTATATTGTTTTGGAGTGTTGTGGTGTTTTGGTGTGTTTTGGAATGTTTTGCAGTGTTGTGGAGTGTTCTGGTGTGTTTTTCACTTATGTCGTGTTTTGTAGTGGATCGGAGTGTTTGGGAGAGACTGTTTTGAACCGAGTGTTTTGGACTGTTTTGGAGTGTTGTGAAGTGTTTCGTAGTGTATCGGACTGTTTTGGAGAGTTTGGAAGTGTGTTGGAGTGTTGTGCAGTGTTTTATAGTGTATTGGAGTGTTTTGGATTTAGTGTTTAGAAGCGAGAATTTTCGAGTGTTTGGGAGTGTTTTGGAGTGTTTTATATTGTTTTGGGTTGTTCTGGACTGTTTTGGAGTGTTGTGGCGTGTTGTGGTGTGTATTTGAGTTATGTCGTGTTTTGAAGTGGATCGGAGTGTTTAGAATTGACTCTTTTGAAACGAGTGTTTTCGAGTGTTTTAGACGGTTTCGAAGTGTATGGGACTCTTCTGGAGTGTTTGGGAGTGTGTTGGAGTGTTGTGCAGTGTTTTGTAGTGTATTGGAGTGTTTTGGATTTAGTGTTTAGAAGCGAGAATTTTCGAGTGTTTGGGAGTGTTTTGGAGTGTTTTATACTGTGTTGTGGTGTGTTTTGGACTGTTTTGGAGTGTTGTGGAGTGTTCTGGTGCGTTTTTGAGTTATGTCGTGTTTTGAAGTGAATCGGAGTGTTTGGGAGTGACTGTTTTGAAGCGAGTGTTTTGGAGTGTTTTAGAGGGTTTCGGAGTGTATGGGACACTTTTGGCGTGTTTGGGAATGTTTTGGACTCTTTTAGTGTGTTTTGGAGCGTTTTGGTGTGCTGTTGAGTTTTTTGGAGTGAGTGCTTAGTAGCCGGTGATATGGAGGGTTTTGAAGTGTTTCGTAGTGTATGGGACTATTTTGGAGTGTTTGGGAGTGTGTCGGAGTGTTGTGCAGTGTTTTGTAGTGTATTGGAGTGTTTTGGATTTAGTGTTTAGAAGCGAGAATTTTCGAGTGTTTGGGAGTGTTTTATATTGTGTTGTGGTGTGTTTTGGACTGTTTTGGAGTGTTGTGGAGTGTTCTGGTGTGTTTTTGAGTTATGTCGTGTTTTGAAGTGGATCGGAGTGTTTGGGATTGACTGTTTTGAAGCGAGTGTTTTGTAGTGTTTCAGAGGGTTTTGGAGTGTATGGGACTCTTTTGGCGTGTTTGGGAGTGTTTTGGACTCATAGTGTGTTTTGGATCGTTTTGGTGTGCTGTTGAGTGTTTTGGAGTGACTGCTTAGTAGCCAGTGTTATGGAGGGTTTTGAAGTGTTTCGCAGTGTATGGGACTATTTTGGAGTGTTTGGGAGTGTGTCGGAGTGTTTTGTAGTGTATTGGAGTGTTTTGGATAGAATGTTTAGAAGCGAGAATTTGGGAGTGTTTTGGACTGTTTTGGAGTGTTTTGGTGCGTTTTAGAGTTATGTCGTGTTTTGAAGTGTTTTGGAGTGGATTGGTGTGTTTGGGAGTGACTGTTTTGAACCGAGTGTTTTGGAGTGTTTTGTAGTGTATTGGAGTGTTTTGGATTGAGTGTTTAGAAGCGAGAATTTTCGAGTGCTTGGGAGTGTTTTGGAGTGGTTTATATTGTTTTGGAGTATTTTGGAGTGTTTCAGAGGGTTTCGGAGTGTATGGGACTCTTTTGGCGTGTTTGAGATTGTTTTGGACTCAGTGTGTTTTGGATCGTTTTGGTGTGCTGTTGAGTGTTTTGGAATGACTGCTTCGTAGCCAGTGTTATGGAGGGTTTTGAAGTGTTTCGCAGTGTATGGGACTATTTTGGAGTGCTTGGGAGTGTGTCGGAGTGTTTTGTAGTGTATTGGAGTGTTTTGGATAGAATGTTTAGAAGCGAGAATTTGGGAGTGTTTTGGACTGTTTTGGAGTGTTGTGGAGTGTTTTGGTGCGTTTGTGAGTTATGTCGTGTTTTGAAGTGTTTTGGAGTGGATTGGAGTGTTTGGGAGTGACTGTTTTGAACCGAGTGTTTTGGAGTGTTGTGGAGTGTTCTGGTGTGTTTTTGAGTTATGTCGTGTTTTGAAGTGGATCGGAATGTTTGGAATGACTCTTTTGAAGCGAGAGTTTTGGAGTGTTTTAGAGGGTTTCGAAGTGTATGGGACTCTTCTGGAGTGTTTGGGGGTGTTTTGCACTCTTTTAGTGTGTTTTGAATCGTTTTGGTGTGCTCTTGAGTGTTTTGGAGTGAGTGCTTAGTAGCCAGTGTTATGGAGGGTTTTGAAGTGTTTCGTAGTGTATTGGAGTGTTTTGGATAGAATGTTTAGAATCGAGAATTTGGGAGTGTTTTTTATTGTGTTGGAGTGTTGTGGTGCTTTGTTGTGTTTTGGAATGTTTTGGAGTGGATTGGTGTGTTTGGGAGTGACTCTTTCGAACCGAGTGTTTTGGCGTGTTGTGGAGTGTTCTGGTGTGTTTTTGAGTTATGTCGTGTTTTGAAGTGGTTTGGAGTGGATTGGAGTGTTTGGGAGTGGCTGTTTTGAACCGAGTGTTTTGGAGTGTTTTGTAGTGTATTGGAGTGATTTGGATTGAGTGTTTAGAAACGAGAATTTTAGAGTGTTTGTGAGTGTTTTGTAGTGTTTTATATTGTTTTGGAGTGGTTTGGTGTTTTGGTGTGTTTTTGACTGATTTGGAGTGTTGTGGAGTGCTCTGGTGTGTTTTTGAGTTATGTCGTGTTTTGAAGTGGATCGGAGTGTTTGGGAGTGACTCTTATAGAAGCGAGTGTTTTTGAGTGTTTTAGAGGTTTTCGAGGTGTATGGACTGTTTTGGAGTGTGTCGGAGTGTGTCAGAGTGTTTTGTAGTGTATTGGAGTGTTTTGGACAGAATGTTTATAATCGAGAATGTCGGAGTGTTTTGGACTGTTTTGCAGTGTTGTGGAGTGTTCTGCTGTGTTTTTGAGTTATGTCCTGTTTTGAAGTGTTTTGGAGTGGATTGGAGTGTTGGGGAGTGATTATTTTGAACCGAGTGTTTTGGAGTGTTGTGAAGTGTTTTTTAGTGTTTCGCAGTGTATGGCACTGTATTGGAGAGTTTGGGAGTGTGTTCGAGTGTTTTATATTGTTTTGGAGTGTTGTGGTGTTTTGGTGTGTTTTGGAATGTTTTGCAGTGTTGTGGAGTGTTCTGGTGTGTTTTTCACTTATGTCGTGTTTTGTAGTGGATCGGAGTGTTTGGGAGAGACTGTTTTGAACCGAGTGTTTTGGACTGTTTTGGAGTGTTGTGAAGTGTTTCGTAGTGTATCGGACTGTTTTGGAGAGTTTGGAAGTGTGTTGGAGTGTTGTGCAGTGTTTTATAGTGTATTGGAGTGTTTTGGATTTAGTGTTTAGAAGCGAGAATTTTCGAGTGTTTGGGAGTGTTTTGGAGTGTTTTATATTGTTTTGGGTTGTTCTGGACTGTTTTGGAGTGTTGTGGCGTGTTGTGGTGTGTATTTGAGTTATGTCGTGTTTTGAAGTGGATCGGAGTGTTTAGAATTGACTCTTTTGAAACGAGTGTTTTCGAGTGTTTTAGACGGTTTCGAAGTGTATGGGACTCTTCTGGAGTGTTTGGGAGTGTGTTGGAGTGTTGTGCAGTGTTTTGTAGTGTATTGGAGTGTTTTGGATTTAGTGTTTAGAAGCGAGAATTTTCGAGTGTTTGGGAGTGTTTTGGAGTGTTTTATACTGTGTTGTGTGTTTTGGACTGTTTTGGAGTGTTGTGGAGTGTTCTGGTGCGTTTTTGAGTTATGTCGTGTTTTGAAGTGAATCGGAGTGTTTGGGAGTGACTGTTTTGAAGCGAGTGTTTTGGAGTGTTTTAGAGGGTTTCGGAGTGTATGGGACACTTTTGGCGTGTTTGGGAATGTTTTGGACTCTTTTAGTGTGTTTTGGAGCGTTTTGGTGTGCTGTTGAGTTTTTTGGAGTGAGTGCTTAGTAGCCGGTGATATGGAGGGTTTTGAAGTGTTTCGTAGTGTATGGGACTATTTTGGAGTGTTTGGGAGTGTGTCGGAGTGTTGTGCAGTGTTTTGTAGTGTATTGGAGTGTTTTGGATTTAGTGTTTAGAAGCGAGAATTTTCGAGTGTTTTGGAGTGTTTTATATTGTGTTGTGGTGTGTTTTGGACTGTTTTGGAGTGTTGTGGAGTGTTCTGGTGTGTTTTTGAGTTATGTCGTGTTTTGAAGTGGATCGGAGTGTTTGGGAGTGACTGTTTTGAAGCGAGTGTTTTGTAGTGTTTCAGAGGGTTTTGGAGTGTATGGGACTCTTTTGGCGTGTTTGGGAGTGTTTTGGACTCATAGTGTGTTTTGGATCGTTTTGGTGTGCTGTTGAGTGTTTTGGAGTGACTGCTTAGTAGCCAGTGTTATGGAGGGTTTTGAAGTGTTTCGCAGTGTATGGGACTATTTTGGAGTGTTTGGGAGTGTGTCGGAGTGTTTTGTAGTGTATTGGAGTGTTTTGGATAGAATGTTTAGAAGCGAGAATTTGGGAGTGTTTTGGACTGTTTTGGAGTGTTTTGGTGCGTTTTAGAGTTATGTCGTGTTTTGAAGTGTTTTGGAGTGGATTGGTGTGTTTGGGAGTGACTGTTTTGAACCGAGTGTTTTGGAGTGTTTTGTAGTGTATTGGAGTGTTTTGGATTGAGTGTTTAGAAGCGAGAATTTTCGAGTGCTTGGGAGTGTTTTGAAGTGGTTTATATTGTTTTGGAGTGTTTTGGTGTTTTGGTGTGTTTTGGACTGATTTGGAGTGTTGTGGAGTGCTCTGGTGTGTTTTTGAGTTATGTGTTTTGAAGTGTTTTGGAGTGGATTGGATTGTTTTGGATTTAGTGTTTAGACGCGAGAATTTTCGAGTGTTTGTGAGTGTTTTATATTGTTTTGGGGTGTTTTGGACTGTTTTGGATTGTTGTGGAGTGTTCTGGTGTGTTTTTGACTTATGCCGTGTTTTGAAGTGGATCGGAGTGTATGGGAGTGACTGTTTTGAAGCGAGTGTTTTGGAGTGTTTCAGAGGGTTTCGCAGTGTATGGGACTCTTTTGGCGTGTTTGAGAGTGTTTTGGACTCAGTGTGTTTTGGAACGTTTTGGTGTGCTGTTGAGTGTTTTGGAATGACTGCTTCGTAGCCAGTGTTATGGAGGGTTTTGAAGTGTTTCGCAGTGTATGGGACTATTTTGGAGTGCTTGGGAGTGTGTCGGAGTGTTTTGTAGTGTATTGGAGTGTTTTGGATAGAATGTTTAGAAGCGAGAATTTGGGAGTGTTTTGGACTGTTTTGGAGTGTTGTGGAGTGTTTTGGTGCGTTTGTGAGTTATGTCGTGTTTTGAAGTGTTTTGGAGTGGATTGGAGTGTTTGGGAGTGACTGTTTTGAACCGAGTGCTTTGGAGTGTTGTGGAGTGTTCTGTTGTGTTTTTGAGTTATGTCGTGTTTTGAAGTGGATTGGAGTGGATTGGAGTGTTTTGGATTTAGTGTTTAGAAGCGAGAATTTTCGAGTGTTTGGGAGTGTTTTGGAGTGTTTTATATTGTGTTGTGGTGTTTTGGTGTGTTTTGGACTGTGTTGGAGTGGATTCGAGTGTTTGGGAGTGACTGTTTTGATCCGAGTGTTTTGGAGTGTTTTGTAGTGTATTGGAGTGTTTAGAAGCGAGAATTTTGGAGTGTTTGGGAGTGTTTTGGAGTGTTTTATATTGTTTTGGGTTGTTCTGGACTGTTTTGGAGTGTTGTGGCGTGTTGTGGTGTGTATTTGAGTTATGTCGTGTTTTGAAGTGGATCGGAGTGTTTAGAATTGACTCTTTTGAAACGAGTGTTTTCGAGTGTTTTAGACGGTGTCGAAGTGTATGGGACTCTTCTGGAGTGTTTGGGAGTGTGTTGGAGTGTTGTGCAGTGTTTTGTAGTGTATTGGAGTGTTTTGGATTTAGTGTTTAGAAGCGAGAATTTTCGAGTGTTTGGGAGTGTTTTGGAGTGTTTTATACTGTGTTGTGGTGTGTTTTGGACTGTTTTGGAGTGTTGTGGAGTGTTCTGGTGCGTTTTTGAGTTATGTCGTGTTTTGAAGTGAATCGGAGTGTTTGGGAGTGACTGTTTTGAAACGAGTGTTTTGGAGTGTTTTAGAGGGTTTCGGAGTGTATGGGACACTTTTGGCGTGTTTGGGAATGTTTTGGACTCTTTTAGTGTGTTTTGGAGCGTTTTGGTGTGCTGTTGAGTTTTTTGGAGTGAGTGCTTAGTAGCCGGTGATATGGAGGGTTTTGAAGTGTTTCGTAGTGTATGGGACTATTTTGGAGTGTTTGGGAGTGTGTCGGAGTGTTGTGCAGTGTTTTGTAGTGTATTGGAGTGTTTTGGATTTAGTGTTTAGAAGCGAGAATTTTCGAGTGTTTGGGAGTGTTTTGGAGTGTTTTATATTGTGTTGTGGTGTGTTTTGGACTGTTTTGGAGTGTTGTGGAGTGTTCTGGTGTGTTTTTGAGTTATGTCGTGTTTTGAAGTGGATCGCAGTGTTTGGGAGTGACTGTTTTGAAGCGAGTGTTTTGTAGTGTTTCAGAGGGTTTTGGAGTGTATGGGACTCTTTTGGCGTGTTTGGGAGTGTTTTGGACTCATAGTGTGTTTTGGATCGTTTTGGTGTGCTGTTGAGTGTTTTGGAGTGACTGCTTAGTAGCCAGTGTTATGGAGGGTTTTGAAGTGTTTCGCAGTGTATGGGACTATTTTGGAGTGTTTGGGAGTGTGGCGGAGTGTTTTGTAGTGTATTGGAGTGTTTTGGATAGAATGTTTAGAAGCGAGAATTTGGGAGTGTTTTGGACTGTTTTGGAGTGTTTTGGTGCGTTTTAGAGTTATGTCGTGTTTTGAAGTGTTTTGGAGTGGATTGGTGTGTTTGGGAGTGACTGTTTTGAACCGAGTGTTTTGGAGTGTTTTGTAGTGTATTGGAGTGTTTTGGATTGAGTGTTTAGAAGCGAGAATTTTCGAGTGCTTGGGAGTGTTTTGGAGTGGTTTATATTGTTTTGGAGTATTTTGGAGTGTTTCAGAGGGTTTCGGAGTGTATGGGACTCTTTTGGCGTGTTTGAGATTGTTTTGGACTCAGTGTGTTTTGGATCGTTTTGGTGTGCTGTTGAGTGTTTTGGAATGACTGCTTCGTAGCCAGTGTTATGGAGGGTTTTGAAGTGTTTCGCAGTGTATGGGACTATTTTGGAGTGCTTGGGAGTGTGTCGGAGTGTTTTGTAGTGTATTGGAGTGTTTTGGATAGAATGTTTAGAAGCGAGAATTTGGAAGTGTTTTGGACTGTTTTGGAGTGTTGTGGAGTGTTTTGGTGCGTTTTAGAGTTATGTCGTGTTTTGAAGTGTTTTGGAGTGGATTGGTGTGTTTGGGAGTGACTGTTTTGAACCGAGTGTTTTGGAGTGTTTTGTAGTGTATTGGAGTGTTTTGGATTGAGTGTTTAGAAGCGAGAATTTTCGAGTGCTTGGGAGTGTTTTGAAGTGGTTTATATTGTTTTGGAGTGTTTTGGTGTTTTGGTGTGTTTTGGACTGATTTGGAGTGTTGTGGAGTGCTCTGGTGTGTTTTTGAGTTATGTGTTTTGAAGTGGTTTGGAGTGGATTGGATTGTTTTGGATTTAGTGTTTAGACGCGAGAATTTTCGAGTGTTTGTGAGTGTTTTATATTGTTTTGGGGTGTTTTGGACTGTTTTGGATTGTTGTGGAGTGTTCTGGTGTGTTTTTGACTTATGCCGTGTTTTGAAGTGGATCGGAGTGTATGGGAGTGACTGTTTTGAAGCGAGTGTTTTGGAGTGTTTCAGAGGGTTTCGCAGTGTATGGGACTCTTTTGGCGTGTTTGAGAGTGTTTTGGACTCAGTGTGTTTTGGAACGTTTTGGTGTGCTGTTGAGTGTTTTGGAATGACTGCTTCGTAGCCAGTGTTATGGAGGGTTTTGAAGTGTTTCGCAGTGTATGGGACTATTTTGGAGTGCTTGGGAGTGTGTCGGAGTGTTTTGTAGTGTATTGGAGTGTTTTGGATAGAATGTTTAGAAGCGAGAATTTGGGAGTGTTTTGGACTGTTTTGGAGTGTTGTGGAGTGTTTTGGTGCGTTTGTGAGTTATGTCGTGTTTTGAAGTGTTTTGGAGTGGATTGGAGTGTTTGGGAGTGACTGTTTTGAACCGAGTGTTTTGGAGTGTTGTGGAGTGTTCTGTTGTGTTTTTGAGTTATGTCGTGTTTTGAAGTGGATTGGAGTGGATTGGAGTGTTTTGGATTTAGTGTTTAGAAGCGAGAATTTTCGAGTGTTTGGGAGTGTTTTGGAGTGTTTTATATTGTGTTGTGGTGTTTTGGTGTGTTTTGGACTGTGTTGGAGTGGATTCGAGTGTTTGGGAGTGACTGTTTTGATCCGAGTGTTTTGGAGTGTTTTGTAGTGTATTGGAGTGTTTAGAAGCGAGAATTTTGGAGTGTTTGGGAGTGTTTTGGAGTGTTTTATATTGTTTTGGGTTGTTCTGGACTGTTTTGGAGTGTTGTGGCGTGTTGTGGTGTGTATTTGAGTTATGTCGTGTTTTGAAGTGGATCGGAGTGTTTAGAATTGACTCTTTTGAAACGAGTGTTTTCGAGTGTTTTAGACGGTGTCGAAGTGTATGGGACTCTTCTGGAGTGTTTGGGAGTGTGTTGGAGTGTTGTGCAGTGTTTTGTAGTGTATTGGAGTGTTTTGGATTTAGTGTTTAGAAGCGAGAATTTTCGAGTGTTTGGGAGTGTTTTGGAGTGTTTTATACTGTGTTGTGGTGTGTTTTGGACTGTTTTGGAGTGTTGTGGAGTGTTCTGGTGCGTTTTTGAGTTATGTCGTGTTTTGAAGTGAATCGGAGTGTTTGGGAGTGACTGTTTTGAAACGAGTGTTTTGGAGTGTTTTAGAGGGTTTCGGAGTGTATGGGACACTTTTGGCGTGTTTGGGAATGTTTTGGACTCTTTTAGTGTGTTTTGGAGCGTTTTGGTGTGCTGTTGAGTTTTTTGGAGTGAGTGCTTAGTAGCCGGTGATATGGAGGGTTTTGAAGTGTTTCGTAGTGTATGGGACTATTTTGGAGTGTTTGGGAGTGTGTCGGAGTGTTGTGCAGTGTTTTGTAGTGTATTGGAGTGTTTTGGATTTAGTGTTTAGAAGCGAGAATTTTCGAGTGTTTGGGAGTGTTTTGGAGTGTTTTATATTGTGTTGTGGTGTGTTTTGGACTGTTTTGGAGTGTTGTGGAGTGTTCTGGTGTGTTTTTGAGTTATGTCGTGTTTTGAAGTGGATCGGAGTGTTTGGGAGTGACTGTTTTGAAGCGAGTGTTTTGTAGTGTTTCAG
>NW_028225183.1:55628834-55652960 GCF_052327205.1 Somniosus microcephalus
AGAGTTTTGGAGTCTTTTAGAGGGGTTCGGAGTGTATGGGACCCTTTTGGCGTGTTTGGGAGAGTTTTGGACTCTTTTATTGTGTTTTGGATCGTTTTGGTGTGCTGTTGAGTGTTTTGGAGTGAGTGCTTAGTAGCCAGTGTTATGGAGGGTTTTGAAGTGTTTCGTAGTGTATGGGACTATTTTGGAGTGTTTGGGAGTGTGTCGGAGTGTTTTGTAGTGTTTTGGAGTGTTTTGGATAGAATGTTTAGAAGCGGGAATTTAGGAGTGTATTGTATTGTGTTGGAGTGCTGTGGTGTTTTGGTGTGTTTTGGACTGTTTTGGAGTGGATTGGTGTGTTTGGGAGTGAGTGTTTTGAACCGAGTGTTTTGGAGTGTTTTGTAGTGTTCTGGTGTGTTTTTGAGTTATTTCGTGTTTTGAAGTGGATTGGAGTGGATTGGAGTGTTTTGTAGTGTATTGGAGTGTTTTGGATTGAGTGTTTAGAAGCGAGAATTATCGAGTGTTTGGGAGTATTTTGAAGTGTTTTATATTGTTTTGGAGTGTTTTTCTGTGTTTTGGACTGATTTGGAGTGTTGTGGAGTTTTCTGGTGCGTTTCTGAGTTATGTCGTGTTTTGAAGTGTTTTGGAGTGGAGTGGAGTGTTTGGGAGTGACTGTTTTGACCCGAGTGTAGTGTAGTGCTGTTTTGGTGTGTTTTGGACTGTTTTGGAGTGGATTGGAGTGTTTGGGAGTGACTCTTTTGAACCGAGTGTTTTGGAGTGTTGTGAAGTGTTTTGTAGTGTATGGGACTGTTTTGTCGAGTTTGGGAGTGTGTTGGAGTGTTTTGGATAGAATGTTTAGAAGCGAGATTGTGGAGTGTTTTGTATTGTGTTGGAGTGTTGTGGTGTTTTGGTGTGTTTTGGACTGTTTTGGAGTGGATTGGTGTGTTTGGGAGTGATTGTTTTGAACCGAGTGTTTTGGAGTGTTTTGTAGTGTTTTTGAGTTGTTTCGTGTTCTGAAGTGGATTGGAGTGGATTGGAGTGTTTGGGAGTGACTGTTTTGAACCGAGTGTTTTGGAGTCTTTTGGTGTGTTTTGGACTGATTTGGAGTGTTGTGGAGTGTTCTGGTGCGTTTTAGAGTTATGTCGTGTTTTGAAGTGTTTTGGAGTGGATTGGAGTGTTTGGGAGTGACTGTTTTGAACCGAGTGTTTTGGACTGTTCTGGAGTGTTGTGAAGTGTTTTGGAGAGTTTGGGAGTGTGTCGGAGTGTTTTGGGTAGAATGTTCAGAAGCGAGAATTTAGGAGTGTTTTGTATTGTTTTGGAGTGTTGTGGTGTTTTGGTGTGTTTTGCACTGTTTTGGAGTGGATTGGTGGTTTAGGAGTGACTGTTTTGATCCGAGTGTTTTGGTGTGTTTTGTGTGTTTGGTGTGTTTTTGAGTTATTTCGTCTTTTGAAGTGGATTGGAGTGGATTGGAGTGTTTAGGAGTGACTGTTTTGAAACGAGTGTTTTGGAGTCTTTTAGAGGGTTTCGGAGTGTATGGGACACTTTTGGCATGTTTGGGAGAGTTTTGGACTCTTTTATTGTGTTTTGGATCGTTTTGGTGTGCTGTTGAGTGTTTTGGAGTGAGTGCTTAGTAGCCAGTGTTATGGAGGGTTTTGAAGTGTTTCGTAGTGTATGGGACTATTGTGGAGTGTTTGGGAGTGTGTCGGAGTGTTTTGTATTGTTTTGGAGTGTTTTGGATAGAATGTTTAGAAGCGAGAATTTAGGAGTGTATTTTATTGTGTTGGAGTGCTGTGGTGTTTTGGTGTGTTTTGGACTGTTTTGGAGTGGATTGGTGTGTTTGGGAGTGACTGTTTTGAACCGAGTGTTTTGGAGTGTTTTGTAGTGTTCTGGTGTGTTTTTGAGTTATTTCGCGTTTTGAAGTGGATTGGAGTGGATTGGAGTGTTTTGTAGTGTATTGGAGTGTTTTGGATTGAGTGTTTAGAAGCGAGAATTATCGAGTGTTTGGGAGTATTTTGAAGTGTTTTATATTGTTTTGGAGTGTTTTTCTGTGTTTTGGACTGATTTGGAGTGTTGTGGAGTTTTCTGGTGCGTTTCTGAGTTATGTCGTGTTTTGAAGTGGATTGGAGTGGATTGGAGTGTTTTGTAGTGTATTGGAGTGTTTTGGATTGAGTGTTTAGAAGCGAGAATTATCGAGTGTTTGGGAGTATTTTGAAGTGTTTTATATTGTTTTGGAGTGTTTTTCTGTGTTTTGGACTGATTTGGAGTGTTGTGGAGTTTTCTGGTGCGTTTCAGAGTTATGTCGTGTTTTGAAGTGTTTTGGAGTGGAGTGGAGTGTTTGGGAGTGACTGTTTTGACCCGAGTGTTTTCGACTGTTTTGGAGTGTTGTGAAGTGTTTTGAAGTGTTTCGTAGTGTATGGGACTGTTTTGGAGAGTTTGGGAGTGTGTCGGAGTGTTTTGGATAGTATGTTTAGAAGCGAGAATTTGGCAGTGTTTTGGAGTGTTGTGGCGTGGTTTGGAGTGTTGTGCTGTTTTGGTGTGTTTTGGACTGTTTTGGAGTGGATTGGAGTGTTTGGGAGTGACTGTTTTGAACCGAGTGTTTTGGAGTGTTGTGAAGTGTTTTGTAGTGTATGGGACTGTTTTGTCGAGTTTGGGAGTGTGTTGGAGTGTTTTGGATAGAATGTTTAGAAGCGAGATTTTGGAGTGTTTTGTATTGTGTTGGAGTGTTGTGGTGTTTTGGTGTGTTTTGGACTGTTTTGGAGTGGATTGGTGTGTTTGGGAGTGATTGTTTTGATCCGAGTGTTTTGGAGTGTTTTGTGTGTTTGGTGTGTTTTTGAGTTATTTCGTCTTTTGAAGTGGATTGGAGTGGATTGGAGTGTTTGGGAGTGACTGTTTTGAACCGAGTGTTTTGGAGTCTTTTGGTGTGTTTTGGACTGATTTGGAGTGTTGTGGAGTGTTCTGGTGCGTTTTTGAGTTATGTCGTGTTTTGAAGTGTTTTGGAGTGGATTAGAGTGTTTGGGAGTGACTGTTTTGATCCGAGTGTTTTGGAGTGTTTTGTGTGTTTGGTGTGTTTTTGAGTTATTTCGTCTTTTGAAGTGGATTGGAGTGGATTGGAGTGTTTGGGAGTGACTGTTTTGAACCGAGTGTTTTGGAGTCTTTTGGTGTGTTTTGGACTGATTTGGAGTGGATTGGAGTGCTTGGGAGTGACTGTCTTGAACCGAGTGTTTTGGAGTGTTTTGTAGTGTTCTGGTGTGTTTTTGAGTTATTTCGTGTTTTGAAGTGGATTGGAGTGGATTGGAGTGTTTTGTAGTGTATTGGAGTGTTTTGGATTGAGTGTTTAGAAGCGAGAATTATCGAGTGTTTGGGAGTATTTTGAAGTGTTTTATATTGTTTTGGAGTGTTTTTCTGTGTTTTGGACTGATTTGGAGTGTTGTGGAGTTTACTGGTGCGTTTCTGAGTTATGTCGTGTTTTGAAGTGTTTTGGAGTGGAGTGGAGTGTTTGGGAGTGACTGTTTTGACCCGAGTGTTTTCGACTGTTTTGGAGTGTTGTGAAGTGTTTTGAAGTGTTTCGTAGTGTATGGGACTGTTTTGGAGAGTTTGGGAGTGTGTCGGAGTGTTTTGGATAGCATGTTTAGAAGCGAGAATTTGGCAGTGTTTTGGAGTGTTGTGGCGTGGTTTGGAGTGTTGTGCTGTTTTGGTGTGTTTTGGACTGTTTTGGAGTGGATTGGAGTGTTTGGGAGTGACTGTTTTGAACCGAGTGTTTTGGAGTGTTGTGAAGTGTTTTGTAGTGTATGGGACTGTTTTGTCGAGTTTGGGAGTGTGTTGGAGTGTTTTGGATAGAATGTTTAGAAGCGAGATTTTGGAGTGTTTTGTATTCTGTTGGAGTGTTGTGGTGTTTTGGTGTGTTTGGGAATAATTGTTTTGAACCGAGTGTTTTGGAGTGTTTTGTAGTGTTTTGAGTTGTTTCGTGTTCTGAAGTGGATTGGAGTGGATTGGAGTGTTTGGGAGTGACTGTTTTGAACCGAGTGTTTTGGAGTCTTTTGGTGTGTTTTGGACTGTTTTGAAGTGTTGTGGAGTGCTCTGGTGTGTTTTTGAGTTATGTCGTGTTTTGAAGTGGATCGGAGTGTTTGGGAGTGACTCTTTTGAAACGAGAGTTTTGGAGTCTTTTAGAGGGGTTCGGAGTGTATGGGACCCTTTTGGCGTGTTTGGGAGAGTTTTGGACTCTTTTATTGTGTTTTGGATCGTTTTGGTGTGCTGTTGAGTGTTTTGGAGTGAGTGCTTAGTAGCCAGTGTTATGGAGGGTTTTGAAGTGTTTCGTAGTGTATGGGACTATTTTGGAGTGTTTGGGAGTGTGTCGGAGTGTTTTGTAGTGTTTTGGAGTGTTTTGGATAGAATGTTTAGAAGCGGGAATTTAGGAGTGTATTGTATTGTGTTGGAGTGCTGTGGTGTTTTGGTGTGTTTTGGACTGTTTTGGAGTGGATTGGTGTGTTTGGGAGTGAGTGTTTTGAACCGAGTGTTTTGGAGTGTTTTGTAGTGTTCTGGTGTGTTTTTGAGTTATTTCGTGTTTTGAAGTGGATTGGAGTGGATTGGAGTGTTTTGTAGTGTATTGGAGTGTTTTGGATTGAGTGTTTAGAAGCGAGAATTATCGAGTGTTTGGGAGTATTTTGAAGTGTTTTATATTGTTTTGGAGTGTTTTTCTGTGTTTTGGACTGATTTGGAGTGTTGTGGAGTTTTCTGGTGCGTTTCTGAGTTATGTCGTGTTTTGAAGTGTTTTGGAGTGGAGTGGAGTGTTTGGGAGTGACTGTTTTGACCCGAGTGTAGTGTAGTGCTGTTTTGGTGTGTTTTGGACTGTTTTGGAGTGGATTGGAGTGTTTGGGAGTGACTCTTTTGAACCGAGTGTTTTGGAGTGTTGTGAAGTGTTTTGTAGTGTATGGGACTGTTTTGTCGAGTTTGGGAGTGTGTTGGAGTGTTTTGGATAGAATGTTTAGAAGCGAGATTGTGGAGTGTTTTGTATTGTGTTGGAGTGTTGTGGTGTTTTGGTGTGTTTTGGACTGTTTTGGAGTGGATTGGTGTGTTTGGGAGTGATTGTTTTGAACCGAGTGTTTTGGAGTGTTTTGTAGTGTTTTTGAGTTGTTTCGTGTTCTGAAGTGGATTGGAGTGGATTGGAGTGTTTGGGAGTGACTGTTTTGAACCGAGTGTTTTGGAGTCTTTTGGTGTGTTTTGGACTGATTTGGAGTGTTGTGGAGTGTTCTGGTGCGTTTTAGAGTTATGTCGTGTTTTGAAGTGTTTTGGAGTGGATTGGAGTGTTTGGGAGTGACTGTTTTGAACCGAGTGTTTTGGACTGTTCTGGAGTGTTGTGAAGTGTTTTGGAGAGTTTGGGAGTGTGTCGGAGTGTTTTGGGTAGAATGTTCAGAAGCGAGAATTTAGGAGTGTTTTGTATTGTTTTGGAGTGTTGTGGTGTTTTGGTGTGTTTTGCACTGTTTTGGAGTGGATTGGTGGTTTAGGAGTGACTGTTTTGATCCGAGTGTTTTGGTGTGTTTTGTGTGTTTGGTGTGTTTTTGAGTTATTTCGTCTTTTGAAGTGGATTGGAGTGGATTGGAGTGTTTAGGAGTGACTGTTTTGAAACGAGTGTTTTGGAGTCTTTTAGAGGGTTTCGGAGTGTATGGGACACTTTTGGCATGTTTGGGAGAGTTTTGGACTCTTTTATTGTGTTTTGGATCGTTTTGGTGTGCTGTTGAGTGTTTTGGAGTGAGTGCTTAGTAGCCAGTGTTATGGAGGGTTTTGAAGTGTTTCGTAGTGTATGGGACTATTGTGGAGTGTTTGGGAGTGTGTCGGAGTGTTTTGTATTGTTTTGGAGTGTTTTGGATAGAATGTTTAGAAGCGAGAATTTAGGAGTGTATTTTATTGTGTTGGAGTGCTGTGGTGTTTTGGTGTGTTTTGGACTGTTTTGGAGTGGATTGGTGTGTTTGGGAGTGACTGTTTTGAACCGAGTGTTTTGGAGTGTTTTGTAGTGTTCTGGTGTGTTTTTGAGTTATTTCGCGTTTTGAAGTGGATTGGAGTGGATTGGAGTGTTTTGTAGTGTATTGGAGTGTTTTGGATTGAGTGTTTAGAAGCGAGAATTATCGAGTGTTTGGGAGTATTTTGAAGTGTTTTATATTGTTTTGGAGTGTTTTTCTGTGTTTTGGACTGATTTGGAGTGTTGTGGAGTTTTCTGGTGCGTTTCTGAGTTATGTCGTGTTTTGAAGTGGATTGGAGTGGATTGGAGTGTTTTGTAGTGTATTGGAGTGTTTTGGATTGAGTGTTTAGAAGCGAGAATTATCGAGTGTTTGGGAGTAATTTTGAAGTGTTTTATATTGTTTTGGAGTGTTTTTCTGTGTTTTGGACTGATTTGGAGTGTTGTGGAGTTTTCTGGTGCGTTTCAGAGTTATGTCGTGTTTTGAAGTGTTTTGGAGTGGAGTGGAGTGTTTGGGAGTGACTGTTTTGACCCGAGTGTTTTCGACTGTTTTGGAGTGTTGTGAAGTGTTTTGAAGTGTTTCGTAGTGTATGGGACTGTTTTGGAGAGTTTGGGAGTGTGTCGGAGTGTTTTGGATAGTATGTTTAGAAGCGAGAATTTGGCAGTGTTTTGGAGTGTTGTGGCGTGGTTTGGAGTGTTGTGCTGTTTTGGTGTGTTTTGGACTGTTTTGGAGTGGATTGGAGTGTTTGGGAGTGACTGTTTTGAACCGAGTGTTTTGGAGTGTTGTGAAGTGTTTTGTAGTGTATGGGACTGTTTTGTCGAGTTTGGGAGTGTGTTGCAGTGTTTTGGATAGAATGTTTAGAAGCGAGATTTTGGAGTGTTTTGTATTGTGTTGGAGTGTTGTGGTGTTTTGGTGTGTTTTGGACTGTTTTGGAGTGGATTGGTGTGTTTGGGAGTGATTGTTTTGATCCGAGTGTTTTGGAGTGTTTTGTGTGTTTGGTGTGTTTTTGAGTTATTTCGTCTTTTGAAGTGGATTGGAGTGGATTGGAGTGTTTGGGAGTGACTGTTTTGAACCGAGTGTTTTGGAGTCTTTTGGTGTGTTTTGGACTGATTTGGAGTGGATTGGAGTGCTTGGGAGTGACTGTCTTGAACCGAGTGTTTTGGCGTGCTGTGGAGTGTTCTGGTGCGTTTTTAAGTTATGTCGTGTTTTGAAGTGTTTTGGAGTGGATTGGAGTGTTTGGGAGTGACTGTTTTGATCCGAGTGTTTTGGAGTGTTTTGGAGTGTTGTGAAGTGTTTTTGAGTTATTTCGTCTTTTGAAGTGGATTGGAGTGGATTGGAGTGTTTGGGAGCGACTGTTTTGAACCTAGTTTTTATACTGTTTTGGAGTGTTGTGAAGTGTTTTGAAGTGTTTCGCAGTGTATGAGACTGTTTTGGAGTGTTGTGGAGTGTTCTGGTGTGTTTTTGAGTTATGTCGTGTTTTGAAGTGGATTGGAGTGGATTGGCGTGTTTGGGAGTGAATGCTTTGAACGGGGTGTTTTGGAGTGTTTTGGTGTGTTGTGGTGTTTTGGTGTGTTTTGGACTGTTTTGGAGTGGATTGGTGTGTTTGGGAGTGACTGTTTTGATCCGAGTTTTTTGGAGTGTTTTGTCGTGTTCTGGTGTGTTTTTGAGTTATTTCGTCTTTTGAAGTGGGTTGGAGTGGATTGGAGTGTTTGGGAGTGACTGTTTTGACCGAGTGTTTTGGAGTGTTGTGGTGTTTTGGTGTGTTTTGAACTGTTTTGGAGTGTTTTGTAGTGTTTTTGAGTTATGTCGTGTTTTGAAGTGGATCGGAGTGTTTGGGAGTGACTGTTTTGGAGCGAGAATTTGGGAGTGTTTTGTATTGTGTTGGAGTGGATTGGTGTGTTTCGGAGTGACTGTTTTGAACCGAGTGTTTTTGGAGTGTTTTGTAGTGCTCTGGTGTGTTTTTGAGTTATTTCGTGTTTTGAAGTGGATTGGAGTGGATTGGAGTGTTAGGGAGTGACTGTTTTGAACCGAGTGATTTGGAGTGTTTTGTTGTCTATTGGAGTGTTTTGGATTGAGTGTTTAAAACCGAGAATTTTCGAGTGTTTGGGAGTATTCTGGAGTGTTTTATATTGTGTTGGTGTGTTATGGACTGTTTTGGAGTGTTTTGGAGTGATCTGTTGCGTTTTTGAGTTATGTCCTGTGTTGAAGTGTTTTGGAGTGGAGTGGAGTGTTGTGAAGTGTTTTGAAGTGTTTCGTAGTGTATGGGACTGTTTTGGAGAGTTTGGGAGTGTGTCGGAGTGTTTTGGATAGAATGTTTAGAAGCGAGAATTGGCGAATGTTTTGTATTGTGTTGGAGTGTTGTGGTGTTTTGGTGTGTTTTGGACTGTTTTGGAGTGGATTGGTGTGTTTGGGAGTGATTGTGTTGAACCGAGTGTTTTGGAGTGTTTTGTAGTGTTTTTGAGTTGTTTCGTGTTCTGAAGTGGATTGGAGTGGATTGGAGTGTTTGGGAGTGAGTGTTTTGAACCGGGTGTTTTGGAGCCTTTTGGTGTGTTTTGGACTGATTTGGAGTGCTGTGGAGTGTTCTGGTGCGTTTTTGAGTTATGTCGTGTTTTGAAGTGGATCGGAGTGTTTGGGAGTGACTGTTTTGAAGCGAGTGTTTTGGAGTCTTTTAGAGGGTTTCGGAGTGTATGGGACTCTTTTGGCGTGTTTGGGGGTGTTTTGGACTCTTTTATTGTGTTTTGGATCGTTTTGGTGTGCTGCTGAGTGTTTTGGAGTGAGTGCTTAGTAGCCAGTGTTATGGAGGGTTTTGAAGTGTTTCGTAGTGTATGGGACTATTTTGGAGTGTTTGGGAGTGTGTCGGAGTGTTTTGGAGTGTTTTGGAGTGTTTTGGATAGAATGTTTAGAAGCGAGAATTTAGGAGTGTATTGTATTGTATTGGAGTGTTGTAGTGTTTTGGTGTGTTTTGGACTGTTTTGGAGTGGATTGGTGTGTTTGGGAGTGACTGTTTTGAACCGAGTGTTTTGGAGTGTTTTGTAGTGTTCTGGTGTGTTTTTGAGTTATTTCGTGCTTTGAAGTGGATTGGAGTGGATTGGAGTGTTTGGGAGTGACTGTTCTGAATCGTGTGTTTTGGAGTGTTTGGGTGTGTTTTGGACTGATTTGGCGTGCTGTGGAGTGTTCTGGTGCGTTTTTGTGTTATGTCGTGTTTTGAAGTGTTTTGGAGTGGATTGGAGTGCTTGGGAGTGACTGTTTTGAACCGAGTGTTTTGGACTGTTTTGGAGTGTTGTGAAGTGTTTTGAAGTGGTTCGTAGTATATGGGACTGTTTTGGAGAGTTTGGGAGTGTGTCGGAGTGTTTTGGGTAGAATGTTCAGAAGCGAGAATTTAGGAGTGTTTTGTATTGTTTTGGAGTGTTGTGGTGTTTTGGTGTGTTTTGCACTGTTTTGGAGTGGATTGGTGGTTTAGGAGTGACTGTTTTGATCCGAGTGTTTTGGTGTGTTTTGTGTGTTTGGTGTGTTTTTGAGTTATTTCGTCTTTTGAAGTGGATTGGAGTGGATTGGAGTGTTTGGGAGTGACTGTTTTCAACCGAGTGTTTTGGAGTCTTTTGGTGTGTTTTGGACAGATTTGGAGTGTTGTGGAGTGTTCTGGTGCGTTTTTGAGTTATGTCGTGTTTTGAAGTGTTTTGGAGTGGATTGGAGTGTTAGGGAGTGACTGTTTTGAAACGAGTGTTTTGGAGTCTTTTAGAGGGTTTCGGAGTGTATGGGACCCTTTTGGCGTGTTTGGGAGAGTTCTGGACTCTTTTATTGTGTTTTGGATCGTTTTGGTGTGCTGTTGAGTGTTTTGGAGTGAGTGCTTAGTAGCCAGTGTTATGGAGGGTTTTGAAGTGTTTCGTAGTGTATGGGACTATTTTGGAGTGTTTGGGAGTGTGTCGGAGTGTTTTGTATTGTTTTGGAGTGTTTTGGATAGAATGTTTAGAAGCGAGAATTTAGGAGTGTATTGTATTGTGTTGGAGTGCTGTGGTGTTTTGGTGTGTTTTGGACTGTTTTGGAGTGGATTGGTGTGTTTGGGAGTGACTGTTTTGAACCGAGTGTTTTGGAGTGTTTTGTAGTGTTCTGGTGTGTTTTTGAGTTATTTCGTGTTTTGAAGTGGATTGGAGTGGATTGGAGTGTTTTGTAGTGTATTGGAGTGTTTTGGATTGAGTGTTTAGAAGCGAGAATTATCGAGTGTTTGGGAGTATTTTGAAGTGTTTTATATTGTTTTGGAGTGTTTTTCTGTGTTTTGGACTGATTTGGAGTGTTGTGGAGTTTACTGGTGCGTTTCTGAGTTATGTCGTGTTTTGAAGTGTTTTGGAGTGGAGTGGAGTGTTTGGGAGTGACTGTTTTGACCCGAGTGTTTTCGACTGTTTTGGAGTGTTGTGAAGTGTTTTGAAGTGTTTCGTAGTGTATGGGACTGTTTTGGAGAGTTTGGGAGTGTGTCGGAGTGTTTTGGATAGCATGTTTAGAAGCGAGAATTTGGCAGTGTTTTGGAGTGTTGTGGCGTGGTTTGGAGTGTTGTGCTGTTTTGGTGTGTTTTGGACTGTTTTGGAGTGGATTGGAGTGTTTGGGAGTGACTGTTTTGAACCGAGTGTTTTGGAGTGTTGTGAAGTGTTTTGTAGTGTATGGGACTGTTTTGTCGAGTTTGGGAGTGTGTTGCAGTGTTTTGGATAGAATGTTTAGAAGCGAGATTTTGGAGTGTTTTGTATTGTGTTGGAGTGTTGTGGTGTTTTGGTGTGTTTTGGACTGTTTTGGAGTGGATTGGTGTGTTTGGGAGTGATTGTTTTGATCCGAGTGTTTTGGAGTGTTTTGTGTGTTTGGTGTGTTTTTGAGTTATTTCGTCTTTTGAAGTGGATTGGAGTGGATTGGAGTGTTTGGGAGTGACTGTTTTGAACCGAGTGTTTTGGAGTGTTGTGAAGTGTTTTGTAGTGTATGGGACTGTTTTGTCGAGTTTGGGAGTGTGTTGGAGTGTTTTGGATAGAATGTTTAGAAGCGAGATTTTGGAGTGTTTTGTATTCTGTTGGAGTGTTGTGGTGTTTTGGTGTGTTTTGGATTGTTTTGGAGTGGATTGGTGTGTTTGGGAATAATTGTTTTGAACCGAGTGTTTTGGAGTGTTTTGTAGTGTTTTGAGTTGTTTCGTGTTCTGAAGTGGATTGGAGTGGATTGGAGTGTTTGGGAGTGACTGTTTTGAACCGAGTGTTTTGGAGTCTTTTGGTGTGTTTTGGACTGTTTTGAAGTGTTGTGGAGTGCTCTGGTGTGTTTTTGAGTTATGTCGTGTTTTGAAGTGGATCGGAGTGTTTGGGAGTGACTCTTTTGAAACGAGTGTTTTGGAGTCTTTTAGAGGGTTTCGGAGTGTATGGGACCCTTTTGGCGTGTTTGGGAGAGTTTTGGACTCTTTTATTGTGTTTTGGTTCGTTTTGGTGTGCTGTTGAGTGTTTTGGAGTGAGTGCTTAGTAGCCAGTGTTATGGAGGGTTTTGAAGTGTTTCGTAGTGTATGGGACTATTTTGGAGTGTTTGGGAGTGTGTCGGAGTGTTTTGTAGTGTTTTGGAGTGTTTTGGATAGAATGTTTAGAAGCGAGAATTTAGGAGTGTATTGTATTGTGTTGGAGTGCTGTGGTGTTTTGGTGTGTTTTGCACTGTTTTGGAGTGGATTGGTGTGTTTGGGAGTGACTGTTTTGAACCGAGTGTTTTGGAGTGTTTTGTAGTGTTCTGGTGTGTTTTTGAGTTATTTCGTGTTTTGAAGTGGATTGGAGTGGATTGGAGTGTTTTGTAGTGTATTGGAGTGTTTTGGATTGAGTGTTTAGAAGCGAGAATTATCGAGTGTTTGGGAGTATTTTGAAGTGTTTTATATTGTTTTGGAGTGTTTTTCTGTGTTTTGGACTGATTTGGAGTGTTGTGGAGTTTTCTGGTGCGTTTCTGAGTTATGTCGTGTTTTGAAGTGTTTTGGAGTGGAGTGGAGTGTTTGGGAGTGACTGTTTTGACCCGAGTGTAGTGTAGTGCTGTTTTGGTGTGTTTTGGACTGTTTTGGAGTGGATTGGAGTGTTTGGGAGTGACTCTTTTGAACCGAGTGTTTTGGAGTGTTGTGAAGTGTTTTGTAGTGTATGGGACTGTTTTGTCGAGTTTGGGAGTGTGTTGGAGTGTTTTGTAGTGTTTTGGAGTGTTTTGGATAGAATGTTTAGAAGCGAGATTTTGAAGTGTTTTGTATTGTGTTGGAGTGTTGTGGTGTTTTGGTGTGTTTTGGACTGTTTTGGAGTGGATTGGTGTGTTTGGGAGTGATTGTTTTGAACCGAGTGTTTTGGAGTGTTTTGTAGTGTTTTTGAGTTGTTTCGTGTTCTGAAGTGGATTGGAGTGGATTGGAGTGTTTGGGAGTGACTGTTTTGAACCGAGTGTTTTGGAGTCTTTTGGTGTGTTTTGGACTGATTTGGAGTGTTGTGGAGTGTTCTGGTGCGTTTTAGAGTTATGTCGTGTTTTGAAGTGTTTTGGAGTGGATTGGAGTGTTTGGGAGTGACTGTTTTGAACCGAGTGTTTTGGACTGTTCTGGAGTGTTGTGAAGTGTTTTGAAGTGGTTCGTAGTATATGGGACTGTTTTGGAGAGTTTGGGAGTGTGTCGGAGTGTTTTGGGTAGAATGTTCAGAAGCGAGAATTTAGGTGTGTTTTGCACTGTTTTGGAGTGGATTGGTTTAAGGAGTGACTGTTTTGATCCGAGTGTTTTGGAGTGTTTTGTGTGTTTGGTGTGTTTTTGAGTTATTTCGTCTTTTGAAGTGGATTGGAGTGGATTGGAGTGTTTGGGAGTGACTGTTTTGAACCGAGTGTTTTGCAGTCTTTTGGTGTGTTTTGGACTGATTTGGAGTGTTGTGGAGTGTTCTGGTGCGTTTTTGAGTTATGTCGTGTTTTGAAGTGTTTTGGAGTGGATTAGAGTGTTTGGGAGTGACTGTTTTGAACCGAGTGTTTTGGACTGTTTTGGAGTGTTGTGAAGTGTTTTGAAGTGTTTCGTAGTGTATGGGACTGTTTTGGAGAGTTTGGAAGTGTGTTGGAGTGTTGTGCAGTGTTTTGTAGTGTTTGGATTGAGTGTTTACAAGTGAGAATTTTCGATTGTTTCGGAGTGTTTTGGAGTGTTTTATATTGTGTTGTGGTGTTTTGGTGTGTTTTGGAGTGTTGTGGAGTGTTCTGGTGTGTTTTTGAGTTATGTCGTGTTTTGAAGTGGATCGGAGTGTTTGGGAGTGACTGTTTTGATCCGAGTGTTTTGGAGTGTTTTGTGTGTTTGGTGTGTTTTTGAGTTATTTCGTCTTTTGAAGTGGATTGGAGTGGATTGGAGTGTTTGGGAGTGACTGTTTTGAACCGAGTGTTTTGGAGTCTTTTGGTGTGTTTTGGACTGATTTGGAGTGGATTGGAGTGCTTGGGAGTGACTGTCTTGAACCGAGTGTTTTGGCGTGCTGTGGAGTGTTCTGGTGCGTTTTTAAGTGATGTCGTGTTTTGAAGTGTTTTGGAGTGGATTGGAGTGTTTGGGAGTGACTGTTTTGAACCGAGTGTTATGGACTGTTTTGGAGTGTTGTGAAGTGTTTTGAAGTGGTTCATAGTATGTGGGACTGTTTTGGAGAGTTTGGGAGTGTGTCGGAGTGTTTTGGGTAGAATGTTTAGAAGCGAGAATTTAGGAGTGTTTTGTATTGTTTTGGAATGTTCTGGTGTTTTGGTGTGTTTTGGACTGTTTTGGAGTGGATTGGTGTGTTTGGGAGTGACTGTTTTGATCCGAGTGTTTTGGAGTGTTTTGTAGTGTTCTGGTGTGTTTTTGAGTTATTTCGTCTTTTGAAGTGGATTGGAGTGGATTGGAGTGTTTGGGAGCGACTGTTTTGAACCTAGTTTTTATACTGTTTTGGAGTGTTGTGAAGTGTTTTGAAGTGTTTCGCAGTGTATGAGACTGTTTTGGAGTGTTGTGGAGTGTTCTGGTGTGTTTTTGAGTTATGTCGTGTTTTGAAGTGGATTGGAGTGGATTGGCGTGTTTGGGAGTGAATGCTTTGAACGGGGTGTTTTGGAGTGTTTTGGTGTGTTGTGGTGTTTTGGTGTGTTTTGGACTGTTTTGGAGTGGATTGGTGTGTTTGGGAGTGACTGTTTTGATCCGAGTTTTTTGGAGTGTTTTGTCGTGTTCTGGTGTGTTTTTGAGTTATTTCGTCTTTTGAAGTGGGTTGGAGTGGATTGGAGTGTTTGGGAGTGACTGTTTTGACCGAGTGTTTTGGAGTGTTGTGGTGTTTTGGTGTGTTTTGAACTGTTTTGGAGTGTTTTGTAGTGTTTTTGAGTTGTTTCGTGTTCTGAAGTGTATTGGAGTGGATTGGAGTGTTTGGGAGTGACTGTTTTGAACCGAGTGTTTTGGACTGTTTTGGAGTGTTGTGTAGTGTTTTGAAGTGTTTCGTAGTGTATGGGACTGTTTTGGAGAGTTTGGAAGTGTGTTGGAGTGTTGTGCAGTGTTTTGTAGTGTTTGGATTGAATGTCTACAAGTGAGAATTTTCGATTGTTTCGGAGTGTTTTGGAGTGTTTTATATTGTGTTGTGGTGTTTTGGTGTGTTTTGGACTGTTTTGGAGTGTTGTGGAGTGTTCTGGTGTGTTTTTGAGTTATGTCGTGTTTTGAAGTGGATCGGAGTGTTTGGGAGTGACTGTTTTGAAGCGAGAATTTGGGAGTGTTTTGTATTGTGTTGTAGTGGGTTGGTGTGTTTGGGAGTGACTGTTTTGAACCGAGTGTTTTGGAGTGTTTTGTAGTGTTCTGGTGTGTTTTTGAGTTATTTCGTCTTTTGAAGTGGATTGGAGTGGATTGGAGTGTTTTGTAGTGTATTGGAGTGTTTTGGATTGAGTGTTTAGAAGCGAGAATTATCGAGTGTTTACGAGTATTTTGAAGTGTTTTATATTGTTTTGGAGTGTTTTGGTGCGTTTTGTACTGATTTGGAGTGTTGTGGAGTTTTCTGCTGCGTTTTTGAGTTATGTCGTGTTTTGAAGTGGATCGGAGTGTTTGGGAGTGACTGTTTTGGAGCGAGAATTTGGGAGTGTTTTGTATTGTGTTGGAGTGGATTGGTGTGTTTCGGAGTGACTGTTTTGAACCGAGTGTTTTTGGAGTGTTTTGTAGTGCTCTGGTGTGTTTTTGAGTTATTTCGTGTTTTGAAGTGGATTGGAGTGGATTGGAGTGTTAGGGAGTGACTGTTTTGAACCGAGTGATTTGGAGTGTTTTGTTGTCTATTGGAGTGTTTTGGATTGAGTGTTTAAAACCGAGAATTTTCGAGTGTTTGGGAGTATTCTGGAGTGTTTTATATTGTGTTGGTGTGTTATGGACTGTTTTGGAGTGTTTTGGAGTGATCTGTTGCGTTTTTGAGTTATGTCCTGTGTTGAAGTGTTTTGGAGTGGAGTGGAGTGATTGGGAGTGACTGTTTTCAACCGAGTGTTTTGGACTGTTTTGGAGTGTTGTGAAGTGTTTTGAAGTGTTTCGTAGTGTATGGGACTGTTTTGGAGAGTTTGGGAGTGTGTCGGAGTGTTTTGGATAGAATGTTTAGAAGCGAGAATTTGCGAATGTTTTGTATTGTGTTGGAGTGTTGTGGTGTTTTGGTGTGTTTTGGACTGTTTTGGAGTGGATTGGTGTGTTTGGGAGTGATTGTGTTGAACCGAGTGTTTTGGAGTGTTTTGTAGTGTTTTTGAGTTGTTTCGTGTTCTGAAGTGGATTGGAGTGGATTGGAGTGTTTGGGAGTGAGTGTTTTGAACCGGGTGTTTCGGAGTCTTTTGGTGTGTTTTGGACTGATTTGGAGTGCTGTGGAGTGTTCTGGTGCGTTTTTGAGTTATGTCGTGTTTTGAAGTGGATCGGAGTGTTTGGGAGTGACTGTTTTGAAGCGAGTGTTTTGGAGTCTTTTAGAGGGTTTCGGAGTGTATGGGACTCTTTTGGCGTGTTTGGGAGAGTTTTGGACTCTTTTATTCTGTTTTGGATCGTTTTGGTGTGCTGTTGAGTGTTTTGGAGTGAGTGCTTAGTAGCCAGTGTTATGGAGGGTTTTGAAGTGTTTCGTAGTGTATGGGACTATTTTGGAGTGTTTAGGAGTGTGTCGGAGTGTTTTGTAGTGTTTTGGAGTGTTTTGGATAGAATGTTTAGAAGCGAGAATTTAGGAGTGTATTGTATTGTGTTGGAGTGCTGTGGTGTTTTGGTGTGTTTTGGACTGTTTTGGAGTGGATTGGTGTGTTTGGGAGTGACTGTTTTGAACCGAGTGTTTTGGAGTGTTTTGTAGTGTTCTGGTGTGTTTTTGAGTTATTTCGTGTTTTGAAGTGGATTGGAGTGGATTGGAGTGTTTTGTAGTGTATTGGAGTGTTTTGGATTGAGTGTTTAGAAGCGAGAATTATCGAGTGTTTGGGAGTATTTTGAAGTGTTTTATATTGTTTTGGAGTGTTTTTCTGTGTTTTGGACTGATTTGGAGTGTTGTGGAGTTTTCTGGTGCGTTTCTGAGTTATGTCGTGTTTTGAAGTGTTTTGGAATGGAGTGGAGTGTTTGGGAGTGACTGTTTTGACCCGAGTGTTTTCGACTCTTTTGGAGTGTTGTGAAGTGTTTTGAAGTGTTTCGTAGTGTATGGGACTGTTTTGGAGAGTTTGGGAGAGTGTCGGAGTGTTTTGGATAGCATGTTTAGAAGCGAGAATTTGGCAGTGTTTTGGAGTGTTGTGGCGTGGTTTGGAGTGTTGTGCTGTTTTGGTGTGTTTTGGACTGTTTTGGAGTGGATTGGAGTGTTTGGGAGTGACTGTTTTGAACCGAGTGTTTTGGAGTGTTGTGAAGTGTTTTGTAGTGTATGGGACTGTTTTGTCGAGTTTGGGAGTGTGTTGGAGTGTTTTGGATAGAATGTTTAGAAGCGAGATTTTGGAGTGTTTTGTATTGTGTTGGAGTGTTGTGGTGTTTTGGTGTGTTTTGGACTGTTTTGGAGTGGATTGGTGTGTTTGGGAGTGATTGTTTTGAACCGAGTGTTTTGGAGTGTTTTGTAGTGTTTTTGAGTTGTTTCGTGTTCTGAAGTGGATTGGAGTGGATTGGAGTGTTTGGGAGTGACTGTTTTGAACCGAGTGTTTTGGAGTCTTTTGGTGTGTTTTGGACTGATTTGGAGTGTTGTGGAGTGTTCTGGTGCGTTTTAGAGTTATGTCGTGTTTTGAAGTGTTTTGGAGTGGATTGGAGTGTTTGGGAGTGACTGTTTTGAACCGAGTGTTTTGGTCTGTTCTGGAGTGTTGTGAAGTGTTTTGAAGTGGTTCGTAGTATATGGGACTGTTTTGGAGAGTTTGGGAGTGTGTCGGAGTGTTTTGGGTAGAATGTTCAGAAGCGAGAATTTAGGAGTGTTTTGTATTGTTTTGGAGTGTTGTGGTGTTTTGGTGTGTTTTGCACTGTTTTGGAGTGGATTGGTTTAAGGAGTGACTGTTTTGATCCGAGTGTTTTGGAGTGTTTTGTGTGTTTGGTGTGTTTTTGAGTTATTTCGTCTTTTGAAGTGGATTGGAGTGGATTGGAGTGTTTGGGAGTGACTGTTTTGAACCGAGTGTTTTGCAGTCTTTTGGTGTGTTTTGGACTGATTTGGAGTGTTGTGGAGTGTTCTGGTGCGTTTTTGAGTTATGTCGTGTTTTGAAGTGTTTTGGAGTGGATTGGAGTGTTTGGGAGTGACTGTTTTGAACCGAGTGTTTTGGTCTGTTCTGGAGTGTTGTGAAGTGTTTTGAAGTGGTTCGTAGTATATGGGACTGTTTTGGAGAGTTTGGGAGTGTGTCGGAGTGTTTTGGGTAGAATGTTCAGAAGCGAGAATTTAGGAGTGTTTTGTATTGTTTTGGAGTGTTGTGGTGTTTTGGTGTGTTTTGCACTGTTTTGGAGTGGATTGGTTTAAGGAGTGACTGTTTTGATCCGAGTGTTTTGGAGTGTTTTGTGTGTTTGTTGTGTTTTTGAGTTATGTCGTGTTTTGAAGTGTTTTGGAGTGGATTAGAGTGTTTGGGAGTGACTGTTTTGAACCGAGTGTTTTGGACTGTTTTGGAGTGTTGTGAAGTGTTTTGAAGTGTTTCGTAGTGTATGGGACTGTTTTGGAGAGTTTGGAAGTGTGTTGGAGTGTTGTGCAGTGTTTTGTAGTGTTTGGATTGAGTGTTTACAAGTGAGAATTTTCGATTGTTTCGGAGTGTTTTGGAGTGTTTTATATTGTGTTGTGGTGTTTTGGTGTGTTTTGGACTGTTTTGGAGTGTTGTGGAGTGTTCTGGTGTGTTTTTGAGTTATGTCGTGTTTTGAAGTGGATCGGAGTGTTTGGGAGTGACTGCTTTGATCCGAGTGTTTTGGAGTGTTTTGTGTGTTTGGTGTGTTTTTGAGTTATTTCGTCATTTGAAGTGGATTGGAGTGGATTGGAGTGTTTGGGAGTGACTGTTTTGAACCGAGTGTTTTGGAGTCTTTTGGTGTGTTTTGGACTGATTTGGAGTGGATTGGAGTGCTTGGGAGTGACTGTCTTGAACCGAGTGTTTTGGCGTGCTGTGGAGTGTTCTGGTGCGTTTTTGAGTTATGTCGTGTTTTGAAGTGTTTTGGAGTGGATTGGAGTGTTTGAGAGTGACTGTTTTGAACCGAGTGTTATGGACTGTTTTGGAGTGTTGTGAAGTGTTTTGAAGTGGTTCATAGTATGTGGGACTGTTTTGGAGAGTTTGGGAGTGTGTCGGAGTGTTTTGTAGTGTTTTGGAGTGTTGTGGTGTTTTGGTGTGTTTTGGACTGTTTTGGAGTGGATTGGTGTGTTTGGGAGTGACTGTTTTGATCCGAGTTTTTTGGAGTGTTTTGTCGTGTTCTGGTGTGTTTTTGAGTTATTTCGTCTTTTGAAGTGGGTTGGAGTGGATTGGAGTGTTTGGGAGTGACTGTTTTGACCGAGTGTTTTGGAGTGTTGTGGTGTTTTGGTGTGTTTTGAACTGTTTTGGAGTGTTTTGTAGTGTTTTTGAGTTGTTTCGTGTTCTGAAGTGTATTGGAGTGGATTGGAGTGTTTGGGAGTGATTGTTTTGAACCGAGTGTTTTGGACTGTTTTGGAGTGTTGTGTAGTGTTTTGAAGTGTTTCGTAGTGTATGGGACTGTTTTGGAGAGTTTGGAAGTGTGTTGGAGTGTTGTGCAGTGTTTTGTAGTGTTTGGATTGAATGTCTACAAGTGAGAATTTTCGATTGTTTCGGAGTGTTTTGGAGTGTTTTATATTGTGTTGTGGTGTTTTGGTGTGTTTTGGACTGTTTTGGAGTGTTGTGGAGTGTTCTGGTGTGTTTTTGAGTTATGTCGTGTTTGGAAGTGGATCGGAGTGTTTGGGAGTGACTGTTTTGAAGCGAGAATTTGGGAGTGTTTTGTATTGTGTTGTAGTGGGTTGGTGTGTTTGGGAGTGACTGTTTTGAACCGAGTGTTTTGGAGTGTTTTGTAGTGTTCTGGTGTGTTTTTGAGTTATTTCGTCTTTTGAAGTGGATTGGAGTGGATTGGAGTGTTTTGTAGTGTATTGGAGTGTTTTGGATTGAGTGTTTAGAAGCGAGAATTATCGAGTGTTTACGAGTATTTTGAAGTGTTTTATATTGTTTTGGAGTGTTTTGGTGCGTTTTGTACTGATTTGGAGTGTTGTGGAGTTTTCTGCTGCGTTTTTGAGTTATGTCGTGTTTTGAAGTGGATCGGAGTGTTTGGGAGTGACTGTTTTGGAGCGAGAATTTGGGAGTGTTTTGTATTGTGTTGGAGTGGATTGGTGTGTTTCGGAGTGACTGTTTTGAACCGAGTGTTTTTGGAGTGTTTTGTAGTGCTCTGGTGTGTTTTTGAGTTATTTCGTGTTTTGAAGTGGATTGGAGTGGATTGGATTGTTAGGGAGTGACTGTTTTGAACCGAGTGATTTGGAGTGTTTTGTTGTCTATTGGAGTGTTTTGGATTGAGTGTTTAAAACCGAGAATTTTCGAGTGTTTGGGAGTATTCTGGAGTGTTTTATATTGTGTTGGTGTGTTATGGACTGTTTTGGAGTGTTTTGGAGTGATCTGTTGCGTTTTTGAGTTATGTCCTGTGTTGAAGTGTTTTGGAGTGGAGTGGAGTGTTTGGGAGTGACTGTTTTCAACCGAGTGTTTTGGACTGTTTTGGAGTGTTGTGAAGTGTTTTGAAGTGTTTCGTAGTGTATGGGACTGTTTTGGAGAGTTTGGGAGTGTGTCGGAGTGTTTTGGATAGAATGTTTAGAAGCGAGAATTTGCGAATGTTTTGTATTGTGTTGGAGTGTTGTGGTGTTTTGGTGAGTTTTGGACTGTTTTGGAGTGGATTGGTGTGTTTGGGAGTGATTGTGTTGAACCGAGTGTTTTGGAGTGTTTTGTAGTGTTTTTGAGTTGTTTCGTGTTCTGAAGTGGATTGGAGTGGATTGGAGTGTTTGGGAGTGAGTGTTTTGAACCGGGTGTTTTGGAGTCTTTTGGTGTGTTTTGGACTGATTTGGAGTGCTGTGGAGTGTTGTGGTGCGTTTTTGAGTTATGTCGTGTTTTGAAGTGGATCGGAGTGTTTGGGAGTGACTGTTTTGAAGCGAGTGTTTTGGAGTCTTTTAGAGGGTTTCGGAGTGTATGGGACTCTTTTGGCGTGTTTGGGGGTGTTTTGGACTCTTTTATTGTGTTTTGGATCGTTTTGGTGTGCTGCTGAGTGTTTTGGAGTGAGTGCTTAGTAGCCAGTGTTATGGAGGGTTTTGAAGTGTTTCGTAGTGTATGGGACTATTTTGGAGTGTTTGGGAGTGTGTCGGAGTGTTTTGTAGTGTTTTGGAGTGTTTTGGATAGAATGTTTAGAAGCGAGAATTTAGGAGTGTATTGTATTGTATTGGAGTGTTGTAGTGTTTTGGTGTGTTTTGGACTGTTTTGGAGTGGATTGGTGTGTTTGGGAGTGACTGTTTTGAACCGAGTGTTTTGGAGTGTTTTGTAGTGTTCTGGTGTGTTTTTGAGTTATGTCGTGTTTTGAAGTGTTTTGGAGTGGATTGGAGTGTTTGGGAGTGACTGTTTTGAAACGAGTGTTTTGGAGTCTTTTAGAGGGTTTCGGAGTGTATGGGACCCTTTTGGCGTGTTTGGGAGAGTTTTGGACTCTTTTATTGTGTTTTGGATCGTTTTGGTGTGCTGTTGAGTGTTTTGGAGTGAGTGCTTAGAAGCGAGAATTATCGAGTGTTTGGGAGTATTTTGAAGTGTTTTATATTGTTTTGGAGTGTTTTTCTGTGTTTTGGACTGATTTGGAGTGTTGTGGAGTTTTCTGGTGCGTTTCTGAGTTATGTCGTGTTTTGAAGTGTTTTGGAGTGGAGTGGAGTGTTTGGGAGTGACTGTTTTGACCCGAGTGTTTTCGACTGTTTTGGAGTGTTGTGAAGTGTTTTGAAGTGTTTCGTAGTGTATGGGACTGTTTTGGAGAGTTTGGGAGTGTGTCGGAGTGTTTTGGATAGCATGTTTAGAAGCGAGAATTTGGCAGTGTTTTGGAGTGTTGTGGCGTGGTTTGGAGTGTTGTGCTGTTTTGGTGTGTTTTGGACTGTTTTGGAGTGGATTGGAGTGTTTGGGAGTGACTGTTTTGAACCGAGTGTTTTGGAGTGTTGTGAAGTGTTTTGTAGTGTATGGGACTGTTTTGTCGAGTTTGGGAGTGTGTTGGAGTGTTTTGGATAGAATGTTTAGAAGCGAGATTTTGGAGTGTTTTGTATTGTGTTGGAGTGTTGTGGTGTTTTGGTGTGTTTTGGACTGTTTTGGAGTGGATTGGTGTGTTTGGGAGTGATTGTTTTGAACCGAGTGTTTTGGAGTGTTTTGTAGTGTTTTTGAGTTGTTTCGTGTTCTGAAGTGGATTGGAGTGGATTGGAGTGTTTGGGAGTGACTGTTTTGAACCGAGTGTTTTGGAGTCTTTTGGTGTGTTTTGGACTGATTTGGAGTGTTGTGGAGTGTTCTGGTGCGTTTTAGAGTTATGTCGTGTTTTGAAGTGTTTTGGAGTGGATTGGAGTGTTTGGGAGTGACTGTTTTGAACCGAGTGTTTTGGACTGTTCTGGAGTGTTGTGAAGTGTTTTGAAGTGGTTCGTAGTATATGGGACTGTTTTGGAGAGTTTGGGAGTGTGTCGGAGTGTTTTGGGTAGAATGTTCAGAAGCGAGAATTTAAGAGTGTTTTGTATTGTTTTGGAGTGTTGTGGTGTTTTGGTGTGTTTTGCACTGTTTTGGAGTGGATTGGTGGTTTAGGAGTGACTGTTTTGATCCGAGTGTTTTGGAGTGTTTTGTGTGTTTGGTGTGTTTTTGAGTTATTTCGTCTTTTGAAGTGGATTGGAGTGGATTGGAGTGTTTGGGAGTGACTGTTTTGAACCGAGTGTTTTGGAGTCTTTTGGTGTGTTTTGGACTGATTTGGAGTGTTGTGGAGTGTTCTGGTGCGTTTTTGAGTTATGTCGTGTTTTGAAGTGTTTTGGAGTGGATTAGAGTGTTTGGGAGTGACTGTTTTGAACCGAGTGTTTTGGACTGTTTTGGAGTGTTGTGAAGTGTTTTGAAGTGTTTCGTAGTGTATGGGACTGTTTTGGAGAGTTTGGAAGTGTGTGGGAGTGTTGTGCAGTGTTTTGTAGTGTTTGGATTGATTGTTTACAAGTGAGAATTTTCGATTGTTTCGGAGTGTTTTGGAGTGTTTTATATTGTGTTGTGGTGTTTTAGTGTGTTTTGGACTGTTTTGGAGTGTTGTGGAGTGTTCTGGTGTGTTTTTGAGTTATGTCGTGTTTTGAAGTGGATCGGAGTGTTTGGGAGTGACTGTTTTGATCCGAGTGTTTTGGAGTGTTTTGTGTGTTTGGTGTGTTTTTGAGTTATTTCGTCTTTTGAAGTGGATTGGAGTGGATTGGAGTGTTTGGGAGTGACTGTTTTGAACCGAGTGTTTTGGAGTCTTTTGGTGTGTTTTGGACTGATTTGGAGTGGATTGGAGTGCTTGGGAGTGACTGTCTTGAACCGAGTGTTTTGGCGTGCTGTGGAGTGTTCTGGTGCGTTTTTGAGTTATGTCGTGTTTTGCAGTGTTTTGGAGTGGATTGGAGTGTTTGGGAGTGACTGATTTGAACCGAGTGTTATGGACTGTTTTGGAGTGTTGTGAAGTGTTTTGAAGTGGTTCATAGTATGTGGGACTGTTTTGGAGAGTTTGGGAGTGTGTCGGAGTGTTTTGGGTAGAATGTTTAGAAGCGAGAATTTAGGAGTGTTTTGTATTGGTTTGGAATGTTCTGGTGTTTTGGTGTGTTTTGGACTGTTTTGGAGTGGATTGGTGTGTTTGGGAGTGACTGTTTTGATCCGAGTTTTTTGGAGTGTTTTGTCGTGTTCTGGTGTGTTTTTGAGTTATTTCGTCTTTTGAAGTGGATTGGAGTGGATTGGAGTGTTTGGGAGCGACTGTTTTGAACCTAGTTTTTATACTGTTTTGGAGTGTTGTGAAGTGTTTTGAAGTGTTTCGCAGTGTATGAGACTGTTTTGGAGTGTTGTGGAGTGTTCTGGTGTGTTTTTGAGTTATGTCGTGTTTTGAAGTGGATTGGAGTGGATTGGCGTGTTTGAGAGTGACTGTTTTGAACCGAGTGTTATGGACTGTTTTGGAGTGTTGTGAAGTGTTTTGAAGTGGTTCATAGTATGTGGGACTGTTTTGGAGAGTTTGGGAGTGTGTCGGAGTGTTTTGTAGTGTTTTGGAGTGTTGTGGTGTTTTGGTGTGTTTTGGACTGTTTTGGAGTGGATTGGTGTGTTTGGGAGTGACTGTTTTGATCCGAGTGTTTTGGAGTGTTTTGTAGTGTTCTGGTGTGTTTTTGAGTTATTTCGTCTTTTGAAGTGGATTGGAGTGGATTGGAGTGTTTGGGAGCGACTGTTTTGAACCGAGTGATTTGGAGTGTTTTGTTGTCTATTGGAGTGTTTTGGATTGAGTGTTTAAAACCGAGAATTTTCGAGTGTTTGGGAGTATTCTGGAGTGTTTTATATTGTGTTGGTGTGTTATGGACTGTTTTGGAGTGTTTTGGAGTGATCTGTTGCGTTTTTGAGTTATGTCCTGTGTTGAAGTGTTTTGGAGTGGAGTGGAGTGATTGGGAGTGACTGTTTTCAACCGAGTGTTTTGGACTGTTTTGGAGTGTTGTGAAGTGTTTTGAAGTGTTTCGTAGTGTATGGGACTGTTTTGGAGAGTTTGGGAGTGTGTCGGAGTGTTTTGGATAGAATGTTTAGAAGCGAGAATTTGCGAATGTTTTGTATTGTGTTG
>NW_028225183.1:55653460-55694546 GCF_052327205.1 Somniosus microcephalus
GGTGTTTTGGTGTGTTTTGGACTGTATTGGAGTGGATTGGAGTGTTTGGGAGTGACTGTTTTGATCGAGTGTTTTGGAGTGTTTTGTAGTGTATTGGAGTGTTTAGAAGCGAGAATTTTGGAGTGTTTGGGAGTGTTTTGGAGTGTTTTATATTGTGTTGTGGTGTGTTTTGGACTGTTTTGGAGTGTTGTGGAGTGTTCTGATGTGTTTTTGAGTTATGTCGTGTTTTGAAGTGGATCGGAGTGTTTGGGAGTGACTGTTTTGAAGCGAGTGTTTTTGTAGTGTTTCAGAGGGTTTTGGAGTGTATGGGACTCTTTTGGCGTGTTTGGGAGTGTGTCGGAGTGTTTTGTAGTGTATTGGAGTGTTTTGGATAGAATGTTTAGAAGCGAGAATTTGGGAATGTTTTGGACTGTTTTGGAGTGTTGTGGAGTGTTTTGGTGCGTTTGTGAGTTATGTCGTGTTTTGAAGTGTTTTGGAGTGGATTGGAGTGTTTGGGAGTGACTGTTTTGAACCGTGTTTTGGAGTGTTGTGGAGTGTTCTGGTGTGTTTTTGAGTTATGTCGTGTTTAGAAGTGGATTGGAGTGGATTGGAGTGTTTGGGAGTGAATGTTTTGAACGGAGTGTTTTGGAGCGTTTTGTAATGTATTGGAGTGTTTTGGATTGATTGTTTAGAAGCTAGAATTTTCGAGTGTTTGGGAGTGTTTTGTAGTGGTTTATATTGTTTTGGAGTGTTTCGGTGTTTTGGTGTGTTTTGGATTGGTTTGGAGTGTTGGGGAGTGCTCTGGTGTCTTTTTGAGTTATGTGTTTTGAAGTGTTTTGGAGTGGATTGGAGTGTTTGGGATTGAGTGCTTTGAACCGTGTGTTTTGGACTGTTTTGGAGTGTTGTGAAGTGTTTTGAAGTGTTTCGTAGTGTATGTGACTGTTTTGGAGAATTTGGAAGAGTGTTGGAGTGTTGTTCAGTGTTTTGTCGTGTATTGGAGTGTTTTGGATTTAGTGTTTAGAAGCGAGAATTTTCGAGTGTTTGGGAGTGTTTTATATTGTGTTGTGGTGTTTTGGTGTGTTTTGGACTGTTTTGGAGTGTTCTGGAGTGTTCTGGTGTGTTTTTGACTTATGTCGTGTTTTGAAGTGGATCGGAGTGTTTGGGAGTGACTGTTTTGAACCGAGTGTTTTGGACTGTTTTGGAATGCTGTGAAGTGTTTCGTAGTGTATGGGACTGTTTTGGAGAGTTTGGAAGTGTGTTGGAGTGTTGTGCAATGTTTTGTAGTGTATTGGAGTGTTTTTGGATTGAGTGTTTAGAAGCGAGAATATTCGAGTGTTTGCGAGTGTTTTGGAGTGATTTATATTGTGTTATGGTGTTTTGGTGTGTTTTGGACTGTTTTGGAGTGTTGTGGAGTGTTTTGGAGTGTATTGGAGTGTTTTAGATTTAGTGTTTAGAAGCGAGGATTTTCGTGTGTTTGGGAGTGTTTTGGAGTGTTTTATATTATTTTGACTGTTTTGGTGTTTTGGTGTGTTTTGGACTGATTTGGAGTGTTGTGGAGTGCTCTGGTGTGCTTTTGAGTTATGTAGTGTTTTGCAGTGTTTTGGAGTGGATTGGAGTGTTTGGGATTGACTGCTTTGAACCGAGTGTTTTGGACTGTTTTGGAGTGTTGTGAAGTGTGTTGGAGTGTTTCGTAGATTATGGGACTGTTTCGGAGAGTGTGGAAGTGTGTTGGATTGTCGTGCAGTGTTTTGTAGTGTATTGGAGTGTTTTGGATTGAGTGTTTAGAAGCGAGAATATTCGAGTGTTTGCGAGTGTTTTGGAGTGATTTATATTGTGTTATGGTGTTTTGGTGTGTTTTTGGACTGTTTTGGAGTGTTGTGGAGTGTTCTGGTGTGTTTTTGACTTATGTCGTGTTTTGAAGTGGATCGGAGTATTTGGGAGTGACTGTTTTGAAGCGAGTGTTTTGGAGTGTGTCGGAGTGTTTTGTAGTGTATTGGAGTGTTTTTGCATAGAATGTTTAGAAGCGGGAATTTGGGAGTGTTTTGGACTGTTTTGTAGTGTTGTTGAGTGGATTGGAGTGTTTCGGAGTGACTGTTTTGAACCGAGTGTTTTGGAGTGTTGTGAAGTGTTTTGAAGTGTTTCGTACTGTATGGGACTGTTTTGGAGAGTTTGGAAGTGTGTTGGAATGTTGTGCAGTGTTTTGTAGTGTTTTGGATTGAGTGTTTATAAGCGAGAATTTTCGAGTGTTTGGGAGTGTTTTGGAGTGTTTTTATATTGTGTTGTGGTGTGTTTTGGACTGTTTTGGAGTGTTGTGGAGTGTTGTGGAGTGTTCTGGTGTGTTTTTGACTTATGCCGTGTTTTGAAGTGGATCGGAGTGTTTGGGAGTGACTGTTTTGAAGCGAGTGTTTTGGAGTGTTTCAGAGGGTTTCGGAGTGTATGGGGACTCTTTTGGCGTGTTTGAGAGTGTTTTGGACTCAGTGTGTTTTGGATCATTTTGGTGTGCTGTTGAGTGTTTTGGAATGACTGCTTCGTAGCCAGTGTTATGGAGGGTTTTGAAGTGTTTCGCAGTGTATGGGACTATTTTGGAGTGCTTGGGAGTGTGTCGGAGTGTTTTGTAGTGTATTGGAGTGTTTTGGATAGAATGTTTAGAAGCGAGAATTTGGGAGTGTTTTGGACTGTTTTGGAGTGTTGTGGAGTGTTTTGGTGCGTTTGTGAGTTATGTCGTGTTTTCAAGTGTTTTGGAGTGGATTGGAGTGTTTGGGAGTGACTGTTTTGAACCGAGTGTTTTGGAGTGTTGTGGGAGTGTTCTGGTGTGTTTTTGAGTTATGTCGTGTTTTGAAGTGGATCGGAATGTTCGGAATGACTCTTTTGAAGCGAGAGTTTTGGAGTGTTTTAGAGGGTTTCGAAGTGTATCGGACTCTTCTGGAGTGTTTGGGGGTGTTTTGCACTCTTTTAGTGTGTTTTGAATCGTTTTGGTGTGCTCTTGAGTGTTTTGGAGTGAGTGCTTAGTAGCCAGTGTTATGGAGGGTTTTGAAGTGTTTCGTAGTGTATGGGACTATTTTGGAGTGTTTGGGAGTGTTCGAAATGTTTTGTAGTGTATTGGAGTGTTTTTGGATAGAATGTTTAGAATCGGGAATTTTGGGAGTGTTTTTTATTGAGTTGGAGTGTTGTGGTGCTTTGTTGTGTTTTGGAATGTTTTGGAGTGGATTGGTGTGTTTGGGAGTGACTCTTCCGAACCGAGTGTTTTGGAGTGTTGTGGAGTGTTCTGGTGTGTTTTTGAGTTATGTCGTGTTTTGAAGTGGTTTGGAGTGGATTGGAGTGTTTGGGAGTGGCTGTTTTGAACCGAGTGTTTTGGAGTGTTTTGTAGTGTATTGGAGTGATTTGGATTGAGAGTTTAGAAACGAGAATTTTAGAGTGTTTGTGAGTGTTTTGTAGTGTTTTATATTGTTTTGGAGTGGTTTGGTGTTTTGGTGTGTTTTTGACTGATTTGGAGTGTTGTGGAGTGCTCTGGTGTGTTTTTGAGTTATGTCGTGTTTTGAAGTGGATCGGAGTGTTTGGGAGTGACTCTTATGAAGCGAGTGTTTTTGAGTGTTTTAGAGGGTTTCGAGGTGTATGGACTGTTTTTGGAGTGTTTGGGAGTGTGTCGGAGTGTTTTGTAGTGTATTGGAGTGTTTTGGACAGAATGTTTATAATCGAGAATGTGGGAGTGTTTTGGACTGTTTTGCAGTGTTGTGGAGTGTTCTGCTGTGTTTTTGAGTTATGTCCTGTTTTGAAGTGTTTTGGAGTGGATTGGAGTGTTGGGGAGTGATTATTTTGAACCGAGTGTTTAGGAGTGTTGTGAAGTGTTTTTTAGTGTTTCGCAGTGTATGGGACTGTATTGGAGAGTTTGGGAGTGTGTTCGAGTGTTTTATATTGTTTTGGAGTGTTGTGGTGTTTTGGTGTGTTTTGGAATGTTTTGCAGTGTTGTGGAGTGTTCTGGTGTGTTTTTCACTTATGTCGTGTTTTGTAGTGGATCGGAGTGTTTGGGAGAGACTGTTTTGAACCGAGTGTTTTGGACTGTTTTTGGAGTGTTGTGAAGTGTTTCGTAGTGTATCGGACTGTTTTGGAGAGTTTGGAAGTGTGTTGGAGTGTTGTGCAGTGTTTTATAGTGTATTGGAGTGTTTTTGGATTTAGTGTTTACAAGCGAGAATTTTCGAGTGTTTGGGAGTGTTTTGGAGTGTTTTTATATTATTTTGGGTTGTTCTGGACTGTTTTGGCGTGTTGTGGTGTGTATTTGAGTTATGTCGTGTTTTGAAGTGGATCGGAGTGTTTAGAATTGACTCTTTTGAAACGAGTGTTTTCGAGTGTTTCAGACGGTTTCGAAGTGTATGGGACTCTTCTGGAGTGTTTGGGAGTGTGTTGGAGTGTTTTGCAGTGTTTTGTAGTGTATTGGAGTGTTTTGGCTTTAGTGTTTAGAAACGAGAATTTTCGAGTGTTTGGGGAGTGTTTTTGGAGTGTTTTTATACTGTGTTGTGGTGTGTTTTTGGACAGTTTTTGGCGTGTTGTGGTGTGTATTTGAGTTATGTCGTGTTTTGAAGTGGATCGGAGTGTTTAGAATTGACTCTTTTGAAACGAGTGTTTTCGAGTGTTTTAGACGGTTTCGAAGTGTATGGGACTCTTCTGGAGTGTTTGGGAGTGTGTTGGAGTGTTTTTGCAGTGTTTTGTAGTGTATTGGAGCGTTTTGGATTTAGTGTTTAGAAGCGAGAATTTTCGAGTGTTTGGGAGTGTTTTTGGAGTGTTTTATACTGTGTTGTGGTGTGTTTTGGACTGTTTTGGAGTGTTGTGGAGTGTTCTGGTGCGTTTTTGAGTTATGTCGTGTTTTGAAGTGGATCGGAGTGTTTGGGAGTGACTGTTTTGAAGCGAGTGTTTTGGAGTGTTTTAGAGGGTTTCGGAGTGTATGGGACTCTTTTGACGTGTTTGGGAATGTTTTGGACTCTTTTATTGTGTTTTGGAGCGTTTTGGTGTGCTGTTGAGTGTTTTGGAGTGAGTGCTTAGTAGCCGGTGATATGGAGGGTTTTGAAGTGTTTCGTAGTGTATGGGACTATTTTGGAGTGTTTGGGAGTGTGTCGGAGTGTTGTGCAGTGTTTTGTAGTGTATTGGAGTGTTTTGGATTTAGTGTTTAGAAGCGAGAATTTTCGAGTGTTTGGGAGTGTTTTGGAGTGTTTTATATTGTGTTGTGGTGTTTTGGTGTGTTTTGGACTGTATTGGAGTGGATTGGAGTGTTTGGGAGTGACTGTTTTGATCCGAGTGTTTTGGAGTGTTTTGTAGTGTATTGGAGTGTTTAGAAGCGAGAATTTTGGAGTGTTTGGGAGTGTTTTGGAGTGTTTTATATTGTGTTGTGGTGTGTTTTGGACTGTTTTGGAGTATTGTGGAGTGTTCTGGTGTGTTTTTGAGTTATGTCGTGTTTTGAAGTGGATCGGAGTGTTTGGGAGTGACTGCTTTGAAGCGAGTGTTTTGTAGTGTTTCAGAGGGTTTTGGAGTGTATGGGACTCTTTTGGCGTGTTTGGGAGTGTTTTTGGACTCATAGTGTGTTTTGGATCGTTTTGGTGTGCTGTTGAGTGTTTTGGAGTGACTGCTTAGTAGCCAGTGTTATGGAGGGTTTTGAAGTGTTTCGCAGTGTATGGGACTATTTTGGAGTGTTTGGGAGTGTGTCGGAGTGTTTTGTAGTGTATTGGAGTGTTTTGGATAGAATGTTTAGAAGCGAGAATTTGGGAGTGTTTTGGACTGTTTTTGGAGTGTTGTTGAGTGTTTTGGTGCATTTTTGAGTAATGACGTGTTTTGAAGTGTTCTGGAGTGGATTGGAGTGTTTGGGAGTGACTGTTTTGAAGCGAGTGTTTTGGAGTGTTTCAGAGGGTTTCGGAGTGTATGGGACTCTTTTGGAGAGTTTGGAAGTGTGTTGGAGTGTTGTGCAGTG
Source organism: Somniosus microcephalus (assembly GCF_052327205.1). Lineage (NCBI taxonomy): Eukaryota > Metazoa > Chordata > Chondrichthyes > Squaliformes > Somniosidae > Somniosus > Somniosus microcephalus. Next base: position 55,659,393 of record NW_028225183.1, read on the forward strand.
TTTTGTAGTGTATTGGAGTGTTTTGGATTGAGTGTTTAGAAGCGAGAATTTTCGAGTGTTTTGGAGTGATTTATACTGTTTTGGGGTGTTTTGGACTGTTTTGGATTGTTGTGGAGTGTTCTGGTGTGTATTTGAGTTATGTCCTGTTTTGAAGTGGATCGGAGTATTTAGAATTGACTCTTTTGAAGCGAGTTTTTTGGTGTGTTTTAGAGGGTTTCGAAGTGTATGGGACTCTTCTGGAGTGTTTGGGAGTGTGTTGGAGTGTTGTGCAGTGTTTTGTAGTGTATTGGATTGTTTTGGATTTAGTGTTTAGGACGCGAGAATTTTCGAGTGTTTTTGGAGTGTTTTTATATTGTTTTGGGGTGTTTTGGACTGTTTTGGATTGTTGTGGAGTGTTCTGGTGTGTTTTTGACTTATGCCGTGTTTTGAAGTGGATCGGAGTTTATGGGAGTGACTCTTTTGAAGCGAGTGTTTTGGAGTGTTTCAGAGGGTTTCGGAGTGTATGGGACTCTTTTGGCGTGTTTGAGAGTGTTTTGGACTCAGTGTGTTTTGGATCGTTTTGGTGTGCTGTTGAGTGTTTTGGAATGACTGCTTCGTAGCCAGTGTTTTGAAGTGTTTCGCAGTGTATGGGACTATTTTGGAGTGCTTGGGAGTGTGTCGGAGTGTTTTGTAGTGTATTGGAGTGTTTTGGATAGAATGTTTAGAAGCGAGAATTTGGGAGTGTTTTTGGACTGTTTTGGAGTGTTGTGGAGTGTTTTTGGTGCGTTTGTGAGTTATGTCGTGTTTTGAAGTGTTTTGGAGTGGATTGGAGTGTTTGGGAGTGACTGTTTTGAACCGAGTGTTTTTGGAGTGTTGTGGAGTGTTCTAGTGTGTTTTTTGAGTTATGTCGTGTTTTGAAGTGGATTGGAGTGGATTGGAGTGTTTGGGAGTGAATGTTTTGTACGGAGTGTTTTGGAGCGTTTTGTAATGTATTGGAGTGTTTTGGATTGATTGTTTAGAAGCTAGAATTTTCGAGTGTTTGGGAGTGTTTTGTAGTGGTTTATATTGTTTTGGAGTGTTTCGGTGTTTTGGTGTGTTTTGGATTGGTTTGGAGTGTTGGGGAGTGCTCTGGTGTGTTTTTGAGTTATGTGTTTTGAAGTGTTTTTGGAGTGGATTGGAGTGTTTGGGATTGAGTGCTTTGAACCGTGTGTTTTGGACTGTTTTGGAGTGTTGTGAAGTGTTTCGTAGTGTATGGGACTGTTTTGGAGAATTTGGAAGAGTGTTGGAGTGTTGTTCAGTGTTTTGTAGTGTATTGAAGTGTTTTGGATTTATTGCTTAGAAGCGAGAATTTTCGAGTGTTTGGGAGTGTTTTATATTGTGTTGTGGTGTTTTGGTGTGTTTTGGACTGTTTTGGAGTGTTCTGGAGTGTTCTGGTGTGTTTTTTGACTTATGTCGTGTTTTGAAGTGGATCGGAGTGTTTGGGAGTGAATGTTTTGAACCGAGTGTTTTGGACTGTTTTGGAATGCTGTGAAGTGTTTCGTAGTGTATGGGACTGTTTTTGGAGAGTTTGGAAGTGTGTTGGAGTGTTGTGCAATGTTTTGTAGTGTATTGGAGTGTTTTGGATTTAGTGTTTAGAAGCGAGAATTTTCGAGTGTTTGGGAATGTTTTGGAGTGTTGTGCAGTGTTTTGGAGTGTATTGGAGTGTTTTAGATTTAGTGTTTAGAAGCGAGGATTTTCGTGTGTTTGGGAGTGTTTTGGAGTGTTTTATATTATTTTGACTGTTTTGGTGTTTTGGTGTGTTTTGGACTGATTTGGAGTGTTGTGGAGTGCTCTGGTGTGCTTTTGAGTTATGTAGTGTTTTGCAGTGTTTTGGAGTGGATTGGAGTGTTTGGGATTGACTGCTTTGAACCGAGTGTTTTGGACTGTTTTGGAATGTTGTGAAGTGTTTTGGAGTGTTTCGTAGAGTATGGGGACTGTTTCGGAGAGTTTGGAAGTGTGTTGGAGTGTCGTGCAGTGTTTTGTAGTGTATTGGAGTGTTTTGGATTGAGTGTTTAGAAGCGAGAATATTCGAGTGTTTGCGAGTGTTTTGGAGTGATTTATATTGTGTTATGGTGTTTTGGTGTGTTTTGGACTGTTTTGGAGTGTTGTGGAGTGTTCTGGTGTGTTTTTGACTTATGTCGTGTTTTGAAGTGGATCGGAGTGTTTGGGAGTGACTTTTTTGAACGAGTGTTTTGGACTGTTTTGGAATGCTGTGAAGTGTTTCGAAGTGTATGGGACTGTTTGGAGAGTTTGGAAGTGTGTTGGAATGTTGTGCCGTGTTTTGTAGTGTATTGGATTGAGTGCTGAAAAGCGAGAATTTTCGAGTGTTTGGGATTGTTTTGGAGTATTTTATATTGTGTTGTGGTGTGTTTTGGACTGTTTTGGAGTGTTGTGGAGTGTTGTGGAGTGTTCTGGTGTGTTTTGACTTATGTCGTGTTTTGAAGTGGATCGGAGTGTTTGGGAGTGACTGTTTTGAAGCGAATGTTTTGGAGTGTTTCAGAGGGTTTCGGAGTGTATGGGACTCTTTTGGCGTGTTTGAGAGTGTTTTGGACTCTTAGTGTGTTTTGGATCGTTTTGGTGTGCTGTTGATTTTTTTGGAATGACTGCTTAGTAGCCAGTGTTATGGAGGGTTTTGAAGTGTTTCGCAGTGTACGGGACTATTTTGGCGTGCTTGGGAGTGTGTCGGAGTGTTTTGTAGTGTATTGGAGTGTTTTAGATAGACTGTTTAGAAGCGAGAATTTGGGAGTGTTTTGGACTGTTTTGGAGTGTTGTGGAGTGTTTTGGTGCGTTTTTGAGTTATGTCGTGTTTTGAAGTGTTTTGGAGTGGATTGGAGTGTTTGGGAGTGACTGTTTTGAGCCGAGTGTTTTGGAGTGTTGTGGAGTGTTCTGGTGTGTTTTTGAGTTATGTCGTGTTTTGAAGTGGATTGGAGTGGATTGGAGTGTTTGGGAGTGAATGTTTTGAACGGAGTGTTTTGGATTGATTGTTTAGAAGCGAGAATTTTCGAGTGTTTGGGAGTGTTTTGTAGTGGTTTATATTGTTTTGGAGTGTTTTGGTGTGTTTTGGATTGATTTGGAGTGTTGTGGAGTGCTCTGGTTTGTTTTTGAGTTATGTGTTTTGAAGTGTTTTGGAGTGGATTGGAGTGTTTGGGATTGACTGCTTTGAACCGAGTGTTTTGGACTGCTTTGGAGTGTTAGGAAGTGTTTTGAAGTGTTTCGTAGTGTATGGGACTGTTTTGGAGAGTTTGGAAGTGTGTTGGAGTGTTGTGCCGTGTTTTATAGTGTATTGGATTGTTTTGGATTTAGTATTTAGAAGCGAGAATTTTCGACTGTTTGGGAGTGTTTTGGAGTGTTTTATATTGTTTTGGGGTGTTTTGGACTGTTTTGGATTCTTGTGGCGTGTTCTGGTGTGTATTTGAGTTATGTCGTGTTTTGAAGTGGATCGGAGTGTTTAGAATTGACTCTTTGAAGCGAGTGTCTTGGAGTGTTTTAGAGGGTTTCGAAGTGTATGGGACTCTTCTGGAGTGTTTGGGAGTGTGTTGGAGTGTTGTGCAGTGCTTTTTAGTGTATTGGAGTGTTTTGGATTTAGTGTTTAGAAGCGAAAATTTTCGAGTGTTTGGGAGTGTTTTGGAGTGTTTTATATTGTGTTGTGGTGTTCTGGTGTGTTTTGGACTGTTTTGGAGTGTTGTGGAGTGTTCTGGTGTGTTTTTGACCTATGTCGTGTTTTGAAGTGGCTGTTTTGGAGCGAGTGTTTCGGCGTGTTTTAGTGGGTTTCGGAGTGTATGGGACTCTTTTGGCGTGTTTGGGAGTGTTTTGGACTCTTTTAGTGTGTTTTGGATCGTTTTGGTGTGCTGTTGAGTGTTTTGGAGTGAGTGCTTTGTAGCCAGTGTTTTGGAGTGTGTCGGAGTGTTTTGTAGTGTATTGGAGTGTATTGGATAGAATGTTTAGAAGCGAGAATTTGGGAGTGTTTTGGACTGTTTTGGAGTGTTTTGGTGCGTTTTTGAGTTATGACGTGTTTTGAAGTGTTTTGGAGTGGATTGGAGTGTTTGGGAGTGACTGTTTTGAACCGAGTGTTTTGGAGTGTTGTGAAGTGTTTGAAGTGTTTCGTACTGTATGGGACTGTTTTGGAGAGTTTGGAAGTGTGTTGGAGTGTTGTGCAGTGTTTTGTAGTGTTTTGGATTGAGTGTTTATAAGCGAGAATTTCCGAGTGTTTGGGAGTGTTTTGGAGTGTTTTATATTGTGTTGTGGTGTGTTTTGGACTGTTTTGGAGTGTTGTGGAGTGTTCTGGTGTGTTTTTGAGTTATGCCGTGTTTTCAAGTGGATCGGAGTGTTTGGGAGTGACTGTTTTGAAGCGAGTGTTTTGGAGTGTTTTAGAGGTTTCGGAGTGTATGGGACTCTTTTGGCGTGTTTTGGACTCTTTTAGTGTGCTTTGGATCGTTTTGGGTGTGCTGTTGAGTATTTTGGAGTGAGTGCTTTGCAGCCAGTGTTATGGAGGGTTTTGAAGTGTTTCGTAGTGTATGGGACTATTTTGGAGTATTTTGGAGTGTGTCGGAGTGTTTTGTAGTGTATTGGAGTGTTTTGGTGCGTTTTTGAGTTATGACGTGTTTTGAAGTGTTTTGGAGTGGATTGGAGTGTTTGGGAGTGACTGTTTTGAACCGAGTGTTTTTGGAGTGTTGTGAAGTGTTTGAAGTGTTTCGTACTGTATGGGACTGTTTTGGAGAGTTTGGAAGTGTGTTGGAGTGTTGTGCAGTGTTTTGTAGTGTTTTGGATTTAGTGTTTAGAAGCGACAATTTTCGAGTGTTTGGGAGAGTTTTGGAGTGTTTTATATTGTTTTGGGGTGTTTTGGACTGTTTTGGATTGTTGTGGCGTGTGTATTTGAGTTATGTCGTGTTTGAAGTGGATCGGAGTGTTTAGAATTGACTCTTTTGAAACGAGTGTTTTGTAGTGTTTTAGAGGGTTTCGAAGAGTATGGAACTCTTCTGGAGTGTTTGGGGGAGTGCTGGAGTGTTGTGCAGTGTTTTGTAGTGTATTTTAGTGTTTTGTAATTTGTGTTTAGAAGCGAGAATTTTAAAGTGTTTGGGAGTGTTTTCGAGTGTTTTATATTGTGTTGTGGTGTTTTGTTGTGCTTTGGACTGTTTTGGAGTGTTGTGGAGTGTTCTGGTGTGTTTTTGACTTATGTCGTGTTTTGAAGTGGATCGGAGTGTTTGGGAGTGACTGTTTTGAAGCGAGTGTTTTGGAGTGTTTCAGAGGGTTTCGGAGTGTATGGGACTCTTTTGTCGTATTTGGGAGTGTTTTGGACTCTTAGTGCGTTTTGGATCGTTTTGGTGTGCTGTTGATTGTTTTGGAGTGAGAGCTTAGCAGCCAGTGTTATGGAGGGTTTGAAGTGTTTCGTAGTGTATGGGACTATTTTGGAGTGTTTGGGAGTGTGTCGGAGTGTTTTGTAGTGTATTGGAGTGTTTTGGATAGAATGTTTAGAATCGAGAATTTGAGAGTGTTTTGTATTGTGTTGGAGTGTTGTGGTGTTTTGGTCTGTTTTGGAGTGGATTGGAGTGTTTGGGAGTGACTGTTTTGAACCGAGTGTTTTGGAGTGTTGTGGAGTGTTCTGGTGTGTTTTTGAGTTATGTCGTGTTTTGAAGTGGATCGGAGTGTTTGGGAGTGATTGTTTTGAAGCGAGTGTTTTGGAGTGTTTCAGAGGGTTTCGGAGTGTATGGGACTCTTTTGGCGTGTTTGGGAGTGTTTTTGGACTCATAGTGTGTTTTGGATCCAAACTCTCCAAAACAGTCCCATACACTGCGAAACACTTCAAAACACTTCACAACTCTCCAAAACAGTCCAAAACACTCGGTTCAAAGCAGTCAATCCCAAACACTCCAATCCACTCCAAAACACTTCAAAACACGACATAACACAAAAACACACCAGAGCACTCCACAACACTCCAAATCAGTCCAAAACACACCAAAACACCAAAACACTCCAAAACAATATAAACCACTCCAAAACACTCCCAAACACTCGAAAATTCTCGCTTCTAAACACTCAATCCAAAACACTCCAATACACTACAAAACGCTCCAAAACACTCGGTTCAAAACAGTCACTCCCAAACACTCCAATCCACTCCAAAACAGTCCAAAACACCACAACACAATACAAAACACTCCCAAATTCTCGCTTCTAAACATTCTGTCCAAAACACTCCAATACACTACAAAACATTCCGACACACTCCCAAACACTCCAAAATAGTCCCATACACTACGAAACACTTCAAAACCCTCCATAACACTGGCTACTAAGCAGTCACTCCAAAACACTCAACATCACACCAAAACGATTCAAAACACACCAAAAGAGTGCAAAACACTCCCAAACACTCCAGAAGAGCCCCATACACTTCGAAACCCTCTAAAACACTCCAAAACACTCGCTTCAAAAGATTCAATTCTAAACACTCCGATCCACTTCAAAACACGACATAACTCAAAAACACACCAGAACACGCCACACCACTCCAAAACAGTCCAAAACACCCCAAAACAGTATAAAACACTCCAAAACACTCCAAAACACTCGGAAATTCTCGCTTCCAAACACTAAATCCAAAACACTCCAATACACTACAAAACACTGCACAACACTCCAACACATTTCCAAACTCTCCAAAACAGTCCCATACACTAAGAAACACTTCACAACACTACAAAACAGTCCAAAACACTCGGTTCCAAACAGTCACTCCCAAACACTCCAATCCACTCCAAAACACTTCAAAACACGACATAAGTCAAAAACACTCCAAAACAGTCCAGAAGACACCAAAACCCCACAACACAATATAAAACACTCCAAAACAATCCCAAACATCGAAAATTCTCGCTTCTAAAGAATCATTCCAAAACACTCCAATACACTACAAAACGCTCCAAAACACGCATTTCAAAACACTCACTCCCAAACACTCCAATCCACTCCAATCCACTTCAAAACACGACATAACTCAAAAATACACCAGAACACTCCACAACACTCCAAAACACTCGGTTCAAAACAGTCACTCCCAAACACTCCAATCCACTCCAAAACAGTCCAAAACACACCAAAACACCACAACACTCCAACACAATACAAAACACTCCCAAATTCTCGATTCTAAACATTCTATCCAACACACTCCAATATACTACAAAACACTCCGACACACTGCCAAACACTCCAAAATAGTCCCATACACTACGAAACACTTCAAAACCCTCCATAACACTGGCTACTAAGCACTCACTCCAAAACACTCAACAGCACACCAAAACGATCCAAAACACACTAAAAGAGTCCAAAACACTCCTAAACACTCCAAAAGAGTCCCATACACTCCGAAACCCTCTAAAACACTCCAAAACACTCGCTTCAAAACAGTCACTCCCAAACACTCCGATCCACTTCAAAACACGACATAAGTCAAAAACACACCAGAACACTCCACAACACTCCAAAACAGTCCAAAACACACCAGAACACCACAACACAATATAAAACACTCCAAAACACACCCAAACGCTCGAAAATTCTCGCTTCTAAACACTCAATCCAAAAACACTCCAATACACTACAAAACGCTCCAAAACACTCGGTTCAAAACAGTCACTCCCAAACACTCCAATCCACTCCAATCCACTTCAAAACATGACATAACTGAAAAACACACCAGAACACTCCACAACACTCCAAAACACTCTGTTCAAAACAGTCACTCCCAAACACTCCAATCCACTCCAAAACACCACAACACAATACAAAACACTCCCAAATTCTCGCTTCTAAACATTCTGTCCAAAACACTCCAATACACTACAAAACATTCCGACACACTCCCAAACACTCCAAAATAGTCCCATACACTACGAAACACTTCAAAACCCTCCATAACACTGGCTACTAAGCAGTCACTCCAAAACACTCAACATCACGCCAAAACGATTCAAAACACACCAAAAGAGTGCAAAACACTCCCAAACACTCCAGAAGAGTCCGATACACTTCGAAACCCTCTAAAACACTCCAAAACACTCGCTTCAAAAGATTCAATTCTAAACACTCCGATCCACTTCAAAACACGACATAACTCAAAAACACAGCAGAACACGCCACACCACTCCAAAACACTCCAAAACACCCCAAAACAGTCGAAAATTCTCGCTTCTAAACACTAAATCCAAAGCACTCCAATACACTACAAAACACTGCACAGCACTCCAACACACTTCCAAACTCTCCAAAACAGTCCCATACACGACGAAACACTACAAAACACTTCACAACACTCCAAAACAGTCTAAACACTCGGTTCAAAGCAATCAATCCAAACACTCCAATCCTCTTCAAAACCCGACATAAGTCAAAAACACACCAGAACACTCCACAACACTCCAAAACAGTCCAAAACACACCACAACACTCCCAAACACTCGAAAATTCTCGGTTATAAACACTCAATCCAAAACACGACAAAACACTGCACAACACTCCAACACACTTCCAAACTCTCCAAAACAGTCCCATACAGTATGAAACACTTCAAAACACTCCACAACACTCCAAAACACCGTTCAAAACAGTCACTCCCATACATTCCAATCCACTCCAAAACACTTCAAAACACGACATAACTCAAAAACGCACCAAAACACTCCACAACACTACAAAACAGTCCAAAACACTCCAAAATTCTCGCTTCTAAACATTCTATCCAAAACACTCCAATACAGTACAAAACACTCCGACACACTCCCAAACACTCCAAAATAGTCCCATACACTACGAAACACTTCAAAACCCACCATAACACTGGCTACTAAGCACTCACTCCAAAACACTCAACAGCACACCAAAACGATCCAAAACACACTAAAAGAGTCCAAAACACTCCTAAACACTCCAAAAGAGTCCCATACACTCCGAAACCCTCTAAAACACTCCAAAACACTCGCTTCAAAACAGTCACTCCCAAACACTCCGATCCACTTCAAAACACGACATAAGTCAAAAACACACCAGAACACTCCACAACACTCCAAAACAGTCCAAAACACACCAGAACACCACAACACAATATAAAACACTCCAAAACACTCCCAAACGCTCGAAAATTCTCGCTTCTAAACACTAAAGCCAAAACACTCCAATGCACTACAAAACACTGCACAACACTCCAACACACTCCCAAACACTCCAGAAGAGTCCCATACACTTCGAGACCCTCTAAAACACTCCAAAACACTCGCGTCAAAAGAGTCAATTCTAAACACTCCGATCCACTTCAAAACACGACATAACTCAAATACACACCACAACAATCCAAAACAGTTCAAAACACCCCAAAACAATATAAAACACTCCAAAACACTCCCAAACACACGAAAATTCTCGCTTCTAAACACTAAATCCAAAACACTCCAATACACTACAAGACACTTCACAACACTCCAACACACTTCAAAACTCTCCAAAACAGTCCCATACACTACGAAACACTTCACAGCATTCCAAAACAGTCCAAAACACTCGGTTCAAAACAGTCACTGCCAAACACTCCGATCCACTTCAAAACACGACATAAGCCAAAAACACTCCAGAACACTCCACAACACTCCAAAACAGTCCAAAACACATCAAAACACCACAACACAATATAAAACACTCCAAAACACTCCCAAACACTCGAAAATTCTCGCTTCTAAACACGCAATCGAAAAGACTCCACTACACTACAAAACACTGCAAGACACTCTAACACACTTCCAAACTCTCCGAAACAGTCCCATACACTACGAAACACTTCAAAACACTTCACAACACTCCAAAACAGTCCAAAACACTCGGTTCAAAGCAGTCAATCCCAAACACTCCAATCCACTCCAAAACACTTCAAAACACGACATAACACAAAAACACACCAGAGCACTCCACAACACTCCAAATCAGTCCAAAACACACCACAACACCAAAACACTCAAAACAATATAAAACACTCCAAAACACTCCCAAACACTCGAAAATTCTCGCTTCTAAACACTAAATCCAAAACACTCCAATACACTACAAAACACTGCACAACACTCCAACACACTTCCAAACTCTCCAAAACAGTCCCATACACTACAAAACACTTCACAACAATCCAAAACAGTCCAAAACACTCGTTCCAAACTCGTTCCAAACAGTCACTCCCAAACACTCCAATCCACTCCAAAACACTTCAAAACACGACATAACTCAAAAACGCACCAAATCACTCCACAACACTCCAAAACAGTCCAAAACACTCCCAAATTCTCGCTTCTAAACATTCTATCCAAAACACTTTAATACACTACAAAACACTCCGACACACTCCCAAACACTCCAAAATAGTCCCATACACTACGAAACACTTCAAAACCCTCCATAACACTGGCTACTAAGCACTCACTCCAAAACACTCAACAGCACACCAAAACGATCCAAAACACACTAAAAGAGTCCAAAATACTCCCAAACACGCCAAAAGAGTTCCATACACTCCGAAACCCTCTAAAAAAACTCCAAAATACTCGCTTCAAAACAGTCACTCCCAAACATTCCGATCCACTTCAAAACACGACATAAGTCAAAAACACACCAGAACACTCCTCAACACTCCAAAACAGTCCAAAACACACCAAAACACAATATAAAACACTCGAAAACACTCCCAAACACTCGAAAATTCTCGCTTCTAAACACCCAATCCAAAACACTCCAATACACTACAAAACGCTCCAAAACACTCCAACACATTTCCAAACTCTCCAAAACAGTCCCATACACTACGAAACACTTCACAACACTCCAAAACAGTGCAAAACACTCGGTTCCAAACAGTCACTCCCATACACTCCAATCCACTCCAAAACACTTCAAAACACGACATAAGTCAAAAACACAGCAGAACACTCCACAACACTCCAAAACAGTCCAAAACACACCAAAACCCCACAACACAATATAAAACACTCCAAAACACTCCCAAACACTCGAAAATTCTCGCTTCTAAAGACTCATTCCAAAACACTCCAATACACTACAAAACGCTCCAAAACACGCGGTTCAAAACACTCACTCCCAAACACACCAATCCACTCCAATCCACTTCAAAACACGACATAACTCAAAAACACACCAGAACACTCCACAACACTCCAAAACACTCGGTTCAAAACAGTCATTCCCAAACACTCCAATCCACTCCAAAACAGTCCAAAACACACCAAAACACCACAACACTCCAACACAATACAAAACACTCCCAAATTCTCGATTCTAAACATTCTATCCAAAACACTCCAATACACTACAAAACACTCCAAAATAGTCCCATACACTACGACACACTTCAAAACCCTCCATAACACTGGCTACTAAGCACTCACTCCAAAACACTCAACAGCACACCAAAACGATCGAAAACACACTAAAAGAGTCCAAAACACTCCCAAACACGCCAAAAGAGTTCCATACACTCCGAAACCCTCTAAAACACTCCAAAACACTCGCTTCAAAAGATTCAATTCTAAACACTCCGATCCACTTCAAAACACGACATAACTCAAAAACACACCAGAACACGCCACACCACTCCAAAACAGTCCAAAACACCCCAAAACAGTATAAAACACTCCAAAACACTCCCAAACACTCGAAAATTCTCGCTTCTAAACACTAAAGCCAAAACACTCCAATACACTACAAAACACTGCACAACACTCCAACACACTTCCAAACTCTCCAAAACAGTCCCATACACTACGAAACACTTCACAACAATCCAAAACAGTACAAAACACTCGTTTCCAAACAGTCACTCCCAAACACTCCAATCCGCTCCAAAACAGTCCAAAACAGCACCAAACAATATAAAACACTCCAAAACACTCCCAAACACTCGGAAATTCTCGCTTCCAAACACTAAATCCAAAACACTCCAATACACTACAAAACACTGCACAACACTCCAACACATTTCCAAACTCTCCAAAACAGTCCCATACACTACGAAACACTTCACAACACTCCAAAACAGTCCAAAACACTCGGTTCCAAACAGTCACTCCCAAACACTCCAATCCACTCCAAAACACTTCAAAACACGACATAAGTCAAAAACACAGCAGAACACTCCACAACACTCCAAAACAGTCCAAAAGAGACCAAAACCCCACAACACAATATAAAACACTCCAAAACAATGCCAAACACTCGAAAATTCTCGCTTCTAAAGACTCATTCCAAAACACTCCAATACACTACAAAACGCTCCAAAACACGCATTTCAAAACACTCACTCCCAAACACTCCAATGCACTCCAATCCACTTCAAAACACGACATAAGTCAAAAACACACCAGAACACTCCACAACACTCCAAAACAGTCCAAAACACACCAAAACACAATATAAAACACTCCAAAACACTCCCAAACACTCGAAAATTCTCGCTTCTAAACACCCAATCCAAAACACTCCAATACACTACAAAACGCTCCAAAACACTCGGTTCAAAACAGTCACTCCCAAACACTCCAATCCACTTCAAAACACGACAAAGCTCAAAAACACACCAGAACACTCCACAACACTCCAAAACACTCGGTTCAAAACAGTCACTCCCAAACACTCCAATCCACTCCAAAACAGTCCAAAACACACCAAAACACCACAACACTCCAACACAATACAAAACACTCCCAAATTCTCGATTCTAAACATTCTATCCAAAACACTCCAATACACTACAAAACACTCCGACACACTGCCAAACACTCCAAAATAGTCCCATACACTACGAAACACTTCAAAACCCTCCATAACACTGGCTACTAAGCACTCACTCAAAAACACTCAACAGCACACCAAAACGATCCAAAACACACTAAAAGAGTCCAAAACACTCCCAAACACGCCAAAAGAGTTCCATACACTCCGAAACCCTCTAAAACACTCCAAAACACTCGCTTCAAAAGATTCAATTCTAAACACTCCGATCCACTTCAAAACACGACATAACTCAAAAACACACCAGAACACGCCACACCACTCCAAAACAGTCCAAAACACCCCAAAACAGCATAAAACACTCCAAAACACTCCCAAACACTCGAAAATTCTCGCTTCTAAACACTAAAGCCAAAACACTCCAATACACTACAAAACACTGCACAACACTCCAACACACTTCCAAACTCTCCAAAACAGTCCCATACACTACGAAACACTTCACAGCATTCCAAAACAGTCCAAAACACTCGGTTCAAAACAATCACTCCCAAACACTCCGACCCACTTCAAAACATGACATAAGTCAAAAACACACCAGAACACTCCACAACACTCCAAAACAGTCCAAAACACACCACAACAGAATATAAAACATTCCAAAACACTCCCAAACACTCGAAACTTCTCGCTTATAAACATTCAATCCAAACACTACAAAACACTGCACAACACTCCAACACACTTCCAAACTCTCCAAAACAGTCCCATACAGTACGAAACACTTCAAAACACTTCAACAACACTCCAAAACACTCGACTCAAAACACTCACTCCCAAACACTCCAATCCACTCCAAAACACTTCAAAACACGACATAACTCAAAAACGCACCAAAACACTCCACAACACTACAAAACAGTCCAAAACACACCAGAACACCACAACACAATATAAAACACTCCAAAACACTCCCAAACACTCGAAAGTTCTCGCTTCTAAACACTCAATCCAAAAGACTCCAATACACTACAAAACACTGCACGACACTCCAACACACTTCCAAACTCTCCGAAACAGTCCCATACACTACGAAACACTTCAAAACACTTCACAACACTCCAAAACAGTCCAAAACACTCGGTTCAAAGCAGTCAATCCCAAACACTCCAATCCACTCCAAAACAGTCCAAAACACCACAACACAATACAAAACACTCCCAAATTCTCGCTTCTAAACATTCTGTCCAAAACACTCCAATACACTACAAAACATTCCGACACACTCCCAAACACTCCAAAATAGTCCCATACACTTCGAAACCCTCTAAAACACTCCAAAACACTCGCTTCAAAAGATTCAATTCTAAACACTCCGATCCACTTCAAAACAGGACATAACTCAAAAACACACCAGAACACGCCACACCACTCCAAAACAGTCCAAAACACCCCAAAACAGTATAAAACACTCCAAAACACTCCCAAACACTCAAACATTCTCGCTTCTAAACACTAAATCGAAAACACTCCAATACACTACAAAACACTGCACAACACTCCAACACACTTCCAAACTCTCCAAAACAGTCCCATGCACTACGAAACACTTCAGAACAATCCAAAACAGTCCAAAACACTCGTTCCAAACAGTCACTCCCAAACACTCCAATCCACTCCAAAACACTTCAAAACACGACATAACTCAAAAACGCACCAAATCACTCCACAACACTCCAAAACAGTCCAAAACACTCCCAAATTCTCGCTTCTAAACATTCTATTCAAAACACTTTAATACACTACAAAACACTCCGACACACTCCCAAACACTCCAAAATAGTCCCATACACTACGAAACACTTCAAAACCCTCCATAACACTGGCTACTAAGCACTCACTCCAAAACACTCAACAGCACACCAAAACGATCCAAAATACACGAAAAGAGTCCAAAATACTCCCAAACACGCCAAAAGTGTCCCATACACTCCGAAACCCTCTAAAAAACTCCAAAATACTCGCTTCAAAACAGTCACTCCCAAACATTCCGATCCACTTCAAAACACGACATAAGTCAAAAACACACCAGAACACTCCACAACACTCCAAAACAGTCCAAAACACACCAAAACACAATATAAAACACTCCAAAACACTCCCAAACACTCGAAAATTCTCGCTTCTAAACACCCAATCCAAAACACTCCAATACACTACAAAACGCTCCAAAACACTCCAACACATTTCCAAACTCTCCAAAACAGTCCCATACACTACGAAACACTTCACAACACTCCAAAACAGTCCAAAACACACGGTTCCAAACAGTCACTCCCATACACTCCAATCCACTCCAAAACACTTCAAAACACGACATAAGTCAAAAACACAGCAGAGCACTCCACAACACTCCAAAACAGTCCAAAACACACCAAAACCCCACAACACAATATAAAACACTCCAAAACACTCCCAAACACTCGAAAATTCTCGCTTCTAAAGACTCATTCCAAAACACTCCAACACACTACAAAACGCTCCAAAACACGCGGTTCAAAACACTCACTCCCAAACACACCAATCCACTCCAATCCACTTCAAAACACGACATTACTCAAAAACACACCAGAACACTCCACAACACTCCAAAACACTCGGTTCAAAACAGTCATTCCCAAACACTCCAATCCACTCCAAAACTGTCCAAAACACACCAAAACACCACAACACTCCAACACAATACAAAACACTCCCA
The DNA here is from genome assembly GCF_052327205.1 of Somniosus microcephalus. Taxonomy (NCBI): domain Eukaryota; kingdom Metazoa; phylum Chordata; class Chondrichthyes; order Squaliformes; family Somniosidae; genus Somniosus; species Somniosus microcephalus. Next base: position 55,674,955 of record NW_028225183.1, read on the forward strand.
AATTCTCGATTCTAAACATTCTATCCAAAACACTCCAATACACTACGAAACACTTCAAAACCCTCCATAACACTGGCTACTAAGCACTCACTCCAAAACACTCAACATCACACCAAAACGATTCAAAACACACCAAAAGAGTGCAAAACACTCCCAAACACTCCAGAAGAGTCCCATACACTCCGAAACCCTCTAAAACACTCCAAAACACTCGCTTCAAAAGATTCAATTCTAAACTCTCCGATCCACTTCAAAACACGACATAACTCAAAAACACACCAGAACACGCCACACCACTCCAAAACAGTCCAAAACACCCCAAAACAGTATAAAACACTCCAATCCACTCCAAAACAGTCCAAAACACCACAACACAATACAAAACACTCCCAAATTCTCGCTTCTAAACATTCTGTCCAAAACACTCCAATACACTACAAAACATTCCGACACACTCCCAAACACTCCAAAATAGTCCCATACACTACGAAACACTTCAAAACCCTCCATAACACTGGCTACTAAGCAGTCACTCCAAAACACTCAACATCACACCAAAACGATTCAAAACACACCAAAAGAGTGCAAAACACTCCCAAACACTCCAGAAGAGTCCCATACACTTCGAAACCCTATAAAACACTCCAAAACACTCGCTTCAAAAGATTCAATTCTAAACACTCCGATCCACTTCAAAACACGACATAACTCAAAAACACACCAGAACACGCCACACCACTCCAAAACAGTCCAAAACACCCCAAAACAGTATAAAACACTCCAAAACACTCCCAAACACACGGAAATTCTCGCTTCCAAACACTAAATCCAAAACACTCCAATACACTACAAAACACTGCACAACACTCCAACACACTCCCAAACACTCCAGAAGAGTCCCATACACGTCGAAACCCTCTAAAACACTCCAAAACACTCGCTTCAAAAGAGTCAATTCTAAACACTCCGATCCACTTCAAAACACGAAATATCTCAAAAACACACCAGAACTCCACAACACTCCAAAACAATCCAAAACACACCAAAGCACAATATAAAACACTCCAAAACACTCCCAAACACTCGAAAATTATCGCTTCTAAACACTAAATCCAAAACACTCCAACACACTACAAAACACTGCACAACACTCCAACACACTCCCAAACACTCCAGAAGAGTCCCATACACGTCGAAACCCTCTAAAACACTCCAAAACACTCGCTTCAAAATAGTCACTCCCAAACACTCCGATCCACTTCAAAACACGAAATATCTCAAAAACACACCAGAACACTCCACAACACTCCACAACAATCCAAAACACACCACAACACAATATAAAACACTCCAAAACAGTCCAAAACACACCACAACAAAATATAAAACATTCCAAAACACTCCCAAACACTCGAAAATTCTCGCTTCTAAACACTAAAGCCAAAACACTCCAATACACTACAAAACACTGCACAACACTCCAAACACTTCCAAACTCTCCAAAACAGTCCCATACACTACGAAACACTTCACAGCATTCCAAATCAGTCCAAAACACTCGGTTCAAAACAATCACTCCCAAACACTCCGATCCACTTCAAAACATGACATAAGTCAAAAACACACCAGAACACTCCACAACACTCCAAAACAGTCCAAAACACACCACAACAGAATATAAAACATTCCAAAGCACTCCCAAACACTCGAAAATTCTCGCTTATAAACATTCAATCCAAACACTACAAAACACTGCACAACACTCCAACACACTTCCAAACTCTCCAAAACAGTCCCATACAGTACGAAACACTTCAAAACACTTCAACAACACTCCAAAACACTCGACTCAAAACAGTCACTCCCAAACACTCCAATCCACTCCAAAACACTTCAAAACACGACATAACTCAAAAACGCACCAAAACACTCCACAACACTACAAAACAGTCCAAAACACACCAGAACACCACAACACAATATAGAACACTCCAAAACACTCGAAAGTTCTCGCTTCTAAACACTCAATCCAAAAGACTCCAATACACTACAAAACACTGCACGACACTCCAACACACTTCCAAACTCTCCGAAACAGTCCCATACACTACGAAACACTTCAAAACACTTCACAACACTCCAAAACAGTCCAAAACACTCGGTTCAAAGCAGTCAATCCCAAACACTCCAATCCACTCCAAAACACTTCAAAACACGACATAACACAAAAACACACCAGAGCACTCCACAACACTCCAAATCAGTCCAAAACACACCAAAACAGCAAAACACAAAACAATATAAAACACTCCAAAACACTCCCAAACACTCGAAAATTCTCGCATCTAAACACTAAATCCAAAACACTCCAATACACTACAAAACACTGCACAACACTCCAACACACTCCCAAACACTCCAGAAGAGTCCCATACACTTCGAAACCCTTTAAAACACTCCAAAACACTAGCTTCAAAAGATTCAATTCTAAACACTCCGATCCACTTCAAAACACGACATAACTCAAATACACACCAAAACACGCCACAACAATCCAAAACAGTACAAAACACCCCAAAACAATATAAAACACTCCAAAACACTCCCAAACACTCGAAAATTCTCGCTTCCAAGCATTAAAACCAAAACACTCCGATAAACTACAAAACACTGCACAACACTACAACGCACTTGCAAACTATCTAAAACAGTCCCATACACTACGAAACACTTCACAGCATTCCAAAACAGTCCAAAACACTCGGTTCAAAACAGTCAATCCCAAACTCCGATCCACTTCAAAACACGACATAAGTCAAAAACACACCAGAACACTCCATAACACTCCAAAACAGTCCAAAACACACCAAAACACCACAACACAATATAAACCACTCCAAAACACTCCCAAACACTCGAAAAATCTCGCTTCTAAAGACTCATTCCAAAACACTCCAATACACTACAAAACGCTCCAAAACACGCATTTCAAAACACTCACTCCCAAACACTCCAATCCACTCCAATCCACTTCAAAACACGACATAACTCAAAAAAACACCAGAACACTCCACAACACTCCAAAACACTCGGTTCAAAACAGTCACTCCCAAACACTCCAATCCACTCCAAAACAGTCCAAAACACACCAAAACACCACAACACTCCAACACAATACAAAACACTCTAAACATTCTATCCAAAACACTCCAATACACTACAAAACACTCCGACACACTGCCAAACACGCCAAAAGAGTTCCATACACTCCGAAACCCTCTAAAACACTCCAAAACACTCGCTTCAAAAAATTCAATTCTAAACACTCCGATCCACTTCAAAACACGACATAACTCAAAAACACACCAGAACACGCCACAACACTCCAAAACAGTCCAAAACACCCCAAAACAGTATAAAACACTCCAAAACACTCCCAAACACTCGAAAATTCTCGCTTCTAAACACTAAAGCCAAAACACTGCAATACACTCCAAGCACTGCACAACACTCCAACACACTTCCAAACTCTCCAAAACAGTCCCATACACTACGAAACACTTCACAACAATCCAAAACAGTCCAAAACACTCGTTTCCAAACAGTCACTCCCAAACACTCCAATCCACTCCAAAACAGTCCAAAACACACCAAAACAATATAAAACACTCCAAAACACTCCCAAACACTCGGAAATTCTCGCTTCCAAACACTAAATCCAAAACACTCCAATACACTACAAAACACTGCACAACACTCCAACACACTTCCAAACTCTCCAAAACAGTCCCATACACTAGGAAACACTTCACAGCATTCCAAAACAGTCCAAAACACTCGGTTCAAAACAATCACTCCCAAACACTCCGATCCACTTCAAAACATGACATAAGTCAAAAACACACCAGAACACTCCACAACACTCCAAAACAGTCCAAAACACACCACAACAGAATATAAAACATTCCAAAACACTCCCAAACACTCGAAAATTCTCGCTTATAAACATTCAATCCAAACACTACAAAACACTGCACAACACTCCAACACACTTCCAAACTCTCCAAAACAGTCCCATACAGTACGAAACACTTCAAAACACTTCAACAACACTCCAAAACACTCGACTCAAAACACACTCCCAAACACTCCAATCCACTCCAAAACACTTCAAAACACGACATAACCCTAAAACGCACCAAAACACTCCACAACACTACAAAACAGTCCAAAACACACCAGAACACCACAACACAATATAAAACACTGCAAAACACTCCCAAACACTCGAAAGTTCTCGCTTCTAAACACTCAATCCAAAAGACTCCAATACACTACAAAACACTGCACGACACTCCAACACACTTCCAAACTCTCCGAAACAGTCCCATACACTACGAAACACTTCAAAACACTTCACAACACTCCAAAACAGTCCAAAACACTCGGTTCATAGCAGTCAATCCCAAACACTCCAATCCACTCCAAAACTGTCCAAAACACCACAACACAATACAAAACACTCCCAAATTCTCGCTTCTAAACATTCTGTCCAAAACACTCCAATACACTACAAAACATTCCGACACACTCCCAAACACTCCAAAATAGTCCCATACACTGCGAAACACTTCAAAACCCTCCATAACACTGGCTACTAAGCAGTCACTCCAAAACACTCAACATCACACCAAAACGATTCAAAACACACCAAAAGAGTGCAAAACACTCCCAAACACTCCAGAAGAGTCCCATACACTTCGAAACCCTATAAAACACTCCAAAACACTCGCTTCAAAAGATTCAATTCTAAACACTCCGATCCACTTCAAAACACGACATAACTCAAAAACACACCAGAACACGCCACACCACTCCAAAACAGTCCAAAACACCCCAAAACAGTATAAAACACTCCAAAACACTCCCAAACACTCGAAAATTCTCGCTTCTAAACACTAAATCCAAAACACTCCAATACACTACAAAACACTGCACAACACTCCAACACACTTCCAAACTCTCCAAAACAGTCCCATGCACTACGAAACACTTCACAACAATCCAAAACAGTCCAAAACACTCGTTCCAAACAGTCACTCCCAAACACTCCAATCCACTCCAAAACACTTCAAAACACGACATAACACAAAAACGCACCAAATCACTCCACAACACTGCAAAACAGTCCAAAACACTCCCAAATTCTCGCTTCTAAACATTCTATTCAAAACACTTTAATACACTACAAAACACTCCGACACACTCCCAAACACTCCAAAATAGTCCCATACACTACGAAACACTTCAAAACCCTCCATAACACTGGCTACTAAGCACTCACTCCAAAACACTCAACAGCACACCAAAACGATCCAAAACACACTAAAAGAGTCCAAAACACTCCCAAACACGCCAAAAGAGTTCCATACACTCCGAAACCCTCTAAAACACTCCAAAACACTCGCTTCAAAAGATTCAATTCTAAACACTCCGATCCACTTCAAAACACGACTTAACTCAAAAACGCACCAAAACACTCCACAACACTACAAAACAGTCCAAAACACACCAGAACACCACAACACAATATAAAACACTCCAAAACACTCCCAAACACTCGAAAGTTCTCGCTTCTAAACACTCAATCCAAAAGACTCCAATACACTACAAAACACTGCACGACACTCCAACACACTTCCAAACTCTCCGAAACAGTCCCATACACTACGAAACACTTCAAAACACTTCACAACACTCCAAAACAGTCCAAAACACTCGGTTCAAAGCAGTCAATCCCAAACACTCCAATCCACTCCAAAACAGTCCAAAACACACCAAAACAATATAAAACACTCCAAAACACTCCCAAACACTCGGAAATTCTCGCTTCTAAACAATAAATCCAAAACACTCCAATACACTACAAAACACTGCACAACACTCCAACACATTTCCAAACTCTCCAAAACAGTCCCATACACTACGAAACACTTCACAACACTACAAAACAGTCCAAAACACTCGGTTCAAAGCAGTCAATCCCAAACACTCCAATCCACTCCAAAACAGTCCAAAACACCACAACACAATACAAAACACTCCCAAATTCTCGCTTCTAAATATTCTGTCCAAAACTCTCCAATACACTACAAAACATTCCGACACACTCCCAAACACTCCAAAATAGTCCCATACACTACGAAACACTTCAAAACCCTCCATAACACTGGCTACTAAGCAGTCACTCCAAAACACTCAACATCACACCAAAACGATTCAAAACACACCAAAAGAGTGCAAAACACTCCCAAACACTCCAGAAGAGTCCCATACACTTCGAAACCCTCTAAAACACTCCAAAACACTCGCTTCAAAAGATTCAATTCTAAACACTCCGATCCACTTCAAAACACGACATAACTCAAAAACACACCAGAACACGCCACACCACTCCAAAACAGTCCAAAACACCCCAAAACAGTATAAAACACTCCAAAACACTCCCAAACACTCGAAAATTCTCGCTTCTAAACACTAAATCCAAAACACTCCAATACACTACAAAACACTGCACAACACTCCAACACACTTGCAAACTCTCCAAAAGAGTCCCATACACTACGAAACACTTCACAACAATCCAAAACAGTCCAAAACACTCGTTCCAAACAGTCATTCCAAACACTCCAATCCACTCCAAAACACTTCAAAACACGACATAAGTCAAAAACACAGCAGAACACTCCACAACACTCCAAAACACTCCAAAACACACCAAAACCCCACAACACAATATAAAACACTCCAAAACACTCCCAAACACTCGAAAATTCTCGCTTCTAAAGACTCATTCCAAAACACTCCAATACACTACAAAACGCTCCAAAACACGCGGTTCAAAACACTCACTCCCAAACACACCAATCCACTCCAATCCACTTCAAAACACGACATAACTCAAAAACACACCAGAACACTCCACAACACTCCAAAACACTCGGTTCAAAACAGTCACTCCCAAACACTCCAATCCACTCCAAAACAGTCCAAAACACACCAAAACACCACAACACTCCAACACAATAAAAAAACACTCCCAAATTCTCGATTCTAAACATTCTATCCAAAACACTCCAATACACTACAAAACACTCCGACACACTGCCAAACACTCCAAAATAGTCCCATACACTACGAAACACTTCAAAACCCTCCTTAACACTGGCTACTAAGCACTCACTCCAGAACACTCAACAGCACACCAAAACGATCCAAAACACACTAAAAGAGTCCAAAACACTCCCAAACACGCCAAAAGAGTTCCATACACTCCGAAACCCTCTAAAACACTCCAAAACACTCGCTTCAAAAGATTCAATTCTAAACACTCCGATCCACTTCAAAACACGACATAACTCAAAAACACACCAGAACACGCCACACCACTCCAAAACAGTCCAAAACACCCCAAAACAGCATAAAACACTCCAAAACACTCCCAAACACTCGAAAATTCTCGCTTCTAAACACTAAAGCCAAAACACTCCAATACACTACAAAACACTGCACAACACTCCAACACACTTCCAAACTCTCCAAAACAGTCCCATACACTACGAAACACTTCACAACAATCCAAAACAGTCCAAAACACTCCTTCCAAACAGTCACTCCCAAACACTCCAATCCACTCCAAAACACTTCAAAACACGACATAACTCAAAAACGCACCAAATCACTCCACAACACTCCAAAACAGTCCAAGACACTCCCAAATTCTCGCTTCTAAACATTCTATCCAAAACACTTTAATACACTACAAAACACTCCGACACACTCCCAAACACTCCAAAATAGTCCCATACACTACGAAACACTTCAAACCCCTCCATAACACTGGCTACTAAGCACTCACTCCAAAACACTCAACAGCACACCAAAACGATCCAAAACACACTAAAAGAGTCCAAAATACTCCCAAACACGCCAAAAGAGTCCCATACACTCCGAAACCCTCTAAAACACTCCAAAATACTCGCTTCAAAACAGTCACTCCCAAACATTCCGATCCACTTCAAAACACGACATAAGTCAAAAACACACCAGAACACTCCACAACACTCCAAAACAGTCCAAAACACACCAAAACACAATATAAAACACTCCAAAACACTCCCAAACACTCGAAAATTCTCGCTTCTAAACACCCAATCCAAAACACTCCAACACACTACAAAACGCTCCAAAACACTCGGTTCAAAACAGTCACTCCCAAACACTCCAATCCACTCCAATCCACTTCAAAACACGACATAACTCAAAAACACACCAGAACACTCCACAACACTCCAAAACACTCGGTTCAAAACAGTCACTCCCAAACACTCCAATCCACTCCAAAACAGTCCAAAACACACCAAGACAATATAAAACACTCCAAAACACTCCCAAACACTCGGAAATTCTCGCTTCTAAACAATAAATCCAAAACACTCCAATACACTACAAAACACTGCACAACACTCCAACACATTTCCAAACTCTCCAAAACAGTCCCATACACTACGAAACACTTCACAACACTCCAGAACAGTCCAAAACACTCGGTTCCAAACAGTCACTCCCATACACTCCAATCCACTCCAAGACACTTCAAAACACGACATAAGTCAAAAATACAGCAGAACACTCCACAACACTCCAAAACAGTCCAAAACACACCAAAACCCCACAACACAATATAAAACACTCCAAAACACTCCCAAACACTCGAAAATTCTCGCTTCTAAAGACTCATTCCAAAACACTCCAATACACTACAAAACGCTCCAAAACACGCGGTTCAAAACACTCACTCCCAAACACACCAATCCACTCCAATCCACTTCAAAACACGACATAACTCAAAAACACACCAGAACACTCCACAACACTCCAAAACACTCGGTTCAAAACAGTCACTCCCAAACACTCCAATCCACTCCAAAACAGTCCAAAACACACCAAAACACCACAACACTCCAACACAATAAAAAACACTCCCAAATTCTCGATTCTAAACATTCTATCCAAAACACTCCAATACACTACAAAACACTCCGACACACTGCCAAACACTCCAAAATAGTCCCATACACTACGAAACACTTCAAAACCCTCCTTAACACTGGCTACTAAGCCCTCACTCCAGAACACTCAACAGCACACCAAAACGATCCAAAACACACTAAAAGAGTCCAAAACACTCCCAAACACGCCAAAAGAGTTCCATACACTCCGAAACCCTCTAAAACACTCCAAAACACTCGCTTCAAAAGATTCAATTCTAAACACTCCGATCCACTTCAAAACACGACATAACTCAAAAACACACCAGAACACGCCACACCACTCCAAAACAGTCCAAAACACCCCAAAACAGCATAAAACACTCCAAAACACTCCCAAACACTCGAAAATTCTCGCTTCTAAACACTAAAGCCAAAACACTCCAATACACTACAAAACACTGCACAACACTCCAACACACTTCCAAACTCTCCAAAACAGTCCCATACACTACGAAACACTTCACAACAATCCAAAACAGTCCAAAACACTCCTTCCAAACAGTCACTCCCAAACACTCCAATCCACTCCAAAACACTTCAAAACACGACATAACTCAAAAACGCACCAAATCACTCCACAACACTCCAAAACAGTCCAAGACACTCCCAAATTCTCGCTTCTAAACATTCTATCCAAAACACTTTAATACACTACAAAACACTCCGACACACTCCCAAACACTCCAAAATAGTCCCATACACTACGAAACACTTCAAACCCCTCCATAACACTGGCTACTAAGCACTCACTCCAAAACACTCAACAGCACACCAAAACGATCCAAAACACACTAAAAGAGTCCAAAATACTCCCAAACACGCCAAAAGAGTCCCATACACTCCGAAACCCTCTAAAACACTCCAAAATACTCGCTTCAAAACAGTCACTCCCAAACATTCCGATCCACTTCAAAACACGACATAAGTCAAAAACACACCAGAACACTCCACAACACTCCAAAACAGTCCAAAACACACCAAAACACAATATAAAACACTCCAAAACACTCCCAAACACTCGAAAATTCTCGCTTCTAAACACCCAATCCAAAACACTCCAACACACTACAAAACGTCTCTCTCCACTCGGTTCAAAACAGTCACTCCCAAACACTCAATCCACTCCAATCCACTCAAAACACGACATAACTCAAAAACACACCAGAACACTCCACAACACTCCAAAACACTCGGTTCAAAACAGTCACTCCCAAACACTCCAATCCACTCCAAAACAGTCCAAAACACACCAAGACAATATAAAACACTCCAAAACACTCCAAACACTCGGAAATTCTCGCTTCTAAACAATAAATCCAAAACACTCCAATACACTACAAAACACTGCACAACACTCCAACACATTTCCAAACTCTCCAAAACAGTCCATACACTACGAAACACTTCACAACACTCCAGAACAGTCCAAAACACTCGGTTCCAAACAGTCACTCCCATACACTCCAATCCACTCCAAAACACTTCAAAACACGACATAAGTCAAAAACACAGCAGAACACTCCACAACACTCCAAAACAGTCCAAACACACCAAAACCCACAACACAATATAAAACACTCCAAAACACTCCCAAACACTCGAAAATTCTCGCTTCTAAAGACTCATTCCAAAACACTCCAATACACTACAAAACGCTCCAAAACACGCGGTTCAAAACACTCACTCCCAAACACACCAATCCACTCCAATCCACTTCAAAACACGACATAACTCAAAAACACACCAGAACACTCCACAACACTCCAAAACACTCGGTTCAAAACAGTCACTCCCAAACACTCCAATCCACTCCAAAACAGTCCAAAACACACCAAAACACCACAACACTCCAACACAATTACAAAACACTCCCAAATTCTCGTTTCTAAACATTCTATCCAAAACACTCCAATACACTACAAAACACTCCGACACACTGCCAAACACTCCAAAATAGTCCCATACACTACGAACACTTCAAAACCCTCCATAACACTGGCTACTAAGCACTCACTCCAAAACACTCAACAGCACACCAAAACGATCCAAAACACACTAAAAGAGTCCAAAACACTCCCAAACACGCCAAAAGAGTTCCATACATTCCGAAACCCTCTAAAACACTCCAAAACACTCGCTTCAAAAGATTCAATTCTAAACAGTCCGATCCACTTCAAAACACGACATAACTCAAAAACACACCAGAACACGCCACACCACTCCAAAACAGTCCAAAACACCCCAAAACAGCATAAAACACTCCAAAACACTTCCAAACACTCGAAAATTCTCGCTTCTAAACACTAAGCCAAAACACTCCAATACACTACAAAACACTGCACGACACTCCAACACACTTCCAAACTCTCCGAAACAGTCCCATACACTACGAAACACTTCAAAACACTTCACAACACTCCAAACAGTCAAAACACTCGGTTCAAAGCAGTCAATCCCAAACACTCCAATCCACTCTAAAACAGTCAAAACACACCAAAACACCACAACACTCCAACACAATACAAAGCACTCCCAAATTCTCGCTTCTAAACATTCTGTCCAAAACACTCCAATACACTACAAAACATTCCTACACACTCCCAAACACTCCAAAATAGTCCCATACACTACGACACACTTCAAAACCCTCCATAACACTGGCTTCTAAGCAGTCACTCCAAAACACTCAACATCACACCAAAACGATTCAAAACACACCAAAGAGTGCAAAACACTCCCAAACACTCCAAAGAGTTCCATACACTCCGAAACCCTCTAAAACACTCCAAAACACTCGCTTCAAAACAGTCACTCCCAAACACTCCGATCCACTTCAAAACACGAAATATCTCAAAAACACACCAGAACACGCCACACCACTCCAAAACAGTCCAAAACACCCCAAAACAGCATAAAACACTCCAAAACACTCCCAAACACTCGAAAATTCTCGCTTCTAAACACTAAAGCCAAAACACTCCAATACACTACAAAACACTGCACAACACTCCAACACACTTCCAGACTCTCCAAAACAGTCCCATACACTACGAAACACTTCACAGCATTCCAAAACAGTCCAAAACACTCGGTTCAAAACAATCACTCCCAACACTCCGATCCACTTCAAAACATGACATAAGTCAAAAACACACCAGAACACTCCACAACACTCCAAAACAGTCCAAAACACACCACAACAGAATATAAAACATTCCAAAACACTCCCAAACACTCGAAAATTCTCGCTTATAAACATTCAATCCAAACACTACAAAACACTGCACAACACTCCAACACACTTCCAAACTCTCCAAAACAGTTCCATACAGTACGAAACACTTCAAAACACTTCAACAACACTCCAAAACACTCGACTCAAACAGTCTCTCCCAAACACTCCAATCCTCTCCAAAACACTTCAAAACACGACATAACCTCAAAAACGCACCAAAACACTCCACAACACTACAAAACAGTCCAAAACACACCAGAACACCACAACACAATATAAAACACTCCAAAACACTCCCAAACACTCGAAAGTTCTCGCTTCTAAACACTCAATCCAAAGACTCCAATACACTACAAAACACTGCACGACACTCCAACACACTTCCAACCTCTCCGAAACAGTCCCATACACTACGAAACACTTCAAACACTTCACAACACTCCAAAACAGTCCAAAACACTCGGTTCAAAGCAGTCAATCCCAAACACTCAATCCACTCCAAAACAGTCAAAACACCACAACACAATACAAAACACTCCAAATTCTCGCTTCTAAACATTCTGTCCAAAACACTCCAATACACTACAAAACATTCCGAAACACTCCCAAACACTCCAAATAGTCCCATACATAACGAAACACTTCAAAACCCTCCATAACACTGGCTACTAAGCAGTCACTCCAAAACACTCAACATCACACCAAAACGATTCAAAACACACCAAAAGTGTGCAAAACACTCCCAAACACTCTAGAAGAGTCCCATACACTTCGAAACCCTCTAAAACACTCCAAAACACTCGCTTCAAAAGATTCAATTCTAAACACTCCGATCCACTTCAAAACACGACATAACTCAAAAACACACCAGAACACGCCACACCACTCCAAAACAGTCCAAAACACCCCAAAACAGTATAAAACACTCCAAAACACTCCCAAACACTCGAAAATTCTCGCTTCTAAACACGCAATCCAAACACTCCAACACACTACAAAACGCTCCAAAACACTCGTTTCAAAACAGTCACTCCCAAACACTCCAATCCACTCCAATCCACTTCAAAACACGACATAACTCAAAAACACACCAGAACACTCCACAACACTCCAAAACACTCGGTTCAAAACAGACACTCCCAAACACTCCAATCCACTCCAAAACAGTCCAAAACACACCAAAACACCACAACACTCCAACACAATACAAAACACTCCCAAATTCTCGATTCTAAACATTCTATCCAAAACACTCCAATACACTACAAAACACTCCGACACACTGCCAAACACTCCAAAATAGTCCATACACTACGAAACACTTCAAAACCCTCCATAACACTGGCTACTAAGCACTCACTCCAAAACACTCAACAGCACAACAAAACGATCCAAAACACACTAAAAGAGTCCAAAACACTCCCAAACACGCCAAAAGATTTCCATACACTCCGAAACCCTCTAAAACACTCCAAAACACTCGCTTCAAAAGATTCAATTCTAAACACTCCGATCCACTTCAAAACACGACATAACTCAAAAACACACCAGAACACGCCACACCACTCCAAAACAGTCCAAAACACCCCAAAACAGCATAAACACTCCAAAACACTCCCAAACACTCGAAAATTCTCGCTTCTAAACACTAAGCCAAAACACTCCAATACACTACAAAACACTGCACGGCACTCCACACACTTCCAAACTCTCCGAAACAGTCCCATACACTACGAAACACTTCAAAACACTTCACAACACTCCAAAACAGTCCAAAACACTCGGTCAAAGCAGTCAATCCCAAACACTCCAATCCACTCCAAACAGTCCAAAACACCACAACACAATACAAAGCACTCCCAAATTCTCGCTTCTAAACATTCTGTCCAAAACACTCCAATACACTACAAAACATTCCGACACACTCCCAAACACTCCAAAATAGTCCCATACATAACGAAACACTTCAAAACCCTCCATAACACTGGCTACTAAGCAGTCACTCCAAAACACTCAACATCACACCAAAACGATTCAAAACACACCAAAAGAGTGCAAAACACTCCAAACACTCCAGAAGAGTCCCATACACTTCGAAACCCTCTAAAACACTCCAAGACACTCGCTTCAAAGATTCAATTCTAAACACTCCGATCCACTTCAAAACACGACATAACTCAAAAACACACCAGAACACGCCACACCACTCCAAAACAGTCCAAAAACACCCCAAAACAGTATAAAACACTCCAAACACTCCAAACACTCGAAAATTCTCGCTTCTAAACACTAAATCCAAAACACTCCAATACACTACAAAACACTGCACAACACACCAACACACTTCCAAACTCTCCAAAACAGTCCCATACACTACGAAACACTTCACAACAATCCAAAACAGTCCAAAACACTCGTTCCAAACAGTCACTCCCAAACACTCCAAACCACTCCAAAACACTTCAAAACACGACATAACTCAAAAACGCACCAAATCACTCCACAACACTCCAAAACAGTCCAAAACACTCCCAAATTCTCGCTTCTAAACATTCTATCCATAACACTTTAATACACTACAAAACACTCCGACACACTCCCAAACACTCCAAAATAGTCCCATACACTACGAAACACTTCAAAACCCTCCATAACACTGGCTACTAAGCACTCACTCCAAAACACTCAACAGCACACCAAAACGATCCAAAACACACTAAAAGAGTCAAAATACTCCCAAACACGCCAAAAGAGTCCCATACACTCCGAAACCCTCTAAAACACTCCAAAATACTCGCTTCAAAACAGTCACTCCCAAACACTCCAATCCACTCCAAAACAGTCCAAAACACACCAAAACACCACAACACTCCAACACAATAAAAAACACTCCAAATTCTCGATTCTAAACATTCTATCCAAAACACTCCAATACACTACAAAACACTCCGACACACTGCCAAACACTCCAAAATAGTCCCATACACTACGAAACACTCAAAACCCTCCTTAACACTGGCTACTAAGCACTCACTCCAGAACACTCAACAGCACACCAAAACGATCCAAAACACACTAAAGAGTCCAAAACACTCCCAAACACGCCAAAAGAGTTCCATACACTCCGAAACCCTCTAAAACACTCCAAAACACTCGCTTCAAAGATTCAATTCTAAACACTCCGATCCACTTCAAAACACGACATAACTCAAAAACACACCAGAACACGCCACACCACTCCAAAACAGTCCAAAAACACCCCAAAACAGCATAAAACACTCCAAAACACTCCCAAACACTCGAAAATTCTCGCTTCTAAACACTAAAGCCAAAACACTCCAATACACTACAAAACACTGCACAACACTCCAACACACTTCCAAACTCTCCAAAACAGTCCCATACACTACGAAACACTTCACAACAATCCAAAACAGTCCAAAACACTCCTTCCAAACAGTCACTCCCAAACACTCCAATCCACTCCAAAACACTTCAAAACACGACATAACTCAAAACGCACCAAATCACTCCACAACACTCCAAAACAGTCCAAGACACTCCCAATTCTCGCTTCTAAACATTCTATCCAAAACACTTTAATACACTACAAAACACTCCGACACACTCCCAAACACTCCAAAATAGTCCCATACACTACGAAACACTTCAAACCCCTCCATAACACTGGCTACTAAGCACTCACTCCAAAACACTCAACAGCACACCAAAACGATCCAAAACACACTAAAAGAGTCCAAATACTCCCAAACACGCCAAAAGAGTCCCATACACTCCGAAACCCTCTAAAACACTCCAAAATACTCGCTTCAAAACAGTCACTCCAAACATTCCGATCCACTTCAAAACACGACATAAGTCAAAAACACACCAGAACACTCCACAACACTCCAAAACAGTCCAAAACACACCAAAACACAATATAAAACACTCCAAAACACTCCCAAACACTCGAAAATTCTCGCTTCTAAACACCCAATCCAAAACACTCCAACACACTACAAAACGCTCCAAAACACTCGGTCAAAACAGTCACTCCCAAACACTCCAATCCAGCTCCAATCCACTTCAAAACACGACATAACTCAAAAACACACCAGAACACTCCACAACACTCCAAAACACTCGGTTCAAAACAGTCACTCCCAAACACTCCAATCCACTCCAAAACAGTCAAAACACACCAAGACAATATAAAACACTCCAACACAATAAAAAACACTCCCAAATTCTCGATTCTAAACATTCTATCCAAAACACTCCAATACACTACAAAACACTCCGACACACTGCCAAACACTCCAAAATAGTCCCATACACTACGAAACACTTCAAAACCCTCCTTAACACTGGCTACTAAGCACTCACTCCAGAACACTCAACAGCACACCAAAACGATCCAAAACACACTAAAAGAGTCCAAAACACTCCCAAACACGCCAAAAGAGTTCCATACACTCCGAAACCCTCTAAAACACTCCAAAACACTCGCTTCAAAGATTCAATTCTAAACACTCCGATCCACTTCAAAACACGACATAACTCAAAAACACACCAGAACCACGCCACACCACTCCAAAACAGTCCAAAACACCCAAAACAGCATAAAACACTCCAAAACACTCCCAAACACTCGAAAATTCTCGCTTCTAAACACTAAAGCCAAAACACTCCAATACACTACAAAACACTGCACAACACTCCAACACATTTCCAAACTCTCCAAAACAGTCCCATACACTACGAAACACTTCACAACAATCCAAAACAGTCCAAAACACTCCTTCCAAACAGTCACTCCCAAACACTCCAATCCACTCCAAAACACTTCAAACACGACATAACTCAAAAACGCACCAAATCACTCCACAACACTCCAAAACAGTCCAAGACACTCCCAAATTCTCGCTTCTAAACATTCTATCCAAAACACTTTAATACACTACAAAACACTCCGACACACTCCCAAACACTCCAAAATAGTCCCATACACTACGAAACACTTCAAACCCCTCCATAACACTGGCTACTAAGCACTCACTCCAAAACACTCAACAGCACACCAAAACGATCCAAAACACACTAAAAGAGTCCAAATACTCCCAAACACGCCAAAAGAGTCCCATACACTCCGAAACCCTCTAAAACACTCCAAAATACTCGCTTCAAAACAGTCACTCCCAAACATTCCGATCCACTTCAAAACACGACATAAGTCAAAAACACACCAGAACACTCCACAACACTCCAAAACAGTCCAAAACACACCAAAACACAATATAAACACTCCAAAACACTCCCAAACACTCGAAAATTCTCGCTTCTAAACACCCAATCCAAAACACTCCAACACACTACAAAACGCTCCAAAAACACTCGGTTCAAAACAGTCACTCCCAAACACTCCAATCCACTCCAATCCACTTCAAAACACGACATAACTCAAAAACACACCAGAACACTCCACAACACTCCAAAACACTCGGTTCAAAACAGTCACTCCCAAACACTCCAATCCACTCCAAAACAGTCCAAAACACACCAAGACAATATAAAACACTCCAAAACACTCCCAAACACTCGGAAATTCTCGCTTCTAAACAATAAATCCAAAACACTACAAAACACTGCACGACACTCCAACACACTTCCAACCTCTCCGAAACAGTCCCATACACTACGAAACACTTCAAAACACTTCACAACACTCCAAAACAGTCCAAAACACTCGGTTCAAAGCAGTCAATCCCAAACACTCCAATCCACTCCAAAACAGTCCAAAACACCACAACACAATACAAAACACTCCAAATTCTCGCTTCTAAACATTCTGTCCCAAAACACTCCAATACACTACAAAACATTCCGACACACTCCCAAACACTCCAAAATAGTCCCATACATAACGAAACACTTCAAAACCCTCCATAACACTGGCTACTAAGCAGTCACTCCAAAACACTCAACATCACACCAAAACGATTCAAAACACACCAAAAGTGTGCAAAACACTCCCAAACACTCTAGAAGAGTCCCATACACTTCGAAACCCTCTAAAACACTCCAAAACACTCGCTTCAAAAGATTCAATTCTAAACACTCCGATCCACTTCAAACACGACATAACTCAAAAACACACCAGAACACGCACACCACTCCAAAACAGTCCAAAACACCCCAAAACAGTATAAAACACTCCAAAACACTCCCAAACACTCGAAAATTCTCGCTTCTAAACACGCAATCAAAACACTCCAACACACTACAAAACGCTCCAAAACACTCGTTTCAAAACAGTCACTCCCAAACACTCCAATCCACTCCAATCCACTTCAAAACACGACATAACTCAAAAACACACCAGAACACTCCACAACACTCCAAAACACTCGGTTCGAACAGTCACTCCCAAACACTCCAATCCACTCCAAAACAGTCCAAAACACACCAAAACACCACAACACTCCAACACAATACAAAACACTCCCAAATTCTCGATTCTAAACATTCTATCCAAAACACTCCAATACACTACAAAACGCTCCGACACACTGCCAAACACTCCAAAATAGTCCATACACTACGAAACACTTCAAAACCCTCCATAACACTGGCTACTAAGCACTCACTCCAAAACACTCAACAGCACACCAAAACGATCCAAAACACACTAAAGAGTCCAAAACACTCCCAAACACGCCAAAAGATTTCCATACACTCCGAAACCCTCTAAAACACTCCAAAACACTCGCTTCAAAAGATTCAATTCTAAACACTCCGATCCACTTCAAAACACGACATAACTCAAAAACACACCAGAACACGCCACACCACTCCAAAACAGTCTAAACACCCCAAAACAGCATAAAACACTCCAAAACACTCGAAAATTCTCGCTTCTAAACACTAAAGCCAAAACACTACAAAACACTGCACGACACTCCAACACACTTCCAAACTCTCCGAAACAGTCCCATACACTACGAAACACTTCAAAACACTTCACAACACTCCAAAACAGTCCAAAACACTCGGTTCAAAGCAGTCAATCCCAAACACTCCAATCCACTCCAAAACAGTCCAAAACACCACAACACAATACAAACACTCCCAAATTCTCGCTTCTAAACATTCTGTCCAAACACTCCAATACACTACAAAACATTCCGACACACTCCCAAACACTCCAAAATAGTCCCATACACTACGAAACACTTCAAAAC